>NC_135303.1:20132619-20443214 GCF_051311805.1 Agelaius phoeniceus
GAGACCTCTTCACCTGGAGAACATCTGCACTAGACCACCCTGAGAATTTGGAGTTTTTTTATCCCAGTGTGGTGAGTTTGAAATTTTGGTTCTTTCCTCCTTTTATTCTCAGGTGTTAGGAAGAGATGGGTTGTTGGGTTAAGATGGAAACAACAGTCACCCACGTGTTATAGATGGATAATGAGAGGATTGGCTCTCACAATTAAAAGATGACTATTGTGTGAATATTAATAAAAGCTTTAGTGATGTATAGTTATGTTATTGTAGTTTAGATGTAGTTTAGATGTTCTCCCCAGAGTTCCCTTTTACCCCCTGTATTGTGACCATCAAACAGCCGGGGTTGTCTAGGACAGGTAAAAAAGAAGGCTTGCACATGTGTCCCTTGCACGGAGCAAGTTGGGAATGGAAAAGCTTGTTGCTTAGGGGGCAGCAACACTTGATCTCCAATCAAGTTGCAAGAAAGCAGTGTCCAGCAATAAATGGCAAAGAAGAGCTGACTGATAGATTTTGGGAGGGGCCAGGGCTGACTGATGCAACCCCCAGGGGTATAAAACACAGAACACCCATCTTGAAGATGAACTACCCATGTGGTATGCACACGGGAAGTTCCCAGCACTGCAACCTTTTCGTTATGTAGTCCTTTGTTGTATTTTTGTTAAGGTTTAATAAACCTTTTTAAATTTTCTAAGTAGGCAGCTGTTTCTCACACACACACAAGAAGTTTACCTTAAGAAGTCTTTCCTTCAAGAAAATTTTTGTTTTCCAGAGGGGGAGTTGAAGTGTTTTGTACACTGGTTATTTAAGCATTTTCCTTATATTTCCTGGAACTCATTGGAGTTCCATGAAATATAAGGAAAATGCTTAAATAACTAGTGTACAAAAGTCTCATTATTAGGACTCCAAAGTCCTAACCAATGAACTTTTGGAAGTAGTTTGGGAGAAATTAGGAACTAGGAAAGAATTCCATAAAGAATTCTAGCCTTTATTTAATATGATGATGAAATGCACTCTGACTCTTGAGGAACATTTTTTAAAGGGTGAACCCCAGATAAAAACCCCTCTTCCGTGTTCCCCTTCTCATGCCCTTGCACCCCGTCCCCTTTTGCGGGAAAGACTTGTAATATATGTTAGAAATATTTCATGCTATCAAAGAATGTATTTTATAAAGATTGTGAAATCCAAACGAGTCTCTGTCCACAAGCAGCCTGAGAGGCAGATGTCTATTCAAACTCCGAAATTCCTGTAGTCAGCCAGATAACAATCAGCATTTTAGCCCAATAATAGATGCACCCAACGTGATGATCAGTGCGATAAACGAATTCACTAGATTTAAGGATCATACAATTTTTTTTTTTTATTATTATTATGCAAGCAAGAATAAGCAAAGTTCAGCGCTGGGCAGCCGGGAGTCTCCGCTCCTCTAGCCTTGCGCCTTTCCTATCCCCAAAGTTCACCTTTTATTGCCTTCTTTTCCCGGGTCCAGGGATGACGTGGTCTGTCTTTTGCGCTTGCTCGTTCAGTTGCTAGGGGGTCTTTTTCTGCCTTCTGGTGGTCGTGGGATGAAGGCTCCAAGTCTTCCTCTTTTAACCGCTGAGTGAACTTTTCCTTATAAGGCATACCTATACAGTGTAATTTTCAGAACACTATACAATTCCTGCAAGCCTAAGCAATTCTTGCAAGTTTAGGGATTGTTGTTACAGCCTTCCTCTGTGACCTCTGGGTGAACTTTTCCTTATAAGGTTTATCTTTACCATGGAATTCCCAAAGCACTATACAATTCCTGCAAGCCAAGCAACCATATGTGGCTGCACATTTAAGAATCAAGCGGTTTTACCTATTTAGTTATTGCTTTTATATTGTATAATTATTTGTCTATTGATTTAACTAATGAACAAACATATTGCTACTTATTACAATCACCAGTATCCCAAGTCATCAGAAACCGACTAAGAGTGATCATCACTCTGCAGATAACATCGATCAAGATAGCCGAAGTTGCCAGAAAGATACATGTGAATACATGACTTCCCGGGATTCAATCAGCGCTGGCTATCAATCAGGACATGGCCTTTGTCCAGCTCTGCACAGTGAAAGAACCAATTATGAATGTGAAGAGTTACAAAAGAAACTGGTACTCCTTCGCCTCAGGCACAATAAACTGTATAAAGCATCGCCGCTAGAAGTGACTCTCGTGAATTATGGGGGGGGGGCTATTTGATGCAATAGAGATTGGATCCAGGTTCACTCAGCACCGATCCCGGACTCGACACAGTCTCTTTGACTGTGGTGGTTTTCAGGACCGTATTTTGGTCACAGAAAAAGATAAATAAATATTTTCACATTTTATTATAATTTGGCTTTCAATTGATCATTTATAACAGACTCCTCCAGGTTTTCCCATCCTTACTCCTGGCTCAAGCTGGCACTAACCGCATAGCTGCGGCCACATGGTCACATTCACGTGCTCAAGATGGCAGGGACCGCATGGCAGGCGCCACAGGGTCTCCCCTTCCACCCTCTGGTCCCCACATCTCCTCCCACAGTTCCCTCTGTCCCAGGATTGAGGGTAGCTGGGGTCAGAGGAGCAGCCCCTGATTGGCAAATTACAGCTGCACCAGCTTTTTACAACCAAGGGGAAAGAAACCCCACGTGCGAGCATTTTCCAAACACACGGTTTAATCAGCCTTGCAGTGCTGGAAAGGACAGTAAACAAAAGAACGGATTTGTTTAGCTTGGTTGCTATAGCACCACGAGATGCGGCGCAGGTGTCGAGAACCGTCTCCCTTTGCACCGAACTGACGTCGCTCTCTGCCGCGGATCTCCCCCCCGCGGAAAACCCACGGCTGATTCTCCGCATGGCCGGAGCAAGCCGGCCTATACACGCTGCCCAGCCCACACCACAGAAGCCCGCAGCATCGAGGCCGAGAGCAGACAGGCGAGGCCGGTGTCCCCGGGGCTCTGCCGTCACCAGTCGGGTGGGCAGTCCCACCGAGGGGTAACTCAAAGCCACAGTCCTGGCAGCGAAACCTCCCGCGGGACCTGCACCACCGATGCTGCACTGGAAGCCCCGTGCTGGCAGTGCCCAGCCGAGACAGACCCCCAAGAAGGGGCTGGGCCCCAGCGCAGCCGCCAGTGCTGGGAGCACGACAAACCTCGGAGGGCAGCGCCTCAGCATCAGCACCAGCACCAGCAACATGTCTGGCACCAGCAACACAAAACCACTGGCAAAGGTCAGAAAGTCCTTGCCGTGAACATTCTGGGGACAGTGAAATGGTTGAATGTAAAAAACAGATATGGTTTCACAACCTGGAATGATAAAGATGTGTTTGTTCATCAAACTGCTATAAAAAAGATTAACCTCAGGAAATACCTCCACAGTTTAGGAGACAGAGAAACTGTGGAATTTAATATAAGGAATAAAAGACCCCCAAGCAGCCAATGTGAGTGGACCTGGTGGAGTTCCAGTGCAAGGTAGTAACCACGAACCAAACTGCAAATCTGCAAAATATTATCTATGTTGTAGGGTTGGACCTAACTAAGTTTATAGCCTACCACGTTGGTAGGTGAGGAAGGGTATTGTCCTGCTCTGTTCTGCAGTGGGGTAGTTTCACTTTGAGTGGTGGGACCAGTTTTGGCCACCACCAACTATAAGAAATTATTCAGCTATTAAAGGGTGTCCAAACAAGGGCCATGAAGATCATGAAGGGTCTGGAGGGGAAGTTATAAGAGAAGTGGCTGAAGTCGGTCTATCCAGCCTGGAAAAGAGGAGACTGAGGGGAAACCCCATAGCAATCTACACTTTCTTTGTGAGGGGAAGAGAATGGGCAGACACTGATCTCCTTTCTGTGGTGCCCAGTGACAGAACTCAAAGTAAATGGTATGAAGTTGTGTCAGGGGAGGTTTAGGTTAGATATCAGGAAAATATTTTTCACCTAGAGCATGGGTGGGCACTGGAACAGGCTTCCCAGGGAAGTCCTCACAGCACCAAGTCTGACATGGTTCAAGAAGTTTTTGGACAATGCTCTCAGGCCTGTGGTGCGACTCTTTGGGATAGTGCTGAGCAGGACGAGGAGCTAGACTCAATGATCTCTTTTGGTCCCTTCCAGCTGAGCATATTCTGTTATTTTACTGTGGGTTTACAAATTATCTGTGATCTATTCTAAAATATAATAGCAATACCAGCAGAAACTAGCAATTTCTCATTAGCTAACCTTGAGACAGAGGTCTGCCTTAAAATTATGTATGCTCCATTTGCATTCCATGACATTCTAGTGTGTTTTAGAATCAATATAATAAATAGCTCAGAAATGATGTAGAGATGACTCAGTGATCTGTGAGACTGGGGTATATTATTCTTGCCTATCTGGAATATGTATTTTGGAGAAGTGTGTTTTCCAAGGTACTCTTAGGGATTTTGAGCTGCTTTCCCATACAATGGAAGAACCCAGCTTTGTTTGTCTTTTAGATTGTTCTATCCTGACTGCAATGGTCATGTCTAGACAGGCTTTTTAGTCCAGCTGGTACATCTAAATGTTGTCCAGCTCTTTGATCCTTTCAATCTGCTTATCTGTTTGAAGTTGGGAGTTCTTAGTAAAATTATAGTAATGCAAGTGGCAGGCAATTTCACTAGCTTTCACTTGCTTGACTCTATCCTCTTACTTTCTTATTTTTCCTTTAACACAAAAATTACCACAGGTTCATAATGCTTGAAAATATTACACCAGCCCGAGAGATACAACTATTTCATTCACCAGCTTCCACAGAATGGACTTCTCAGTTTAAAACTCTTTGTATATAATTAATCTGTTCTATTTTTGTAAGGAATTCAAGGAGACTTTCAGCAATTTACCTGTGAACATAGAAAACAGGAGAAGGGACTATTAATGACCATTATATTACCTGTCTCGTGGAGAGATTTAAGGTATGATAAGGTATAAAGCTTGGAAATGCAGTTGTGGTACCTAGTTCCATGACAGGACAAAGCTCAAAAGAAATTGCTCAGAGACATCTCTCTGATCACATTTCCAGCTGTTTAACCCATAGGAGAACTTCCACAGCTACCACATAGAAAGATGCTCTTTCATTAACTCCCTATCAAGAGATTACTCAGGTGAAAGAGCAATACCAAATATTTATAGAATGTTTACTCCACATTTAATGGTAGGGCAAAGATATTTATTAATTTGCATTATTCTTAGATAGAAAACTTAAATATACTTGGAAACGCAATTACCTATACCTGAAAATGGCATCACTACCCAGTGAGACGGCTTGTAAGCATACAAGAGCCTGCGCTGAGAGCTTGATAAAACAGCTTGATAATTCCCATTTTAGGACTTCGTGAAGGTCTTGGATCAAATGCAAAGAAAGGATCAAACGTGATACCTTCTACTGTCATACTTCACAATAGATTTCTTGCTCAGACATAAAATTCATGAAGTTGAGTTCAAGCAACTAAATATTTATAGAATGTTTACTCCACATTTAATGGTAGGGCAAAGATATTTATTAATTTGCATTATTCTTAGATAGAAAACTTAAATATACTTGGAAACGCAATTACCTATACCTGAAAATGGCATCACTACCCAGTGAGACAGCTTGTAAGCATACAAGAGCCTGCTCTGAGAGCTTGATAAAACAGCTTGATAATTCCCATTTTAGGACTTCGTGAAGGTCTTGGATCAAATGCAAAGAAAGGATCAAACGTGATACCTTCTACTGTCATACTTCACAATAGATTTCTTGCTCAGACATAAAATTCATGAAGCTGAGTTCAAGCAACTAAATGGAAACTTGAGAGATACAGATAAATGTGTTCACAGAACCCAGCACACTGACCACCAAAATCCTTAATACTGCTACCAGGAAATGTTGAAGAGGTGGATATGCTTAAATTCTCTGTATCTCTTCTCTGTCTGTGTGCATGTGTAGGTGTATGCGTGTATGCATGCAGGAGTCCAAGAGCCTATTGAAATAAATGCCAAGTAGGTACCCTGCACCACAACTCCAAAAAAGGAGAGGTATTTGAGAAAGAGGAATCATAGCATTAAAATTATTTAATATTAAATCAGGTGAGAGAAGGCAAGAAACTGTTGTGTCCTGCACGGCTATCATCCATTAAACTGTCATTAAAACAGAAGTAACCCTGAGAATAGGCCTTGTGTACTCTTTGTTCTTGAGAGGACTTGTGAAAGTCTATGTTAGGGCATTCAGAATATCAATCCTCCTTTATTTGCAATCATCTTGTCTAGTCCTCTCTTGTGTAAATCAAAAGTGATAATCCTTCTGTACTATAAAAGAAACAGTCTGATTTCATGCACATCAATTTCAAGCCTAGCAGCATAAAACAAGCACTCAATTTTAAAATCCCAAAGCTTCCTCTCAGTTTCTATGGATTCTGCTTCCTTTGTATCTTCATACTGCAATCAAGGATTGCCAGTCTTTATCTGAATTATAAATTGAACTTATTAAGTGTAGCCAGCTGTAACAGCTTATCTATATTTCTGTAATTAAGAAGCTTTATTATAATTTCTTTGTGGATGTCAACATGTGCTCTGCTCAGTGTTCTTTGCAAGAACAAAGAATGCAGATATAAAATTTTGATAAAGTTTTCTTTAAAGAGGTATTTGTTAACTTTCTTTTCTTGCTTTCCCCAGTCCTTCAGGCAGGTCAGGATGACAAATTGTTTCTGCTGCTTTCATTTTTGAATCCATCTATTTTTAATCTTTGTTTTTTCACTCATTTAGACATTTGCAGTTCAAAGACTCCAGTTTAATATGGGAAAACTCTGTTCTGGAGAACATAAATCTTTTATATTACTGTTGGATTTCAAATCCACTAAACCATAATATAATTTTCTTTTTCTACTTTTAATTCCATTAACTAAGATATAGAGATCATCTATTTGGTTAGTTATTTAATTTCCCCTTTGACTTTATTTAACCTTTTAAATACTTGAATACTGTGTAATGACAAATTTCAATCTTTCTCTCAGCCTTACTGGTTTTGTCAGTCTGTGCATAAAAGAAAAAGAGGATATCTGTCATGTGCATTCTTGGGAAGGAATTCTCCAGCTGTTTGAATTATTTTTTTGTGTCTTAGCTGCTTAATTACTCCATCAGATCATATTGCCTTCTTCAAAAATATATTAAATTCTGAAATCCTTATTCCCTTTCCTGAATTCTTAAGAGACCAAAATAAAGGAAAATTTTGTGCTGAAACACATACAAGATGTGATGAATTCTGCTCCACTTGATATTAAATTAATAAATTTTGTTGATAAGCCATTTTGGGTCAGCTGTGAATTGAATCAGGAATTTAAAAGATTATTGTATTATTAATTTAAATTTCATATAATTAAAGGGAAATATGTAAGCACTAGGAAATATGTTATCAAATGGCAACAGGTGCAGATGGGTTTTGAAATAAACAAAATTGCTGAGGTAAGGATTTCAGCTAAACCTCTATAGAGAGACAGGGAGAAGAAGGAGTTTAGAGTATTCAAGAAGAAACTTGTTATTTATCAAACAGAAAGGGAAGACTTAAAACAGAAGTAGATATTTCTCTTGTAATATTTATGAATGAGGATGATTTGATATCACAGTGATATGAAGTTCAGTTATTCTTAGGGATTGCACTTTATTGTGAAAAGAATAAAAAAAAAATTCTTTAATTATTGGGCTAGTGCAATTAGCACGTAAGTTTTCTTGAAGATAATTTTTTGTCTTTATAAAATGTCAAGAAAGAAGAATGACAAGATTATGCTAACTATATAGAAACAAAACAACAACAAAGAAAACCCACACTCACAGAAAAAGAAAAAGGGCACAAAACCAAAACCAACCAACCAAACAAGAAACATTGAAAGAAGATAAGCTAAATAACAGTGGACTAGAGAAATCCACACAAATAATAAAAAGATCTTGCAATAATCATTTAATAAACAGTTTGAATTATAAAAAATTAATTCTTATACGGAAAATGCATATTTTCAAACCAGTGTAATTTTATTGTTTGCTGAAATAACAATTTTAATGAAGACTGACAAATATATGTACTTGGGTGTTGTAAGTTATTTGATAACGTAAGCACAGATGAAAAGTTACAAATACAATAAAACAAATAAAGCAGATGTTCAATAAAATCTACCTGATGAGTTGGATCTGAGTTATTTCTTAGCAGCTAGAGTACACACAAATAATAAGTATTTTGGTATCGACATACATGAAATCGAAATAAAGAAGTTTATCCTGAGGGTGAAATTATGGGACTGACCCATTCAGTTGCACAAATTTTTAAAAACACTCTAATTGTTTAGGAATGGAAGTCCCAAATGTAGTTATTCCAACAAGACTCCAAACCTACTACAAAAAATTAACTCTGTCATGTCCTGGATCTGTCATGGGCAGATCCAGGACAAAAGGTAATGGAAAATTGGATAGATATGGAAGAGAAATTCAAAATAGGTTTGAGAACTATGAAGCCACTACAATATAAATGTAAACCTTTTCTCTCTTCTCAAGTTTTGTTGGAATTATTCTTTCCAGACAACTCCTCTTTCATCTATACCAACAAAGGTTCGGTTAAACATGCCTTTACTAAGCTGAAAATCCTCCTTTCCATGCAAGCTTATATTGATATTTCCTTGAGTACATACCTTGCTACTACAGAAAAACACTTTTGCACACATTGGAAAGATGCACTTTCGGAGAAGAGCTGTAAGGCGTTAATGTGGATATGTAGAATTGTTATATAAGTAATTTCCAGTGATTTTTATGACTGCAGTTATAAAGAACTGTATGTATGCAAGGAGAAAAGGCAGTGTATGAGATTAAGAGAACGTTAAAAAAGTGTTTGATGAACTCTGTACTCAGGGAACCTTATATTAATCTTTGACAATGGCAGTACTTTTAGCACTAAATATAGCATAATTCAGATAGAATTTTCTAGCCTCTTTCTAAATTTAAACGCAGTAAAGGGCTTATAAGGAATGCTCATTTGAGAACAAATGAGAAGAAAGAGAAATTTATCAAATGTTTTTATGTAATATCCTCCAATCTGTAGTTACTTTAAGGTTCAGGAAGATTGATACATGTGACTTGATTGTTTTGGAGGAACAGAAATCAAATATCATTTTGCTTTTCCAAGAAAATGTATGAAATAGAAAGCAGCATTCCAAGATGCCTTACAATGTTTTCACAACTCAAATATGGTGGTTTCAAATATGAAATAAATAAACAGGCCAGCTTTTCCCCAGCTTGAACTTTTTCCAGAACCAGAATACTTAGGTTGTACAAGGCAACTCAGAAACATCATTTCAGTTCAGGCAGTCAGCAGCATTTCCAATGTTGTTCTGAACATATGATCGCTGCTAATGTCTCATCAACACAATGTCAGTTTGTTCCTAAAATCTTTCTCTGTATTTCTGCACTTTGATTCTTACATATGCCTGATAATTACTACTGCCAAATGCACATCAAAGTTATGCGCTCTTGGGGAGAAATGAGCAGTGTGGCCAGGCAGGGAATTCTGCCCCTCTACTTCACTCCGGTGAGACCCCACCTGGGGTACTGGAAAAAATCCCTGACCATGATGGGATGGCTGAAACTACATTATCTTTAGCATCCCTGTCAACCCAGGCCATTCTATATGTTCCTGAGGAAAAACCTTGTCAATAGCAAATCCTGGGGGGAAAAATTGGAAATAATAATTCATGATAACAAAAGGATGTCAATTTCTGCACAAGGCTTAAACAAGTCTGCTCTAAAAAGTAGAGCAGTTAAAACAATGGTGGATAAACATCAAGCTGATTACATTTTAGTGACAAGTGTAACTACAATATGTTATTTGTTACAACACAAGGTAATGATATTTCTACTATGTATTTTCTTTTATGTGCATTCTTTGGTTTTATCTTTCCAAAAATAAAGCAAGAGTTGTAAACTAAAAAAAAGTATTTTTTATATTCATGGGTCAGTTGCACAGTGCTTGCTGCACCCTGATTTATACCAAATGACGAAGCAATGCAGAATTTCATCATTTGTCGATGATTTCCTACAGGTTCAGCCATGTCCAAGTATTTCTACTTGTTACTTGTAATCATAGTCATCATTTTGTCTCTAGCATTCCTGCTTTGAACAAATGTTAACCAGATGGCTTGTCTTAAAAATGTCTTTTAGGGCTGTAGTCTGCCTCTATACCAGTTGCTTTATATATATATATATATATATATATATATATATATATATATAAAGACTGAAGAATTATGAATGCCAGAATTAACACAGTATCTTGTTTTGTGACGGTGGTCACAGGGGTCTTATGCTGAAGGAGAGACGAGAATGTTGACTCTTATGTTCAGAAGGCTTGATTTATTATTTTACGACATACATTACATCAAAACTACACTAAAAAGAATAGAAAGAAAAGTTTCATTTCAGAAGGCTAGGCAAGTTAAGAACAGAAAAGACAAGAATGCTCACAAAGGCAGCTGCCTCAGACTCTCTGAGTCAGCTCTGCTGTGACTGGCCATTAATTACAAACAAGTAGATGAGACCAATCACAGATAGACTTGTTGCATTCCACAGCAGCAGATACCCATTGTTTACACTTTGTTCTTGAAGCCTCTCAGCTTCTCAGGAAGAAAAAGTCCCAAGAAAAAGATTTTCACAAAAAGATGTCTGCGACATTGTTTTACTGCTCTTAGATACTGATGTATTTTATTAAAAGCTAAGGCTAGGTTTTTTATTATTTGAGCTTTGCGTAAAGTTTTGCAGACTTCCACTTCCTCCTTTTAGGAAGAGTTTGGCAAAAAAGAAAAATAAAATTTTTAAAAGTAAGTAAAACCAACAGGTGGGAAATAGGTAGGGGCACTGAGAAGACTTTTTCTTTAAGAAGCTGTATATTTCTCTGTAATTAAATTTTCCTCTCTAGATATTTCTCTATGGTGCCTCAACAATCTTTACCCTGATACTGCAAATTTTTGCACATTCCATCTCTTTTTGACATCAATCAGTTGTATTTCCTGACTTTTTTTGTTTCTACCACATCATTTTACCACAATTAAGTTGAATATGTACTTTGTAGAAAAGCAAAAGCATAATTCCTTTGTCCCAGTTTTGGAGACAGGAGTGTGGCAAGAACACACTGATGTTTATGCAGCAACATGTTGGGCACCCCTTTTTTTATAGGGGCTTCAAACTTTCCATGCTTCCAAACACGTTTGGATAAGAGTCTTAACTCCACCTATCTCACTGGCCAATGATATGGGTGCATTCATAGTTCAAAGGGATTGGCTGAGGTCCCCTGTTTGAGTTTGAGCCTAACCTATCAGTAACATACTTGGGGACTTGTTTACTTCTATTTCTCTAATAAGCTAGGCTGGTCGAGTTGGTGTCTGTTAATGCCAATCTATCCGTGCAGCCATAGTTTGGCAATGCTACAGCTGTCCCATTCCTTCACTTATTGAACTCCACCAAAGAAAAAGGTTGATTGGCTTTTTCTGACAGCTTCAGGACATACTGTCAGTGAAAGCTGCACTTTCCATTAAGGGAATTGAAATGCCATTAATTTTGGCATCTACATGAGTTGTTTTCCACTCATGCTCTGTCAACCTGAGACTTATTAGTAAAATTCTCACAAGTACAGTCCAAGGGATCTGACTATCTTTTGTCAGGCTAATAGACAGTCACACAAGGACTTTGGTGTTGTTTCAGCCCGCATTCTGTTCCTAAATGTAATTTGTGAACAGCTGATGCACGGACTCAGATCAGTAGGGATGTTGAGACTTTTGTTGAGAGAAACAAGCTTCTTCAAGACACAGTATTTCCTTATATGGTATTTTTCACTAAAAAACCTATCACAAATTTCCATGTCAGGAACACATTTTAATGTCCTTTTATGGGGGTGATCACATGCTGCCCACTTGCCCAGCAGACTCTGGCAGGCTCCTCTCCATAGGGCATTTGCCATGTCACACCTCCTCCCTCCAAGGTTTGGTAGAGACAAGGTCTGTGCTGCCATGGCGCTCTGCAAGTGCATCCTACGGCCTGTCTTATTATATCTTACCCTATCTCTATAGTAATAAATATATTTCTAGGTTCTGTTTCCTGTAGTTTTATTGAAAGTTTCGACCCTACTATAAAAAAAGGCTATTCCAGTCAGAACTGGATCACACTGGATGCCTTGTCTCACTTTCCCCATAGGGCAGTAATGTCTGAAGCCACTGGCAAGAACACCTGGGGTCTTTACCTGTTTCTGTTCTTGCTGTTATGCATTTCAGTAGCAATTTAATCATAGTTTCTGAGGAAGGACAGAACCTGTTCATGAGCCTGGAACTGCCAAATTTCAAATGTTCTAAAATAAGCAATCAGTAAGAAGCATTTCACTCCAAAAAATCAGGCAGAGGTAGGAAGTAATATTGTCAGCTGGGTGTTACTGTTCTTTCTTTCACTCTCTGTGCCTAAATCTTATTTACATAAATGCAAAGTATGAGTTTGGAGATAGATTTTTATATTTAGTATTTTTCCATCTGCCATTGAGTTGCTAAATTTTTGCAGTTTATTTACATCTATCTCTGTTGCCTTTTCTTCAAATTACACTATATTTGACAGACAATTTATAAGAGTTCCAAATAACAACTAACTTTTTGCAATGTAACTCCCAGTTATATTATTTACCTGTTTCCTGCTGATGTTCTAAGCCCTTATATACGAATAAATTCCAAAAGGAGCTGCACTCTCAGGTACACTGCTGTCGCTCTGGGGCAAAGTCCAAAAAAAAAAAAAAAAAAAAGCTGTAAAGCATCTGCCCAGTGCTTTGGCATTTTGGCATCTTCAGACATATTCTTAAAAGGGATTTTAATATATGCTCGCTCTTTGAGAAGACTGAGTTGGGCAACCATATCAATTATTGTTCCCAGGCAGTAGTCAAGAGATGCCTTTTCTCTTTCCCTAGATTATTAAATGAAAAGAGACTGGTTCTGATGCCAATGAGACAATGGAAAAAGACAACTCAGAAATGCTTTCTAACATGACAGGTACTGCAAAACAGACTGGCCACCAACTCCTGCTGGTATCTTATGGTGAAAGCCGTCATGGGGTGTTGTGCCATGCTGCCCACTGTCTGTGGGGACAAGCAGTAATGTGACTGGTCAGCTGCAGAAATTAAAACCTGACAACAAGTCTTCAGTGAAATCCGAGGGTCCTTTATTGCATGCAACAGCGACAGAACAGATGCTTCTGAATGTAGGCACACAAAGACCCTGAAAAATGGGGGACTACAACTTATATAGACTAAGTGATGAACATTCTAGAAACATTCTAACCAATAACAGATTTACATGCAGCCCATACTAACATAATAACGCCCCCCAATGATCCTTCGCAAATGAACTGTAACTGTAACTCTCCATAACTTGAAACAATGTCTCTGAACTTAGGGTGAGGTTCTCCATGGCCTAGGGCTGACGGTGGCTAAGGCCGGCTCACTAGCTGCACTAGATCACATCCTGGATTGCAAGGAAAGGAAGATACAGAAACAGGGAGAAGCCTGAACCCTGCATTGCAATGTGTTATTATGATACTGCCAAACCCCTTCATAATTCTCCTCCTCCCTCTGCATAGCCAAGAACTACCCTGGTAACCCTTAGGCTCTATCCAGAGCAGTTCTATTAGCAGCAGACAGGTAGCCTATTTCCTGGGCTATGTTGCAAAACATCTTAATTTTTATGAACGATTCAACAATGTTTTGCAGAACCCCACAGAGGTTTGTATTCTCTATTCCCCAGATTTTTTGCCACCTATATTTTCTATTAATAACTTCTCTTTCTTGTTCATTTTTTCAGGGCTTTTGCTGCTATGATTGTTAATTTCCTCCCTGACTCATTCTTCTTAGCTGTTGATCAGAAAATATTTTGGGTTTGCCTTCAATATTACAGTTTTCTAGTTTAGCACTATTTATTCAATATAAAGATATTTTTACTTCAGCTGTGTTCTCCTCTGTCACCATTTTAAATTTATTTGTTCTATTAACCCACCCTAGGACCCAGAAATATGGCTGAGGAAGGAAAGAATGGCTCAGTATTATTCAGATCCCAAGGCAGTGTTGGCATGAGGGGCTGAAACAATTTATTCACTGGTGGACCAATACATACATGGCTATTTTGGGAAAAAAAGGTTATTTAGTGAATAAAAGAGAATGAAGTCAAGTTAGATAACTAACAGGATATTCTGATTCACAGGAGAGTAACAACCTATGCAGGATTATTGTGAAAGAAGAAGACTGAGCGAAGTAAATCTCAACATCTTTTGGAATGGAAGGGAGGAAAAACCCCTATTTTTTCCACACTTTTTGACTTAAGAAACAAAGTACTTTCAAGGCTGAAAAATTGTCCTGGCAAAGAAAGAAAGAAAGGAAAATCATGTTGTTGGGGTTTTTTATTTTTGAAAGTTTTGGAAGAGGAATTAGAAGACAGGAATTCAGGTTGAGTTTGTTGGAATGGTTGTGAGACAAGAAAGGAATGGCAAGGAAAGATTATTTTGGTTTCTTTTTAGTATGATACAAGGACTCTGTGAATGAATTCAAGCACAGCTGGTAGGATCCATTTGGTCCAATGTCCAGCAACATCCTCAGCATGACAACGGTGAAAAAACTATGTGTCTACAGAAGGTATGAGGACTGGGAAAGCATGGCATGGAATATACAAATGGTTTTTTTAATTTGGCTCTGGGACATCCTTACACAGACTGAAATAGGCTGATTTGATCTCCATGGTAATAGTCAATTAATAACCTTTAACTGAACCTCCACATTTGTCAGTAGGTCATAGATCAGCCAAAGCCCCCTGCATGATCACAGCAAGACAGTTTGTGCTCCCATAAGTCAGTAAGTCACTCAGGCCTCCCACGGATGCACATGTTGTTGTGAAATCTGGTCTGAAGCAATAGTTACGACACCACCTCCACAAAAGCCATTTCCAAGTGTATATTCAGAAAGTGCAACTAGATTCCTTCTACAGAGGGATCCCTAACCTAATTTTTGACAAATCAGGACTAGATTAAGTGACCATGTGCCATAGTCCACAAAATCTTTGGGTGTGTCTTTGGATGGTAAATTCAATGTTGTGGATGTGAGGTAGACAAGTAGTGTGTTTGGACACAATCCTGAGCAATATGCTCTGCGGTACCCTGCTTGATCAAGGAGGTTGGACCAGATGACTTCCAGGAGGTTATTTCCAGTCTTTCCCATTTTATGATTTTGTTTTTGTGGTTTGGGGTACGTGACAGAGGCCTAAGAAGGGCTTATGGCATAGCTATGCAGTTAAGTTATAATCTTGGAAACACTAAACATCATTTATGCAGATTTTCATCATATATGCAAGAACTTTTTTGTACAACACAGGCACAAGAAATCTGTGCTGAAAGAGGTTAGAGGTGGCATTTGCCTTGTTACAGGGAATTTGAGGTACAGTTACATCTTTTCATAATAGTTTCTGTCTCAGCCACAAGTAAGTGGACACCTTACACTCCAAAATGAGCAACTGGGACAACATTATTACTAAAATATAAAAAGAAAGAGAAGACTTATGAAATATAGTTTAAAACGTTAGGAGAATGAAAGTTAGCAGAATGAAAAAGAACTAAGTAAAATAATCTAGAAAAATCTGCTAAAAATACTATAACCTGGGTTCATAAATAAATCACACAAGTGGAAAATTACTCTGAACATCTTTCCCGTAAGTTAAATACTTTTGTTCACATACTTACGGCAGTTAAATTCAATTATATGTAGTATATAGCTAAAAATTAATCAGAAAATCTGATACAGGGGTGTTTTAACAAAACATTAAAGCAAGCAAATCTTGTAGCAGTATGTTACACGATTAAAACAGTGGGATGAGGAAAGGAAAGAAATAAATTCAAACATATAAATAAAATGCTGTTTTGTTCATTGGAGACTAATTAGTCTGAATTTGCTGGTTAGAAAACTGTCACAGAATCACACTTGTGACTTCTGTGGCTCTCAGATGGCTGGTATTACCATGGCATTCTGTGCAGCTGGTTCTATGGCAATGTGTGAGGCACAGGGACTTACAGTCATGGTGCTGCTGCTGAGAGGGAGTTACCAGAAGCCACAATCATGTCCTCTGTGGCAGAGTCACAAGCAAATCTCTTGAATCATTGATGTACAAATCCTGTTCTCATTTGGGCTAGGATTGGAAGGCAGGGAGTACCTGCTTTTAGAAGAGGTTGGAATTACATGATGGGGAGAAGTAGGAAGAATTATAAGTGAAAAACATGTGGTGAGCCCCTTTCTGATGTTTAGATGTTAGGTAAAATGCAAAGAGAGACTGCAAATCTTTGTTAGCCTTCAGAATGCAAAATGACAAGATGTGAATGGACATTGGCAGGATGCTGGCAGATGTTTAAAATCAGGAAAAATACAGCAGCCAGTCTTCAAAAAACATTGTGCTCCAAGGTAAGCCCCTTCAGTATTTCCAGAAGGAGCTTTCATCCTTCATGCTCCTGTAGTTGAGAGTTGGTGCTCCAAATCTCACCTCTCCTCTGTGACACCATCCAATTAAAAGTAAAAAATGCATTTTTCTGCTGGGCTGCTAGTAATAACTAAAACTAAATCTTCCACCATGCTATTTATTTTATTGCATTGAAGAATTTTTTTTTGTTTTTATGTACTGAAGAAGTTCACTGCATGTTGTTTCTGTTGTCATGGTATTTCAGACTCAAAATATTCTAGAGCAGTTGTTATAAATGAAAACTTTTGTATTTGTGAATGTCCAGCTTCAACGTTCACATGAAAGTTTACAAATATTGAGCTGATTCTATCAACATCTGCATTGCCATTATGTATTTTTATTCCATTTTTGATGCTACTGAAGAAGTTTTGCCTATATATAAAATGCTTTAGGAAAATCTGAGGAGCATGGTTTTCAGTAACAGATTTCAGAGGCCTTGTACTTAGGGAGTAAAAATTGCTTAGAAAGTACGTATTGAACTGGTATTTTAAAAGAGTTGTAATTGGAGTAGATTATACAGGGCCTTCAACTCCGAAAACTCAGACTTCAATGATGAAAAAAGCTGTTCTTGAGTACCCAAGAACATATAAAAGCCTTGATATTTGTCTGAAAATTCAAATGGCATATTCTTGACCGTATGATGCACTGAGGCTTAGGAGAATATGTTTCTATTCAGCATCTCTCAGATTCTTGCTTGAAGAAGTTATAAACATTCAAGTTCTGATGTTCTGATACTTAAGAAAAAAAGTGTCACCTTCTTCATGTAATTTTATGTGGTTTATATGTGAGATTTTGTCTATTTAGTCTTCAGCATAGTAATGATTAGGCAACAGCTTCCTCAAGTGTGTTAACCAAAGAGCTTTTCAACCACCAAATACACATTTTCTATATGGGATATGCTTTAAGTAATAACTCAAGATGTGTCAATCCTGAAGCATTGCAGTGCAGAGGTATGTCGTTCCCCAAGCAAGATCCCAATATCATAATCAAATTTACTCCATGGTGGCTAACAGCCGGCCTGGAGGCCTCACTGTCATAGATAACCCTAATTATAACTCAAACAGTCTAGGCTGTTAGGGAACCAGTCTAGACCATTAGGGAACCAGTTTAGGCTGTTGGGGATGCAGACAGCTATTGGCCAGTAAGCCAGGTGGCAACAAAATTCAGCCAATCAGGATCAACCGCACAGGCTTTCAAAAACTATATAAAGGGAATCACACTCAAAAAAATTTGCTGTTGCTGCATCAACCTCGAGTGTCATGTCATGTGTCTGTCTCTCCTGCAACAAGTGGGGACCCCCAACGTGATCAGCAGCGGCCATACCACATGGAGGGTGGGAGACAGAGCCCAGTGGAGAGGCGGCCAGTGAGATGCCAGCAGCAAGTAGAGCTGCAGAGAGTCCAGACCACAGTAAACAGAAAAAGTGTCTGCTGGGGACATGGGGACCTGAGTCCCAATGGAGAAAAAAGCTGCGGAACAGTTATGGACCCACTTTTTATGTATACGGGGGATAAAGAATGATGACAGGCTCTACAAGCCTTGTTGTCATGGTGCAAGAGCCACAGACTTGACACAACTGATAGAGACATTTTAATGACCTGGCTGCTGGTGCTGTACACCTTAAAATAAATAAAAGCTAAGCAAAGTGCTAAAGCCACAGCTGAGGCACTGTGGGCACTGCTTGCCAGATCATCCCGCAAGGACAGAGGTTTGGGGGAAATTGGGGGAGGAGTGAATGCCACCTTGGAGACATAAGTAGAAAGGACAGTCAAGAAACCAGCAGTGGAGGGGCCATTACCAGAGCTCCCTGTCCCTGCAGCACTATCCTGCCCCAATGCCAGATCTCCTCCACAACCGGCAACTGACGCCTTCACACAGTGCCTGAGTCTGCCCACGCCATGAACAAGAGAGCCATTGTTGTGCTCTACACCCTGTATTGCCATTAACGCACTCGGCACACTCCAGCCTGCAGCTGATTGGACAGCCCAGCCACCACTTGGCATGCCCAATTACAGCTTCAGCGTGTAGGCGGAAGCAGGAAGTCAAGCAGCACCTGGTGCTGGAAGCACTGGTGTAGAGCTGCAAGCACCAAAATCTGGAAGCACTGGTGGGAGGTTGCCAACACCCAGAACTGTGGAACACCACATCCTGTCGTTTCTGTGGACGGGACTCGAAAAGCCTGGGGGACACGATGGCAGCCAGCACTGTTGTCAATACTCAAGGGGCTGGGATGCCCTGTGGGCTGCAAGCAGCCCAGATATCACCACAGCAGGGACGCCCAAAGGTGAGAGCTGCCCCTGAGCCAGTGCAGAGTCATGATGCCTAGCAACTGCTCTCTGCAGCCAGAACCCAACACAGCATTCTGAACCAACCATGGCCATGCTGCGAGCCACTATCCTGAAGGGGTCCCAAGCAGCTGCCCCTGCACTGGGACCAGGGAGCGGGGACATGGACAAGGTAGTTGCAGGGAGCAGCAGGCAGCACCTTCCCAGATGCTGCAGCCCACTGTGGCCTGCTCACCCATGGAGGTGTGGGTACCCAGCATGCAGGGCAGACCCAGAATTATTTTCCAAGTTGGGATGCATTGAGGAAGGCTCCTTTGGTGAGGTCTTCCAAAGAATTGATAATCGGACACAGCAAGGCAAGTGATTACCAAAAAATTCTTAGCCAGGAAGTTTCCAGCAGTAGAAAGATGCAACAACAACCAACATCTTGCTCAGCTAAATTTTGAAATGCCTGGCATTATGGAATTTAAGGACCATGTCTGTGAGTTGTTGAATATTATTAATGTTTGCCAAGTCTTCTTTGATATTGCTGTAAATTTTGAATTAACAAAAAACTACCTAGATTTGATTATGACCTACACAACTACAATGAAAGTCTGTTTTTTTTAATGCGAAATCATCTTGCAGCATTTGGCTATACACAAAAATAACTTCTGGAGATTCTGGTGTTTAATTCTGCTAACTAGTTTTAATATCTACCCACTTAAAAATAGGCTAAAGGTTTTTAAAAGTGCCTTTTTGGAATGAGTGTAAGATCATGTGAGGTACAGATTCAAGAGAGGGATGTTGTGAAGTATACCAATGATGCATTTGCAAAAATTTAGTAACATCTGACAAAACTGAAATCAAAATTTGTATGTCACCTTGCCTTTTAAGTGTGTACTTCAAGTTTTAAACTCAATGCCTGGCACACGCAGGGATCCAGCGATAACATATTATTTGATGTTACTAGAGTGCATTCCTTTGATTATATGTAAGTTGCTTATGTTGGGGGACTTTTTCAGCAGATAGTAATAGAAGTCTGTTTTTGAGATATGTTACAGAAAATCTCCCAGCCAAGGTCTTGGCTCTGGCCAAGCCATGGCCCTGGTTGGCAGGGAAGTATGCCATCAAACCCAGGTGTTTCTGTCCTAAAAATGAAATCAAGTTACTTTGAATTGTAAATTTGGTCTTATAAAAGCTGGACCCCCTTTTTCAAGGTAAATTTGGAGGCCTTTTCTGCTAAAGGCTTTCCAAGTCCTTTCTAGGAAAAGGGGCTCCCCAGCTCTGGCAGACCCTGGGACATAGTAAGCATCTAGACAGTTGTTAAGTATTTTTGTTCAGTGGTGCTTACTGTTTTGTTGGATGTGTTGTTTTACTGCTCTTAATGGGATAGGTGAGTGTAGTGCTGAACACCCTTCTGAATTTAATGGATTAAATTATGTTGATGTTATAGTTATTAAGGCTGAGAACAGAAGTGGGTACTGATAACCTGAACATATCTAAATGGTACTATACTGTGAAATAACAAATATGCATTATGATTGACTAGTGCTCACCAGGTCAAGGCCTGCATGAGCATTGAAACCTTTTAAATGATTCAGTTTAAAAAAACCTATTGTACTCCAGCCTGAAAACCAGCATTCATCCTGGGTGTAAGTTTAAGGCTCCTTAAAGGATTGTCCGAAGATACCATAAAGCACTTAATTTTTATCAGTGAAGCTAACTAACAAAATTTTACCTAGACATCACAGGTATTAATCTCAGCAGCCCAAACTATTTATGAAGATTGTAGGCTGCTATCACCAACTCACCTGGGCCAGACCATGGAGCTGAACATGTGTCTCAGTCCCTCTGTGAGCCTCTCAGGAACCTCGGCCAGCCCCAAGTCGGCAGACACTTGGGGGAGCAGCCCTGACACAGCCGACAGCGGGGAGACACTCTCCCGTGCCCCAAGGGTACTGAGGGCACCTAGGCTGGTTGCTCTTGCAGCAGAAGAGACACCAGAGACATCGGTAGAAGATAAAGGACCGACTCTTAGCAGGGGTTAATCCAAGGTTTTATTCTGGGAGTCCCAAAGGAGCTCCTGCACCTTAGGGGGCCTCCTGCCGAGAGCCCTGGGAGATGTGCCAAGGTTACATTTAAAGGGAGGTGGAAACCAAAAGTAGGTAACATTTTACTAATCAAAAAGTGACCCTAAGGGATGGGTACTGGGGGATAGACATTTAGGACAGCGTATGGGGCAAGGCTTGGGGGGCTTACCCCTAGCCTCTGGCTAATCACTGGACGACCTGGACTGAAACTTCTAGATGGAGGGGATGGGATGCTGAGTGATTGACAGAGAGCCAGGGTGGGGGTTTGGGCATGATCTCATCCAGGGAGAGGGATAACACAGGTAAAGGGAGGGGGGTACAATCTGGGATAAACCATTTGGGAAAAATATGGGGATACAAAACAAAACTACTTCAAAGTATTACAAAGTATAAAAACGCACTACAAACATGTACGAAACAGCTACCCTGACACTTACCTATGAAGAGAAATGTCTTCTCACCTGTGACGTTCATTTGGCCTTGAGAGACAGATATTTTAGAAACAAGACTGAACTGAAAGATATGTGTCTCTTTCATTGTCAGGACAGCTACCTCTTACAGATTTGAATGTTGTCTTTGATAGTTTTTTAAGTTAACTTGTTTGTAACTTCCCTGCATTTGAGCAATTCAGATATAGATCTAAATAGCTTGCAGCATGCCACCCTGCAAAACTGTGCTCATTTTGATAGCTCTTGGATGTGTTTGTAAAATCTCTTGAAGGTACGCGGCATAGACCAACAGCTGGTAAGGCTAGGCTTGTCAAGTTGGGTGAAGAGCCTCATCCCACCTAGGCTTATTATTTGTGTCATCATCATTCCATACATTGTGCCACATTTGTTATCCCGTCTGCGAAGGGCCCTGCAGAAGATGACAAACATTGGCTTTGTATTTAGAAACAAAAAGGGGGAAATGTGGTGGCTAACACATAGCTGGCCTCAGTCACAGATACCAATCATAGATAACCCTAATTATGATTCAATCAGTCTAGGCCATTAGGGAACCAGTTTAGGCTGTTGGGGACACAGACAGCTATTGGCCAGTAAGCCAGGTGGCAACCAATTTCAGCCAGTCAGGACCAACTGCACAGGCTTTCAAAAACTATATAAAGGGAACCTCACTCAGTAAGAATTTGCTGTTGCCGCATCAACCTCAAGTGTTGTGTCTATCTCAACTGTGACAATCACAGTAATCTCCTTTCTTAACAATGCTTCAGAGATGCAATTCATTAGGAAAAAATGGATGGCAATTAATATGTTAGATGGTTAGATTCTCTCTGGACTCAAGAATTATTGTTCTGATCATATTGCTGCAGTTAAAGAAAAAGCTCTTTTTTTTTCCTTTTTTTCTATTGAATCAGGTATGGAAATTCTCATAGCTTGCAGAGGAACAGGAGAAAGAGATAACTTCTCAGAAAGAATATTTTCTCTAAAGGTATGTGGAGCAGTAGGAGATGCATGTAGAAATGCAGTTTATTTGAGGTATTTTAAACAATCTGCATTCAATCTTGTTGTTGATTACAAAATTACAGGATGACCATTTGATATTTATTTGACATGTTTTCTACAACACTTAAACACATGCAAGAGGTCTTCCCATTTCTCTCCTCCTGAATTAAAACACTGTGAGATGCCTAGTTTGAAGATTCACCATCAAATTTCCCTCCAGAGTGAAGCACCTAACTCACGTCTTAATAATTTACACCAATGGCTCACTTATCTTTTACAAAAACAGTAAAGATGTAAGAGGACACTCCCTCTTTTTGCATAGTAGCTCAGTGCTTACTGGTGAATACATGATGAATACTACTCATTCTAGCTGGAAACATTAATCTAAAAAATTGCTGAAACCCAGGTTCCACTGAAAATCATGATTTTCTTTTTCTTGTTGAAAATGTAGGGTTTGGGGATGCTGAGAATGCAACCACACAAATAGTTTTCAGGTTTCATGTTTCTGTTATTAGACATTAATTGCTTGCCATTTTCTTAATCTTTCACACACACGCACACACACACATACCTTTTTCTATTTTGCCTCTCCGAAACACCAGCTATTATTGGCAGCTCTCCCAAGTGCATATGACATGTTCACGCACAGTACTTAACAGACAAATCTGGCAACCTCTTATTTTATTAACAATTCCTCTGTTAAATAGGCAAGACTCAATCTATATTTGATTCATTATTCATTCCTTAATCTCTCTACAAATAAATTAATGCTTGGCACTAAACCCAAGGTTTTAGAAATGTCTTTTGTATTTTTCTCTCCAGACCTTTCCAATAAATTGCAATTTTGCCTTCTTTCCCATCCAGTAGCAAAGCAGTGCCAAGGAAGACTAACAGATTATTTCAATTTATCTGGTCCCTATCATTATAGTGCGTGACACAGCACAAAGTACCACGACTCCATCAGAAGGATGCAAGAGAGATTTATTAAAGCAACATGTTGCTTTTACACTTTTTCAAGATATTTACATTCCCTTAACATACACATTCACTGCCCATCGGTTAGAGGAAAGAAACAAAGTTCTCAGTTGGTGACCAGGGAGCCATGTCATTCTGTGAGCTAGCTAGAGTCTGTATCTTTTAACTTTCTCTCCTTCATCACGTCTCCATGGTGACAACCTTGGTGTCTTCCTCAGGAGAGATATGGGGCTTTCCTTTATCTTCAGGAGGCCTTTGCTGGCTCACAAGAACAGCACAGAATGTCTCTTCTACAATTCTCACTTTCTGTATTTGACCCACAAATACAACTGCTAAGGACTTCTGCAGGGCCCTTGCAAAAATCCAAGCAGATGGAGGATCCATTCTTCATTCACTTACAGATAACCAACTTCTACCAACTCCACAACACACACACCCTCACAATCTTAACATTCATATTACAAACAAGGCACATAAAAACAGATCTTCAAATACCGTTACAGACCTCGCAATTTCCAGATGACACATTCGTAGCAGAATGACACCTTCACCTCTAATCAAATAACTTTCTCCCACACAGAGTCACAGACCAAGTCATCTGCCTAGTCACCACTTAGAACCAAGTAGCATCCACTTAGCTTTACAACTGGTTGCTGCCATCATAATGAGCAACCAACCTAGTTGCTCAAAGTGTGGACTTCAGCTACTAATTCAACCCCATGCAAAGGCAACACTTCTCCCTTAGGTACATCAAATTCCCCTATATTTGGGACTGTCGGAGCCCTGCAAAAGGAAATGGTACAAGACACACTTCTCAGTAATACCAACCTCTCTATAAGAGAATTTAAGGAAAAGAAGCAAAAGTAACATCCACTAACTTAAATTTTGGATTTTCTGCGTAAGACTATAACTACCTTTACTCTCTCTTGAATTACCATCTTTATCACACATTCCTTGAGGGTCCATGCTTCCATCCATTTAATAACCAATGCAATTACCTGCTCATTTTGCTCTCACCATCCTGTCCTTTTCTGTGTGCTCCAAATAACATTTAACACAACGGGCAGAGACCCAACGAGGGCCATTTTCTGTTAAGACACATGCATATGCTCTTCCCCATGTTACTAATTCCACTGGGCCAGTCCACTTTTCCTTGATTAAATCTTTTACCCATATCTTAATACCTTTCTCAAAGTTTGGCTGTTTTGAATTCAAAGATGAAAAATGGTAGAATATAGGAGACACTTGTAAGTCAGGTAAAGGACACAAAGAGTTTAAGACGTAGACAGCTTTGTCTAATCTCACTTGAGGTGACTCCCTCTGCATTCCCCCTTTTTGTTTTTGCACCTGGTGCTTCAACACACCATGAGCACATTCAATAATTGCTTGGCCTGTCGAAGCATGAGGGATACCAGTAGAATGACCAACACCCTAGGCACGAAAAAACACTTGCAAATTCTTTAAAACTTATGCCAGGCCATTATTCATCTTTACATGTGATGGAATGCCTGAGATGGAAAAGGCGTGGCAAAAATGTCGAATAACATCCCCAGCTGTTTCACCTGCCAATGCTGAAGCAACCATGGCATGAGAAAAGGTTTTTGAGAAAATGAGAAAATACCCAATTGTAATTGAACATACTTTAAACGGCCAAATTCAGGCATTTTTGTAACATCTGTTTGCCATTCTTGCAAAGGGAGTAAGCGTCTAGGATTAGTACTGTAATATTGTGAAACATGAGACATATGACAATCAAGAAGAAATAATTGACTTTGCTTCACTATGTGATAATTTAAATTGCTGCCGTAGTGCCTGAGCACCTTGATGAAAAAAATGGTGAGATAGAACAGCTCATTGTAACACATTAGGCACCATTTTTACTGCTGAGACAGCCACAAGGGAATCCACATAGGCATTACGTTCAACAAAGAATCCAGGTAGCGATGTATGGCTATGAATATGCATAATGAAATAAGAATGCTTTTGATTACGAATAACAGTCCACAATTTCAACAACATAACAAATAATGGTTTCTCTTTTACATTATACAACACATCTGGATCCAACTGCTTCACTAAATTAGGAACATAAACAGAGTCAGTAACTATATTTACAGAACTAGGAAATAGGATAAAGGCCAAGAGTAGGGCACAAAGTTCACTTAACTGAGGAGACCCTTGTTGAACCATTACTTCATATTCCCAGTGGTTATCTTTCTTCCAGGCTACAGCAGCTTTTCCAGTTGTTCCTGATCCATCTGTAAAAACTGTTGCACCTTCCGCTGGCAAAGAAGAGCGAAGTTGTTTCCCCTGAAAAGGAATCATCTTAGTAAAATTCAAAATAGGATGAGAAGGTAAATGATATGCTATTTGACCTTTAAAGGAAGATAAAGCAGATTGCGCTCATGATTGTTTTGAAAACACCATTCAAAATAGCATTGTTGTACCAGTATGACAATAGTTACAGGATCATGGCCTAAGAGCTCATGGCAGTGTCTGTGACCTTTGATAATGATGTCTGCAAAAAGCTCATACAGACCTGGAGCTGTTTTTTGGGACCTGAAAGACAAAAATATCCACTCCAGAATATGCAAATTATCTTCCCATTTATCATGCCATTGACACAACAATCTGCATGGTATTTCATCATCTCTCAAAATAAATAACTGCACATCAACAGAGACATCTATCCTAGTAACAAATTTAGATGTCAAGGCCAATTCAATTTCTTCTACAGCCTTTTTTGCTGCAGCAGTCAAATGTCTCTCATCGGTAGAGGAAGTTAGCCCTGATAGTAAGTCATACAAAGGTTGCAGTTAATGATTGGTTATCCCCAAGTATGGCCTAAGCTTACCTATTGCACCAACCAATTTCTGCATGTCAACAGCAGTTTTAGAATCAATGTCCAATTTTACAGGTTGAGGCACAATTTGTGTATTGGTGATTATCAACCCCAAATATCTCCAAGGCATCTGTCTTTGAACTTTCTCTGTGGTGATAACCAAACCAAAGGCTTCTGAATTTTTCACAGCCCATTGTTCAAGAGCCAACAATTGTTGTTTATTCTTGGACACCAACAAGATATCATCCATATAATGATTGCAATAACAATTGCTAAATTGCTCTCGGGCCTTAGATAAAGCCTGTGACACAAACCATTGACAAATACTTGGAGAATTTCTCATTCCTTGAGGCAAAACCATCCACTCATATCTTTGGGCTGGTTCCTCATGATTTAAAGAAGGCACAGTAAAGGCAAATTTTTCCTTATCCTGATCAGCCAATGGAATTGTAAAAAAGCAATCTTTCAAATCAATGATAATTATTTCCCATCCTTGTGGAATCATTTTGGGTGTTGGGAGACCTGATTGTAAAGCATTTTGGCCATCACAGCATTTATGTGCCGCAAATCGTGCAAAAGTCTCCATTTACCAGATTTCTTTTTTATTACAAACACTGGTGTATTCCATGGGCTAAATGATTTTTCAATATGTCCAGCTAGTAACTGTTCTTTCACTAAGCCTCACAGGGCAAGAAGGGGCCACTGATCAATCCAGACAGGCTTATCTGTCAGCCATGTCAAGGACACAACCCGACGTTTAAAGTCCTGCATCCCAGTGGATGTAAAAATCTGTTGTGATTTTAACACTCCATTGGGTTAAGCAATCACTTCCCCATAAATTAGGCTGAGCATTAGTAACATATGGTCTAATGTTAGCCTGTTGGCCTTCTAGATGTGTTGCAGTGATCACGATAGCAGATAAAGCACCAGCAGTTGACCCACCTAACCCAACAACTTCAAAGGTTGATTGAGTGAGGGGCCATGTTGGAGGCCAAACAAGCTGTGAAATTATAGTTACATTGGCTCCTGTGTCAAGTAAACCTGATATTGTAGTTTCTGGATGACATCCCTTAGCAGTGACCAAACATCGTATTACCGGACGCTCATCTGTCACTTTTTGAGTCCAGAGAACCTGAGGTGGTCCTGTAGATCCAAAACCTCCAGTGCCATGACTCCGGTCCACTTCAGTTGGAACAGAACTCATAAAAGGAACAAGTTGAGCAATACAAGTACCTTTTTGAATAACAACAGGAGGTTCACTAACAGACACCATAGCCTGAATTTGTCCTCCCACATAATCAGAATCAGTAAGACCAAATGGACATTAATACCTTGAATAGTGCTACTAGATCTTCCCATCAGAAAAGCACTCAAACCTTGGCCTACAGGACCATAAGCTTCAAGAGGCACTTTACATATACCTCTTGTCAAAATAGTCACTGTTTTAGCTACCGGTATATCAATCCCTGCTGAGCCTCTTGTGGCCCCTGTGTATCGGTCACAAATGGAGAGCTTTGCAGTGCTGGCAGGGCTCGTGATTGTCATCGGGGTATTTGTGTCTCCACGCACCCCTTCGCGTTCCTCTTCCAGTTACCGTGCACTTGCTGACCACCTGAAAAAGATCTTAACTTACAAAGTTTAGCAATATGGCCAAAGTTATCACAACAATAACAAGGCACTTTACTGGTCCAAATTACCCTAGAGTGTGGAAATCGTCAAGCAGTTTGAGGATATTGGGTCTTCACATGCCCCGATTCTTCACAAGCAGAACATCTGGGTGAGGACTTCATGACTGTTGCCAAAGCAGCCATTTTATGTTCAACCAGACCAGCCTTTGAGCAAGCAACTACAAGATCAGACAGCGAAGGATCTCCTGGCAAAGAATCAATAATTCTCCTACAATCATCATTTGCATTTTCTCGTGCTGGCTGTCTGCATAAAATTTGCCTCGACTTATCATCTTCTACTTGCTTCTCAAGGGCTGCAGCAACCCTCTCCACAAACTGCAGAAAAGGTTCCTTCACCCCTTGCTGGATGGTAATATACCTTGGTTTAGGAGCTGCCATCTCCATTGTTTTAAGTAAGGTGCTCATACCTAGCTGCTGGGCCTGTGCAAGAACCAGGGCGTCCCATCTTGCCAGCAAATCCAGGTTAGGGAATGGTCCATTGCCCAGCAAGGCATCAACGCCCACAGCGTAACATGGATTGTGCTGAGGTAACTGCCTATCGTCCAAAGCTACTGTTTCAACCATTTGTTTCCAGGTAGCTTGAAACACACTATACTACACTGGTTGAAACAGAATTGTAGCAAAGTGAACAATATCATAAGTGCAAATACATCAGCATTTAGAACACGAATCACTTGCATCACCTGCGAAGAGTTAACACCATACTGATCTACTTTTGACTGAAGGTCCTGTACAACCCTCCATGCAAAAACTTGATGGCTATCTTGTCGTCCTGAATTAGGAGCAGCTTTGAAAACAGGAAAAGCCACAGGCCCACCAGAAGCAGCAGCAGCAGCAGCCATCTCCATCCTTTTAGGTGGACTTACTCTCTCTAAAAAATTCCAATCTCCCACTTCAGCTGCTTTCATTCTCACATTCTCACTCATGCTTCCAAAATTGCAAAGGGTGTCGAGGAGTCACAGCCACCTGGCAGGGAGGCAGAGTCCAAGAAACAGCAGGCCTGGATCTGCTAGGAGGTCTAACAGAAACAGATTCCTGCTTCTTTTTAGATGTACTTATAACCAGCAGTTCATCATCAGAACTATCACTATTCAGGTTGGGGTGAGGGGTGGGGGGGGGGGGGGCAGACAGCTCAACTGGGGGTGGAGCAGGGGCAGATGACTTGGAGGAGGGCAGAGGGGGGATGGATGGCTCAAGGGAATATGGAGAGGAGGCAGACAACTCAAAGGAGGGCAGAGGTGGGGCAGACAGCTCAAGGGAAAGCACGCCGGGGGGGTGGGGGGGGAGGCAGCCGAACCATGAGAGGGTGGGGGAGGAGCAGCCAACCGACAGACAGATGGGTAAGGGAGGAACAGCTGATCCATGGGAGGTTTAGGGGGGAGCAGCCGACTTAGTGGAGGAGGAGGGGGGAGCAAACGGCCCAGGAAGAGACAGACGGGCCGATGACCCAGCCTATTTTTCACTTTGCTTCTTCTGTAACTTCATTTTTGCTAATTGCTGTGCAGGTGTAAGATACTTTGGTTTAGCACTCAGTTCAACTAACTGCTGAGCAGACGAAGTATACACAGGTTTAACATAGTCTTTTGGAGATAAATATAGAGGAACAGTCTTAGCCTGCTGTTTGATTCTCACAATAGCAAACCCTGGGGGAAGCCCCACAGCAGCTGCAGCAGTCTCCTCAGGGGGAGATTCATCAACAGGCTCAGCCTCATCTTCCTCCTGTTCCTCTACTTCAGTTTCTTGCTCTAGTTCCTGTTCCTCCAATTCCTCCCCTCTATCTTGTTCTGCTTTCCATTCCTTCAATGCCTCATACAAAAGTCTCCAGGTAGTAGCCAAATCAACAACCGTCTTATCCACCTGAGATATCACTTCCCATAGTCTCCTCCCAACTTTTTCCATGCCCAGACACTGAAGGCAGTGTCGGCATCAGCTTCAAAGTCCTGTGATTTACACCATATCAGTAAACTACGAAGAGGATAATCAGAAGTTTCAACATTTTTCCTTTTGAGTAAAGTGTTCCACATGGACAAAACAGTCTTTTCCTCGTTTGATAAATTATTTCCCATTATTTTCCCCAATCGCGCACCTCAAATCAGATGTCTGAATTAGGTCCGAACCTCCGCAGCGTCCTTGCTGCCTTCACTCATTTTTAGGGTACCCTTCGACTTTTTTCTTTTTACAGTCCAGTTTCAATTACGGCAGACGGCCACCAGATGTCATTATAGTGCACGACACAGCACAAAGTACCACGACTCCATCAGAAGGATGCAAGAGAGATTTATTAAAGCAACATGTTGCTTTTACACTTTTTCAAGATATTTACATTCCTTTAACATACACATTCACTGCCCATTGGATATAGGAAAGAAACAAAGTTCTCAGTTGGTGACCAGGGAGCCACATCATTCTGTGAGCTAGCTAGAGTCTGTATCTTTTAACTTTCTCTCCTTCATCACGTCTTCATGATGAAGGAGAGAAAGTTAAAAGATACAGACTTGTATCTTGGTGTCTTCCTCAGGAGAGATATGGGGCTTTCCTTTATATTCAGGAGGCCTTTGCTGGCTCACAAGAACAGCACAGAATGTCTCTTCTACAGTCCTATGATCGAGTGATTGTTAAACACTCACTTTGTGAGTAAATCCCAGGCCTGTGTGGGATTTCTAACTGTTCTCACTTTCAAAGGTCAATGTAAGGTCAATGTTTGCTTACTTTCCAAGACTAATTATTTATTAATGCTCAGAGTAAAAGAAGTTATCAGGTCCAAAAACTCTTCCTTGATTAATATGGCTCAGCAAGTGGTATCTCATGTATTAACAAGTAGGTGTAAAGTGATTTAAATAACATGAAATCTGATGCAAAATGAAAGTATCTAGTGAAGTAGAATGGGAAAAAAATCAGACTACAGGTTTTACAATATATGGAAATATTTCACAGCATTTTTTTCAGGCAAGCTGCATACTAAATGATTTTCTTGCTTTTTTGAGAACTGATTTATGAAAAAAAATTGAGATAAAGCATTGAAATAATTTGAACAGCAAAACCCACTTTTTTCAGGTGAGATTTTGAAAGAATGGGAGAGAAACTCAGAAACATATGATAATAAAGTGATAGGGATTAAATGGTTTTATACAAGGTCAGCTGGTCATAAAGTTCTAGCAATTCCTGGCTTTTTCCATGCTGCAGATCAGGCTGTGAAAGTTGTAGCACAAAGGGAAACATGGTAGCTGAAAGAAGAATACTCATCATTGAACAATACTGGGTAAGAGGATAATTCAGACCACTAATTCTAGTCACACCAAGGGAAAAGTCTGCACTGCCACCAAGACTGACAGTTATCTGCCAGGATGCTGCTGCTAAAAAATATATATGAAATATTGTTGTCCAAAATTGGTATCTGACATTTATGTCTGTATTCCAGAGAAGAAAAAAGAAAGCCTACACAGTAAAGAAGTGTCACAGTTGAGATCGACATGACTTGACAATCCAAAGTTCATATAGCAATAGCAAATTTTATTGAGTACAGCTCCTTTTTATAGGATTTTCAAAAAACCATGTGATTGATCTCAGTTGGCTAAAATTTGGTTACCACCCAGCTCACTGGCCAATAGCTGCCTGCATTCATGCTCCAGGCATTGGCGGGCATCTGTTGTTTGAATTTGAATCTCTCAGCTCCTCAGTGCCTTCTTCAAAGAGATGTTTACTTCTTTCCCTTAACAGGGAGGCTGGTCGAGTTATGGTCAGGACTACTTACGACTGTGAGGCTTCCAGGCCAGCTGTTAGCCATCACAAAGAAGCATCTTCACTACTGAGAACTATCTACTTTTTTAATATCAGCTGCTAGGATAAATGGAAACACTTCCTCCTGTAAAATTCTGAGGCTTGTTAAATTCAGTAATAAAGACTTCTATGTAATACTATGAATCCTTTCCTTCTCTGAATTTTCTCTATTCCTTTGTAAGAAAAACAAAATAAAAAGCTCTTGAAAGTTCAATGCAGAAAATATTATTTCTATCTATATGTCTACTATCACGGAATTAGAATTTGTCTTCATAGTTTTATAAGCATGTGTACAGAGGACACAGAACTTCTATAATATAAGCACTTGGCTTTATTTTTCCCCATCTGAATGTTAAGGGAAGGAAGCTGAAATATTCCTGGTGATATCAATCACAGAAGTATAGAATACTAGGTTGGAAGGGGACCGCAAAAATCATCTGATTCAGCACTCCTCTTAAAAATCTATCTTAAAATTTTCCAGTGTTCGGGTAATCAGCCACTTCTCAGGGGTGTGGTGGTTTGACAGGAAATGTGTTTTTTGAGATGCTATGGTTGGGCCAATGGATATTCAGATTTTAATATTGGCATCTAACCTGGCCATTAGGACACGGATCCGCCTATGAGAACACGGGGTTAAAAGCAGAGCTCTCCCTTGGGAGGCTCTCTTGGGTTCCGGTGAGGAAAGAGTTCGGGTCTCTCCCCCGTCCAGCTGCTGCTGCTGGGCGGGGCAGGGGAGCCATGCGGCTGGGTGAGGTAGGCCGAGGCCTGGACCGAGAGGGGAGGTGAAGAGGCCTCCGAGGATGGAAGGGTGGGAGAAGTACCAGGAGGCATTGGGCAGCCCCCCCAAGAGAGAGAGAGAGAGTACAGCCTGTGCTTGAGACTGAAACTTGATAACATGTGCCGGCAGCACAGCTGAGAAGGAGAAGCGGAGTGGGGGGAGGATGCAGCGAGAAAGTGTCCAGCAGTTTGTGGGAGTTCCTGAGAAGGCAGAGTCTGAGTTTTTAACCCTTTTTTTTTTTGACAATGAAAACTTTACAGAATATTGACCTTTCCTAGAAGAGAGATAGAGTGGAAGATGAGGAAGGAAATGTGCAAGTGTGAGAGAGGTTTGGGCGAGTGAGAGATAGTGGAAGAATAGAGAAGAATCCTAGTGGGAAGAGATGATGGAGTGGCTTTTTCTGGACTCTTTTTGTACAGCCATGGACAGAACCATGTTCCTTGTGACACGGAGACTGCATCCAGGGGGAGGCAATGCCTCAGAACCAAGAGGGTTCAGTGTTGGTGCCCCTTGGCCCCAGGGGGTGAAAAAATATGGGGGGGACTGGTGTCCCAAAGGAGAGACTGTGCCTTTTTTGGATCAGGACAAAGCATCCTTAAAAAGACAACCCTAGAAGCAGCTCTGGTCCATGTTCAGTGGTGAGAGCACTGGACATGAAAGGAAGAGGTCACGATGGCAGATGTACTCTGGGAAGTGCCACGAGTGACACAGAAACACACGAGGCTTCAGCTGTGTTTCCAGGGGAAGCCCATGGTACAAGAAGGACTCCTCTCCTCTTGATGAACTGAGGATTGATTGTCTGAAGGGTGGTGCTGGACCGAGAGTTGGTGATTTGGGGAACAGATGTATTGTATTGGAATTTGGTGGGGGGAGGAGGAAATGTATTTGTAAGGTTTTCATTTTCCCTGTGTGTGTTCCTTTTTATCTATAGTTGTAGTGTAGTTAATAAAGTTTTGTTTTCTTTTCTTTCCTAAGTGGGAGCCTGCTTTGCTTATTCCTGGTCACATCTCACAGCAGAAACCAGGGAGAGGGTATCCTCATGGGGGCACTGGCATTGTGCCAGTGTCAAACCATGACAAGGGGAGATACAATATCTGACTGTTCTCATTGTGAAAAATGTTCTTCTTATGTCTAATTGAAATTTCTCTAACAGTAATTTGCACTTATTATCCCTTGCCTTTCCCATGTGACTCCTCACAAAAACAGAGTTTCCTTTGTCTTTGCAGTCATGTTTTAAATACTGAAACATGGCCTCCCCTAAGCCTTTTTTATTCAAATGTAAGCAAACCTAGTTCTCTCAACCTCTTGATGTATCTCAGCTCAACCCAGCTCTCCTCTCAGCCCATCGTTTTGATCATCTCTCTGGCCCTTCCTTGGACCTTTTCCAGCCCGTCCACATCTTTTTGTATAGTGGGCATAAGAATTGAGCACAGTATTCCACCTATGGCTTCACTAGGGCTGGGTAAATTAGAAAGATAACTTTTTTGTCTCTGCTGTCATGCCCTTGTTGATGCAGCCCAGCATCACATTGGCTTGCTTATCTGCATCACATATATGAGCTTGTTTCCCACCAGGTCCTTTCCACAGCCAGGCAGATCCCAGCCTGTTTTGCACTCCTAGCTTATATTTTTCCAGTTGCAATACTTCAGACTTAGCTGGTTACCCCACTCTTTCAGCCTATCCAGGTCTTTTTGCAGGGTGGCTCTCCCTGCCAATGTGCCCACTTCACCACTCAGTTTCATATCACTGGCAAACTTTATAAGATTACACTTGATCCCAATTTCCAGGTCACTTAGGGAAATACTAAGCAAAAAGAGATGAAATATTAAAAACTCTGATATATATTAATATATTATGAAGATACATTATGAAGATACATAAAATATACAAAAAGGGATTCTGCTAGCACAGTTCTTACATCTTGGTGAGAGTGAAAGAACGAAATATTGCTGCTGTGAAAAAATGAAGTTTTGCAAAACCTGATTTTAGTGACACCTATTCAGGAAAAACCAACCAAAACCTTACATATATGTGGGAGTACAGCCAGCTGGGATGAATAGTGGTTTAGCCTCAGTAGCATATACAGGAGGCATCAACCTAAGACCATGGGAAGCAGGGTATTGAAAGGGAGATATCTAGTCAGGTCATGGTGAGAAGAGTGTGGGAATTAGTATTGGAATTAGTATGTCGGTGGGTGTGGGAATCCAAAAAATCAAAGGGTTTTGGGAAGCTGCAAAAGGCAGGCTTCAGAGACAGTTGAACTGTGATTAGAGCTAAGCAGCAGCCATGAGATAGGTCAGTGGAAAATTTATTTAAAAAGTAGAAAAGCAAGGACAAATAGAACAATGATCTGTATATTAACACTTGTCTAGAATAACTCTCTAAGCTACAGAAAAGTTTATCTAGCAAGATATTAAGAAGGTTAAAGCTTAATAATAGAGATCTGTGTGTTGTGATTTAAGGCTTACAAGTAAGTATTGTATTCGAAATAAGCAAGCATTGTTTTGACCAAAGGTATGTGTGCTTACAGTGTTTGGTTAGATCTGCAGTCAATATGCTTTTGCTTTGTGTGATTGGTCAAAAAACTTATAAATTAAGTTGTAACATTAAGTTCTTGGTCTGCTGCCTGAGATGTGAGCTGCTGGCATCTTCCCATTGTCATAATCATGTAATGAGACTGATGCTGAAAAATAAAACAGCTCAAGGCATGTTCCACAGCAGCCCCGTCCTGTTTGTGATTTGTACATAGCCCCCAGCCAGCGATAGGTGGGATGTTAATGGAACTATTCTATATTAAGTCATGTTTCTGGTTATTGCTCTCAGTTGGTTTGGAACCTGTCACATATAACGTCATGTTTCGAGTTCACATTTGTGATTGGACCCTTACCATCAGAATACCCCTATATCTTGTTACATTCACCACACCCACAGGCATTTGAATCTTACTCAGACTGCGTGGTTTGTTACTACTGTGTTTGTTATTTTATTATTAAAGATCTTTTTTTTTAGGCAAGGTCATCACACCCATTCCTCTATTTTATGCCATGCTCCCCTCAGCTAAGGTGGACTAGGGATCACAGCAAGCCTGACTGTGATACATATATTTGAGCATCCTTCAGTTCTGACACAAACTTTCTGATTTCAGTGTGAACATTTATTCTAGGCTTAGCTACAAATAAGTAAACAGAAGTTCTCAGGTTCTGCTCAGTCTTGAACATTTGGTTGGAAAGAAATGAGGTGAGCAAAATACTTGCCACAACTCAGACAGAGCTAAAAGCACAGAATGAGAGCCAGGACTCCTGGAGTGTGGATGATCTGCCACATGGCTGCAAGCTATGGGTCAGAGGTCCTTGAAATAAACACAAAAGGGTCAATTCTATATGAGACAATGCATCACTGTGTGGGATATCACTGCACTGTCAGTAAGTCAGCTCAGACAGTACAGTTCTAGCAGGGTCCCAGACTTGTACCTTTCAGACAGTGTAGGATGTCACACTTAGCTCTCCTTGAAGCCCAGGCAGCTACTTACACCAGACAACAAGAAAAAGGCTTAGTGGATACTAATACTCAGACCACGGATCAGAGTACAAGGTCTGAAGAGGCATTTAAATTATCTCTGTGACTGCAGTTCATCAGTCTTTTTTTTCTGTATAACCTTTAATCCCAGGTAAAAAATCAGAAAAAAACCAATTCAAACAAACCAACAAAACAAAGCAAAACACAACAAAAAAATCAAAAGCAAACAAAACCAACAAAGAAACAAACAATCACAAACTCCCAAACCAAAATTCCACTTACTTTCTGATTATTGTCTTTCTGACATAACATATAACTACATGTTCTCAGTCTACAAACTTATTGTTTGTTACATATATTAGCCCTTTTATCAGCATTTGCAATGAAACGTCTGTGCTTCTGTGCAGCAGGTAGAAAATGCACTTGGCTTCTGCATGTGTTTCAAGGTGTAGATTAGGCGATGTTTATCTGGAGAGTATTCATAAATACTTTATTATTATATTTTAAAGTCAGGATAATGAATCTTATCAAATATTTACAGAGTAAATTTATACCCGTTTTTTAGGTACCTTTGATGAATTTGGCTGCCTAATTCTTTGATGCCCTTCTTGTCTGTAGTTTTGCAAACCAGTCATTAGCCAGTGAATCATTGAGCTGTTAACAAAGTCAGTGTAAAGGTAGGTATGGGTATGATGCAGAAGCAGAGTTATTTCATAACACTCAGCAGTATACAATGCAGTCAGGTGAAAAGAAAAGAAAAAAGGAAATCTTTAGGACAGTGTAGAATGCATTAAAATCAAAATGTCCCCATTTACTGTGCAAAAGAATTGGAAAAGCAAAATACTACTTGAATGTTTGAGTTTCTGTCTCTATAAAAACTGGAAACTATAGCACCCACTCATTCCTTCTTCCAACTCATACTGACTGTACAAATTCACCTTTCAGCTATTCCCTGGAAAGAAACTTTTCAGAAAAAAAAAGAGATTTTATTAGTTTGAAATATAATGACCAAGTAAAGAGCTTGACACTGCGCAAAATATGGGGCCTGTACCAAGTCACACAAAAGGAAGGTCTTTGAAATGCAAAATGCACCTGGCATAAGTGCATTTGACTTTATTCAACATGTTGACAAACAAGGTGCATGTGGCTCAAAGGTGACTGATTTTATAAATGTGAGAAAGTATTTTAATTATTAAATTAATCTCTGTTATGCAGAGCAGTGGAAACACATTACTTGTATTGTTCCACATGAAGAGCTCAATCATCCAGCTCTGGGGAGCTTGGGAGAATTAGAGTGAAACATTTCAGAGAAATATGTGCAAAAGTTGCCTTCTTCAAATTCCACTGCCACTGTTTTTGACTGCTTTTAAACACATGAGCAGTGCTAAGGAAATAGGTGGTAGATAAAACTAAAGAACTTCTGCCAGGTAATTCACCTCAGTGGGATCACTTATATACTTACTAGCAAAGCCTTTGCAGGAATTGTTGCAGTTCATCTTTTATTTTGTTAAGTTATTGTTAAATGGTTTGTTCTATTGTTCCCCTATGTTGTCCCCAAAGTTGGTTTATCCATAAACCATACTCTCCCTCAAAATTGTCCTTCGAGCCATTCCCCTCGCTTTGCGGCAGTTCCTTCCCTGCCTGTCAAGGCAACCCTGCCCCTTTTTCCTGAACCTCCTCTGCCACTCTCTCCCTGGGCCAATCCCCAATTGAAACACCCACTTGGAAATCCCCTAATCTAGGGGATGCCCCATTGGTCCATGTGACTTTTCCCTCTCCTCCCCCTACCCTGATTAGTCCCAGGTTACTGATGTAATCCCCTTGCTTCCCCTCCTTGAAGTTTTCCTGTTGTTTGGGTTTTTGTATCCATCCCCTGCTCTATGACAGTATTTAATCTTGTGCACTGAGGTGCTTGGGGCTCTTTTGTCCTGTGCCCTTTACCTGGAATAAACATATCCCTGTGGAACCTCAGAACAGAGAGCCTCCTCCTTTCTCCTGTGTCTAGTCCCTCACATTGCTGATTCTGCACCATAGAGCAACTGGCATTTCAGATTCAGCTGTGGGCAGAACCCAGTCCCCAGCTGTTATCCACTCCTGGAACAGTGCCAGAGTGCCAAGTGAGCTAGTGGGTGCTCCGGTGGGCTGTGTCAGGAATGTTTTGAGTTGTCTTTGAATCAATATTGAATCAATCTGTATTCAACTTCTTTCTTAGCAATTCCCAATATTATATCTGTGTGGAAGTGCTCATCAGACAAGCATCTCATGTAATCATCTTTACTTCATGAATCATAATACTAGCATTATTAATTTTTCATAAAGAATGTATATAGTTCTTTTATTTTCTAAATAAAGTTAGTTAAACACAATTGCCTTATACTGAATCAATTATTAAAAATTATTTTGATAGGTCTTTTAGCCATTTCCCTAGTTAAATTGTATATTGGGCAACTCTAAACAAAACCCAACAAAAACTGATTCCTAAAATAAAATGGATTGATAAGGTGCATGAATAGACTTTACAACTGTGATGACTGTGGTGCAAAATGTGTTGAAAGATTCAAAACAAACTTTGTTGCCTGACAATTGTAGCCTTTGTGATTGTACAGAATAGCATGCATAGCACAAAACAGACATTTTGCCTAGCAAAACATAGCATTTTCAGCAGCACAAATAAGAAGATACAATGCTGTTGCAGTGTGATGCCCCTCAGGTGTGCCAACCTTTCCCCTCCCCCTTTGCCCTCCTGCGAAGAGCTGTCCATCAATCTTAACATTCCAGCAAGGGCATCATGTGGTTGGCAGAAGTTCAAAAGATGCCCCTCAGGTCCAGGCTCATTGGCCTGTCCAAGCGTCTGTAGCCCTTGAGCCTTCCCCTCCTCCCACCTGGTTGGCCCTCACCTGTCCCTTCTCCTCCCCCTGTCCCCGGGGCTTAAAAGGAGATGAGACCATGTGGTTGGCATTCTATTGGGAGCTGTTACAACATTCAGAGGTCTACCATCCTGAAATAAAACTCTGGATTAAGACTCTACAATAGAATCCTCTCCTGTTTCTCTTCACTGTCGCCTGAACCTTTTCCGCCAGAGGTAAACTGAGTTCCTACTTTGCCTGGATTTGTTCCGAGTGCCCAGCTGCAGCACCCAGCTGGCCAAAGGTATCTCTGGGGTGAAACACCACAGCTGCCGCCTTTGGACCAACAACAAGGGCCAGATGGCCAGGCACGTCCCACCCGGAAATATTGGGATTAATATTCCATACAATGCAAATGGAAAAACCAAACTAAGTCTCTCAATTACCTTTCTAAATCTGTATATACCCATTTAAAGCCTCAGCATGAGCTTAGGTATTGTATTTGTCCTGTGCTGATCTTCTGCAAACAGGTGATTTTATTCAAATAAACCTTATTGCAATTAAGCCTTATTCAATTAAGTCTTATTGCCCACTGAAATATTTTTCAATAAATAAGTAACTTACCAGTATTTATTTTGCCCTCTATGATAAGAGTGAACTTTAATTTAAACCTAATTCTGTACATGAGAACACACATTTCTGCTTGTTGTTCCTGACAGTGACCATTAAAGCCACATAGCAGTTATCCAAAAACTCTGAATGTATTATTTCACAAATTATAGGGAAAACATTTTGAAACATAACTTTAAAATATAAATCAGGTATAAGATTTACTTAAAGAAATTAATTGTCTTGATTTCTATACCCATGCAGATGGAGAAAAAAATTCTGTTAGAAACTAAAATAGCTAGTCAGAGATTCACATTCTTGGGAAATAGAGATTTAGAGAAAGACACAAAATGAAACCTTACAGATGTTTCATTTCTATTTCACATCTTTCCTCAGTTCACCTCCTCAGTAAAGCTATTGTAAATCTTTTTAGCAGACAATTGAGGAATTAGTAACAGCATCTTGTCTAACTAAAAAAGTCATTTATTATTTAGATGGACACTTTACTTTTAGTGCACAGAAAGGTGTAGTTTTGGTGATGACTGGAAGATAGAATAAAGCACCCTCCAAATATTCAGCAAGAGTTAGCATCTGTTTAAAGGCCAAAGAAATTAAAATCTCTTCTCAGGAGTCTGTTACAACAGAAAACCATTTACTTATTTGATTGCATGACTAGGACACTTAAATGCTGAAACATACTAGACTTGTTTATGTTAGAGGATGTGACATGCTTCTGTGAAACCACCCATGGCATCAAACTACATGATCATGTGAAAGATTCCACCTCCTAGCCTTTTGAAATTGATTCTTGCATTTAATAGGAAAAGGTGATTTGTGACACTTCATTAAATGAAATCTTATAAATTACATATTTAGCTAGTATAATTAAGCATTATTGAGAAGTTCTGAAAGAACAGTTACCCAGGACCATACAAAACTGTCAAAAACAATTTCATTTTAAATGCACTATGTTTTCCAGATGCTGTTGTAAATGCTAACAGTCACACAGTTTAATTAAGCATGTTTTTATTACTCAATAATTGAAGAGACACAATCAAAGTTAAAATCGGATATTTAAAATATAGCCTGTATAGGTATACAAATAATTAAATAATAATATAATACAAAGAATTAAAGAATAATATAATATAAAGAATTAATTATAGGTACAAAGAATTAAAAATAATTATGACACCAGCTTATAAATTAATAAAGCACAGAATTGGTGTAATGAATGAGACTATTATCAGAATAAAGAGTTCAATTTGACCTTATTGTTGAAAACAATTATGGACGGGTACCTATTAAGTTATCTCCGTTCTGCATTAGCTAGAAATACATTCAGATCATAGCACCTAAGTTATTAAAATATCATATAAATTCTCAGCAGTTATTCAGCTAACAAAAAAGACCATAGGAGTGCTTGAATGATTTGCATTTTATTATAGCTTTTCTTTTATGTCCTATTAGACTTCCAAAACTGCAGATGAAGCTAATACGCTTCAAGAGGTGGACAGTGCTCAAGGAAATATGATTCCCTGGAAAGGTTGCACTACTGGACTTGCTCATCTGTCTAGAAAGTTTTTGGGGACATCAAAACATGGAAATACTTGGTCTTTGGATAAGTGTAAGCATTGTTAAGTTAGTGACTCATGAGAGGGGACTTGAGTTAAAACTGAAAAAGGAAAAAAAAAGTGTTTTGTGGACTTTTTCTGTATGTATTTAGCAGAGTGAGCCTATATTTAGTCCATTTCAGATACCTTCCAAGTTTGAAATTCTTTGCTATCAGGAGAGATTGCACCTGGGCCTAGATACAGGCCTTATCTGTGCATATGAAGATACAGTAATAGAATCACAGTAATAGAATCACTTTGGGCCGGAGGACACTTGACAGTTCATCTTGTTCACTGACCTGCCATGGGCAAGGACATATTTCACTAGATGAGGTTGCTTCATCCACACCTGAACTTGAACACCTCCAGTGTTGTGGCATCAACAACTTCCTGGAGAAACTTGTCCCAAGGGAAACTTGTTCCAATGTCCCACCATTCTCCTTGTAAAAAAATTCTTCCTTAAATCAAATCTAAGTGTAACCTGTTTTAATTTAAAATCATTGTACTCTTACTACAGGCCTTGGTAAAAACTATGCTTCCATCTTTCTTATAAGCCCACTTTAATTATTGGAAGGGTACAGTAAAATCTGCCCCAAGTCTCCTCTAAGCTGATCAATCCCAGCTGTCTCTGTCTGTCTTCACAGGAGAGCTGTTTCTTCCCTCTGACCATTTTTGTGGTTCCCCTCTGAACCCACCCTGTAACAAGTCCATATCCTTCCCATACTGGGACCCCAGGTCTCTGGTGAGACCTCACCTGCCAACTGCAGGTGAGGTCTCACCAGAGCGGGACAGAAGGGCAGAAACCCCTCCCTCCCCTGCTGACCCCAGGGCTTTGCATGCAGCCCAAGACACACTTGGCTTTCTGGGCTGGGCATGTCCATGGCTGGCTCATGTCCAGCCGCTCACCCACAGCAATCCCAAATCCCTCTGGGCAGGGCTTCTCTTGGTCTCTTCATCCCCAGCCTGTGTTGGCACCAGGGATTGCCTCAAGACAGGTGCAGAACCCAGCATCTCACCTTCTTAAAATTCATGGGATTCCCATGGGCCACTTTGTACAACACCACATCTCAAGCTGTCCAGATCCCTCTCAATGGCATCCCATCCTTCAGGAGTCTCAACATCATGAGTCAGCTTGGTGTCATCTGGAAACTTGAACCCTTTGTCTATGCTACTGATGAAGATATTAAATAGCACGGTTCCTAATACTGAGTCTTGAGGGACATCATTCATTACTACTTTCCATTTTTAATTGAACCACTGACTCTTTGGACAAGGTTGTCTAGCCTTGTGTCTCACCTAGCTCTCTGTTGGAGGTTAGGATTTTTTCCTTTTTTTCTTTCTCTCATGGAATTTTGTCCCATTTGTTGCTAAGAGACAATAACTACCAATAGTTATGAGAACAAAAGATGTGGTTGGGAGGAGGAAGAAGGGGAAGGGTGCAGCTGGCTTCTCTCTTACCTGAGGAGTTTTCTCTCCAGAGGAGCAGAGGTACTACAAGATTTTTTGTTTGGGAGCTGTGGCAGCTCAATCTGGTCTGTAAACTGCACAGATAAAGTAGCCGTAACAGACAGCAACTCATCCAGTCTAGCTCGTTTGAGGAGTAAACAAGTCCCTGGGTCTGGTAATGATAGGTCACATTCAAATTCAAACAGGGGACCCCACCAATCCCATTGAAATTTGGTCAAGAATGCAGTCATATCATTGGCCAATGAGCTGGGTGGTGCTAAGATCCCAACCAATCACGTGTGTAAGTGCAGGAAATTTGAATTCCCTGTAAAAGGAGACTCCCAACAATAAACTTTGGCTGTTGCTGCATGGACTCAGTGTGTTCTTGTCACCTGCCTGTCTCCACATCAGTGACAGGGCGTGATAGGCTGGTCTGGACTCCTCTCTCCCTCCCTGGCCCTTGGCATCAGAGGAGGACAGTCGAACAATTGTTTACCACAGGGAGAATCCACTGTCACCACAGGGCCCAGCCCTGTACAGCTTCTTCCTTACTGAGTGTGACCTGTTGCCCGTAAGAGCAGCCATTGTACTGGGACCTTATTAACACCCGATCTTACTGGAAAGGACACTCACCATCTCTTTGGGTGATTCAGGGGAAAACCCAGGACCCCAAGCCCCTCCCCCTTCCTGAAGTGTGCATCTCCCTGGGATTGTGTGGCGGTTGCTACAGAGAATCCTGGCTGCCACTGCTCAGCACCACTGCTTTGTGCTGCTGTCTCAGGCTTTTTCACTACACTCTAACCTAGCACCCCTGTCCACCTGACCTCCAGCTCCTGCTAAGACTGTGGAGTTTTCTGTTATATTTTGTTTGCCACTGCAGGGGGCATGCCTGCCACTGCCGTCCCAGCCACTGCTCCAAGGTGTCTGCTGCAGCCCATTTCGCTATCCAGCCCAGCTGCCATTACCACATGAGGGAGACATCGCTGAGCTCGTGCCACAGCGCCCCCTGGAGCGGTGGGGGAATCATCGCACCCGCCCTGCCCTGCAGGGAGCCAACTGCTGGCTGTGACCACAACTACCTGAAGGAAGAATGTGCCTGCGGCTGAGAGAAGGCTGTTACTGAGTTTGTGGGGCTTTTTTTGCTGTTGCTGCTGCTGTTGTTGTTGTTGTTTGTTTACCTTGTCATCTGTATACGTACTAGTAAAGAACTGTTTTTCCTTTTCCCATATCTTTGCCTAAAAGCCCCTTAATTTCAAAGTTATAATAATTCAGAGGAAAGGGGGTAGTATTTTTCATTCCAAGGGAAGTTCCTGCCTTCCTCAACAAATAGCTGTCGTTTAAATCAAGACACTCTCATTCCACACCTAACCCATATGTTTCCAGCTTAGACATAAGAATGTTGTAGGGGAGCATATCAAAGGCCTTAGAGATATTTAGTGAGATTCACAGATCTTCCCTTACCCACTGATGTCGTCAATTGTGGCTAGATGAGTCAAGCAACATAAACGTGCCCCACAACAGCTAAGGCAGCAAATGAGGAATTAAACAGCTGAACAAAACCCCTGGGAGGAAAGACTGCAGTCACATCTACCTCCAGATAATCTCAGAGGTTTTTCACTTGAAGTCTTGAACTCCCGTCTGAAGTCAGATAATTATGCCTGGACTTTCTCCATTAACAATTCTAGAAAAACCTCTTTGCAAGCTTTTCTAAACAGCTGCACCATTTCCTTTTGCCATTTCTTCTTCGGCACAGGAAAATCAAAGCTCACAAGTTCCTCTCTGCCCCCACTTTCACTCTGCCTTTGCTTTCTGAATCTGAATGTAACAGAGACTCTTATTGGGCATTATGGATATGAAAACAGTGGCATGCATTGAAGTCTGAACTCATGCCAAGTTCCCATTTTGTTTGGGACATTGAAAAACCTAGGAGAATGAAAAGTCTTGGATATTTTTTCAGTCATTTTCTGAATAAGGAAAGAGATACTTGAGTCTTATTGCCTGATAAATCAAGGATTTGTTACTGAGCATTAAATAGGCAAGAAAACAAACAACTGTCACTTTTCATAATGAAGGAAAGAAAAACTTTTCTAGGTCCTCTTTCATTATCAAGCAACTTCCCTTCAGGTTATATGAATTGACACAGGAAAGAACTGAAACACCATATCTTGAACCTCTTCCTGTCATGTTCCTTCAGATGACTGTTCAGGGCTTCCTCCTTGCATTTTGCAATCTCCCAGCAGAGCTAACTGAATAAACCAGGCAAGAGAGGTGAATCTGAACCCTGTGGAAGGACCTCACACCCATGTCATAGCTCTTGTAATGCATTATCGAGGGACAGTCATATGCAGTGGGTGGCATTTTTGAATAGGGTTTTAAACTGTTTCATGTGCATTTGCAGCCATGCAAATTTTGTTCTAATGTTCAGGCGTCTGACTGTCTGGCTTATGTATTTCCTTTTCATTTCCAAAGGCTCTTCTTTTTCAGCAAAGCAAGTACTATCTAAGAATAAATATTGTTTCAAATAACCTTGGTGGAACTACAAGAATCAAACATTTTTAAAGTGCTGCCAAAAAAAACCCCAAACCAACCACCCAACACCCCAAGAAACAAACAAACAAACAAACAAAACCACAAAAACCAAACATACTAAAAAGCAAAAAAAAGAAAATACAAGAAACAAACAAACCAAACCAAACAACACCAAACAAAAACAAAACAACTCTTCTATACCCAGACTGAGAGATATTGGTACTCTTTATGAGCTCTGCATAAAAACAAAGATTGGCATAACTAAAAAGTATGCACATCAATTATACTTCATTGACTGTTTACATTGTTCACGTTTCTCTAATGTTAGGCATTTAACAGAGCTTTTAAAACACTGTTGCACTGTATTATCTGTAGCTGTCCAACTGACCCTCCCGATGCAGGAAAAAGGTTTCCTGGATAATATATTCTGCTTCAGAAGAGTCAGCATCTCAGTCACAGACAGTATAGGTAGTTTGTTATTATTTTCTGCTTAAGGAGATGATCTGCTTTAAGGTTGTGCTCACCTTAGCAAGCTGGAGGACTTCTGTACAGGAAAAAAATTAATGCTGAGATACCACTGCCATCCTACATGCCTTTCAGGGGTTTACCCCAGGTTCCACTGTGGTTCTAATGACTGACTGACCACCAGTAGTTGGAGGTGAATTTCCAGAATACATGTGTCCTGTGGGATCATACATGTGGGCACAAGTTTTCATCTTGCCATTCACAGTGTGAACTAAACATGATAAAAGGGGACACTTAAGAGTTTTGTTTCAGAAGTTCACTCCTCCTAGGAGCAAGATTGCATAGAAAAGTGGAAGTTTCTAAAGGCCATTAATGGTTCATTGTGGGAATCCATAAAAACCAGAGGGTTTTGGGAAGGTGGTAAAAAAGACAGGCTTCAGATGCAGCAGGAATTGTGAAGTGCTAAAACAGGTGAAAAAAGATATCTAAGCAGTAGAGAAGATGTGAGAAATAGAACAATAGAGCTGTGTAGTTTGGCTTTCTAAGTTGCAACAAGTTTATTTAGTATATATCTAGAAGGTTATGCTTATGAATAGAGCTTTATTCATTGTCTCTTATAAACAAGCCATTGTGTTTGAGAATAGGCCACTATTGTTTTAAACCAAAGCTACATGTGCTTAAGGTGATTGGATAGAACTACTGTCAGTATGCTTTTACTCTATGTAATTGGCTGAGACACATTTATGGTATGTTGTAACATTAAGTTTCTTTGGCCTGCTGCCTGACCAGCAAGCTGTTAGCATCCCTTCATTGCCATAACACTGTAATGAGACTGATGCTGAAAATAAATAGCTCAGGACGCTGATCCCAGTGGCCCCGTCCGGTTTGTGTCTGTATATAAACTGCCGGCGTCAATTCATTGTCATCCTGTTACAGGCATTTGATTTGCTCGAACATAGCTTCAATGTCTAAACCCTCTCTTTTTCTTTATTTACATGATATATGATATATACTCACCTAGTCCAAGTTAAAAAAATCACTAAAATTATAACAAACAAAAAGGTCTTTGGACCTTAAAAAAAGATCATTTTGGTCCTATCATAAAATTATCAAAGAAATACTAGTAAATTTTAAGATTTAATTTCAAAGCCTTTATATATGTAATATAATTCCAATAGATCAAAATAGTTTGTATAGAAAGTATTTTTTTGTAAGTATTTTATCCTGATGCCTTGAGAGGCTCACCTAAAACAGAGACTAGACAGTACTAAAGGAATACAGTAGGTATTTATTAAAAAGCCTTAGAAGGATACACCTTGGGCTGCAAAATAGACTGGCCAGGGCTTTGCCCAAGATGGACCCAAAACAGTAACAAGATGAATGACCAGTCATGAGGTTTCACACTTCAATAAGTTTTGGTCCATTTACCAATGGGGTTAATTGTCCAATTACATCTTCAGGTTATAAAGTCCCATCCTCCTGTTTTGCTTTCTTCAATTCACTGTTTATGCTTTTGGGCTTGAGGCTTTCATAATTGTCCTTGGTTCTCAAGCTGGAAAAGGATTGTTTTGTCTAACACCCTGTGAAGAGAACATACCAACACTTAATATGAAGTTCAGAGTTACTCACTAAAGCAGTACAGACTCTGAAAAATATGAAAGCTAAAACTTAAGGCATCAATACCTTGATGCCTTAATACCAGTAATTAAGGATTTCCAGTAGAATACCAGTATGAATACCAGTAAATGGATTTCTTTTGTTGTTGTTATTTATGGTTTTGTTGATGCCGTTGAGTCAGGGACAGAAAGAAAGGGTCCAGTCTTCAGGTGGATCAGAAGGCTCAAGAAGAATTCTTTATTAGCAAGAAGCAGCAAGTTTTATAGTCTCATGGGACCAGATTGATCTCAAAGTAGAAACATCTCACATTATTGGTGGCTATGAACAGCAAGCTGTGAAGAGCCATAACTACAAACAATGGTTAAAGAAAGAGGGATAATAATTGCTTGAATTCTTTCACCTGAGATTCTCAGACTCAGCCTGGGAGAAATTGTCTCTGTTCTCTCTTCAACTGAATTGAGAAAATCCACAGATTGTACGTCAAATTGTATGCACTGAGTACATAAAATGCTGCAAAAAAGCTGCTGGCAGTATTTCTTTGCTCTCACTTCTGTCATAAGTTGTCTGTCTCACTTTCTGATCAAATCCCTGATTTCTCTCTCAGCCAGTTTCTAGCTGCAGCTGCTATGGTACTCTCTGTATAAGTGATAAGCATTTAATATTCTTCTGTAGAACAAGGTTCAAAATATAATTAAGTTGATAACTGGCCTTATCCTGACAATTTTTTGTTACTAAAACAACCTAACCTCTGACCCTTTGGCATTATTCAAGAAGGGTGTCTCAAAGAACCACCTTACAGCTGTGTCTTTGATCAGGGTTCAGGAATAGCTGGATCTGACTCAGGCTTGGGGAAGGAAATGCACATGGTGTGTGACTGCATTACCAGCAATACATCAAGTTCCACTGCTATAGCTCAGTTGTCTGCTAGTATTCTCTCTGCTGGTGTTGCTTGTAGAGCTAATAAGAAAAAAGTGAATCACTGCTGTGATTTATAGCTGTTTCTGCATTACAGAACAGGTATAGATCCTGTTTTTAGTTTGGACACAGGAGTATTTTCTTTGAGCAAGTTTCACTGCCAAAATGTGTTAAATTAAAGATATCAAACATTCCCCTAACACAGACCAGTGACTACAGCAATGTGGTGGTTTTGCATGGGAGGCATTTATGGAAGTGATGTAAAAGCTTCTGTGTAATTGACAGTCTATGGAACCATGCCTCTGTAAAAAACACATGTTAAGATGAAAAATCCTGAGAAAATTCTTTTTTCCTTCCGGCCTGGAACAGGTAACAAGGCTGGCCTGGGGCTGGGCCAGGCCAGGCAGACTTTGGCACAGGATCGGGCCCCTCTCCAGGGAGCCCGCCTAGCCCTGTCCTAACCAGGCCAGGCCCCAGCAGCTGCCAGGCAGGGAGTGGGGAGGCTACAGAGGCCCTGGCCAAAGCAGGGTTGGGCTGCGGCTGTTAACATCTTGACACAAGGTCCCCTGCCCCAGCATGGGTGAGGTCATGTGGCTAAGACTAGAGGCAGCCCTGCAGCCTGTGCAAAGTAACCCTGCAGCAAGAATTTAATAAAGAGAAAACCAAAGACTTAGCCATGCCACCGATTCTGACACAGCCCCAGCCACTGTTCCCACCACAAACACCAAGTGATCATCTGCAGGCCCTGGGTGAGATATTAACTCTTTCAATGCTTCAATCCTCCCTCGAGTGAGAGAAATTACTAAGATGTAAGCATGTAGAGGAGCAACATGAAGACACCGAGGTCAGCAAAGAAGTCCCAGATGGGAGGGATAAGGAAATGCCTTGATCTTGGGGCCAAAATCCTCTTGCAGAGCTGTGGAAAAAAGACTCTGTTTCCTTGTAACACAGGAAAGCCATGGGGAGAGGAAGGGTTCAGTTTGATATCAAGCAAAGGCCTCCATGCCTAAGTAAGCAGATGTTAAAGTAGCTGTGATCCTATGAGAAGTTTGAACAGAGAACGAGAAAAGAGTAGTCCTGTATCCGCAAGCGAAAAAAAATAAGACCTCTCTTCCCAGAAATGAAGATGATTTTAGAGATAGATAATGAGAACTTTTGCTTTTGAACAATTCATCTTTAAACAGTACCGCATAAGTTGACATGGCACATAAACACAGCTGTGGGAAAAGCTTGTAGAAAATGGGAGGGATTTCACGATTGCAGATTTCCCCGGGGAGCTGCTATTCGTGAGGAAATTAAAGAGTCACGAGAGCATTGTTTTTTTCTTGTGGAGAAGTCTCTATAACATTAACAAGAAGGACTTCTCTCCCTAAGTGAACTGAAAAAGGACTATTCTAGAGGTGGTAAACTGACTGAAATTTTAGGTTTTGTTTCTTTATATTGTCAGTAGGAAAGAAAAGGTTGTGGGGGGAGAAGTATTCTGAAGGTTTTGTTCTGATTCTTATTACTCTTTCTTTAGTAACTGTTAATAAATTTTTCTTTATACCCTTTTAAAGTTCTGAGCCTGCTCTGCCTTTCTCCTAATCCTACCTCACAGCACAAAGTGAGTGCACTGGCGATTGGCCTGCACTGGAACCCACCACATTCACTGATGCATAGACTGGGCAATCTCAAAATTGGCAAAATCTCAAATTGGTGAACCAAAACCACTACACGAAATTGGTGTTTCTGCGCTGTTTCAAATGAAACCACCACAAGCTCAAAGTTCATTAGGCTTTGCTGTTTGCCATCGCACCTGGATCCCAAGAGAAAGGGCGAGCCATGTAACTGGTTGGATCCTCGGCCCTTTTCTTCCAAGTGGTGTCACTGAGTGGCCACTCCCTGCCTCGAGCTCCTGAGCTGGTACTGAGGGTAGAGGTTCGGCCTCTGGCTTGTTACATCTTCTTCCACTTGGCCTGGCTGAAGGTGGGCACCTGGAGAGGTTCCTCCTCATAGCTGAGTGGCGAAAAGAGAAAGAGGGACTCTGGTGGCAAAGTTCCAAGATGTTTATTCTTCCCCAGAGGAAGAAGCACCAAGACGTTACAATGAAACCAACCCAAAGGCAGCACACACAGAAGAACACTGCCAAAGGGATTATAACGTTTTAAAGGGGGGCAGTCTCAGGGGAGGAGGCTGCCTACAAACCAATCATGGGCTAGCAAGAGGAGCATGGGGTGGGTTCATATTAACATAAAACCAGTGGGGAAGAAGGAGGGAGGAATGAATACATAATCAACAAATGGGTGAAGGGAAACAACATAACTGACATAGAATCTTCTGGTTAAAGGGGTGTAGCAAACAACTGACAAGCTGCAGGGGCAGGGTTTAAAGGACTGACTGGGAAGATCAGGAAACATGGGAAATGCGGAGGAGATTGATGTGGGGATTGACATAAGGAAAGGCGGGAAAATATGGGGTAAACAGCTTCTGGGAAGAATCATTAGGGAAGCTGAACTGGGGGATATGGAACAAACCATTTCCGAACATAGGAAATATATTACAAATTAAACAAAAAAAGCTCAAGAGCAAACCACAACAGCTGTTGTTTAGAATTTCCCTTTAATTAGTTTTGAGACTATGTATTCTTTATTGTTACCCCAAGGAAGATAAAATGAGAAAGTTTAATACACTTCATTTGTGCCATGAAATGAGTAATTTGTGAAAGGTTCCATGTGAATAAGGTAGGTCATTTACTGACTCACCATTTTCAATTTGATTACTGTTCATATATTGTTGTGTCTAATTTAAGGTGCCTTTGTATTTTGTGAATATATTTTTGAGAATTGCTAGAAATGCTCTCACATATTGAAATGACAGAATAATATTTTTAAAATTTATTCCAAATGCATACAAGCAAATTAGTTTTAATTGTATGGTTTGCAGTTAAGTTTGTGTTTCTCTTTGGTTATGTTTTGGCAGTAATATATTTTTGTAATAATAATTAAGCAATAATGTCTTCTTTTGGATATGTACAGGAACTAGGTCCTAACCTGTTAGTATCATTGCTTTTGATCTGGGAAGTGCAAAAATTACTGAAATCAATTACACTTTAATGAAGCCCATCATTGTAAAATGGATTGTTGTAATATCCTCTGTATCAATACGTTTCTTCAGAACCCTTTCCAAAAGTTACAAATAAAAGAATAAAAGACAGATATTGTTAAAATACTAATTTTTCTCAGGTATTTTTAATATCTAATGAACTAATTGTTTTTAGTTTCCTTACTGCCTAAAAAAAAGGAAAACATCGTTTCAGATTTAAAATTTCTTTTACAGTTTTGATTCAAATACCAAAACTGAAGCTATTTCTTTTACAGTTTTGATTCAAATACCAAAACTGAAGCTATTTATTTGAAGCAAGTAAAAAAGCAAACCAAACAAACAAAACAAACCTAACCGAACAACAACAACAAAAAACCCCAAACAAACCGAAAAATTGAAACAGTAGAATGCAACTTTAGACAGATTTGGAAGACACCTGAGGAAGTTAAAGTCCTTAAAATTTTGGCCCATAGTTATAAACATATGCATTTTGTATTTCAGTTTCTATAGATTCTGTATTTCAGTACTTATTCTATTCTTCATTTCTCACTAGAAGGCAAATAAATTGATTTCAATCTGAACTAAAGCTTATGGATCGTGAAAACTGAAGTTGCTGGTTGTAATTCTCCTATCCTTTCACAAGACCTTTAAGCATGTGCTTTAAAAGGCTTTGTAAATCTGAGCAATCACAATGATCTTAATGAGTTTGAAGATTTCTCCAGCTTTTACAATGAAAGGTAGACACTCTTGCAACAAAATCAGACCTCAAGGCTTCTTGGTATTCCCAGTGAATGTTCTCCTTCCCATTCACAGCAAATCTGTTCTTTCTGTGACATCTCAGCCTTAAGAGAAGATCAAAGCTGCTCCTGCTGAGATATGTCATCTCAGACAGTACCAAAGCACTAGAGAAGGAAGGTAGGAAGATGCAAGTATAGGAAATATTTTCTTTGCCTCCAAAAAGCATGCATGATTCAGAAAGTCTTCCTGTTAGAAATTCTACTAAGGCTCTTTTGTCCCGGAGGTTATCTCATGTCTATGTACTTTTAGTTTCCTAATTTGTTAAGATTGTATGTTTTTCAGGCATAACATTCTGCAGCAAAATGTCAGGCAATCAACTTAATTTTATGTTAAGTAGAAAATTACTTCCTTTGAAGTTTGGCATCAGTCTAGGGATGTTCTAGTAAGTGGTGAACTAATGTTCACCATGAATTTTCATCACATTTGTGACTATAGACGTTGATTGAAAGGTATATTTCAGTAAGAAACTCTGCCTAATAACTACTTTATTCTGAGTATAATGATAAATAATATTTCATCTTCTCTTCATTTAAATTTTGTTGGAATCTACTTTTTTTTGAAAATTTTGTTTAAAAATAGCCAAAGGATCTCTGAGACCTGACAGCTCTCTAAGTCTCCGAGGATACATTTCTTCTGCCTGTATGGCACAGGGTTTGGAATTTTTAAGTTCCCACTTCCAAGAAATATGCATCTTTGATTTTGCGATGCTACTTTATCTACCTCATGATGGAGTCATAGCTTGAGCTCCTTCACAAACCCTGGGGAAATTATTAAATTCTAAAACTGATTAGTCCAAGTTCCTATAGCAGCAGTTATTCACACCTGAGCATAAAACATACACCTGGGTATTATGCATGCAAAGCGGGTAATGGGCTGTCCAAACCTGCTTTCTCTTCCTAGGAAGTAAACCGGTGGCATGGCAGAGAGGCACAAGGAGAAGAAATCTTCAGCCATGATATGCTCAAATGCCATGCACCTTGAAGTAAACAGCATCTGATCTTGCTATAGAAATTACAGTATGAAAGACAGTCAGCAAAATTGCAGTGAGACCATACAGCAGAAAAAGTGTCAGAGCAAGACAGATTGGAGCACCTTGAAAACCACATCTCTGTTTCTCTTCAGGTGTGTTGATACAATAATTGGACGTGTTTCTTCTACAAAGCTGAAAAATCTGACTTTGTAAACTTATCAAGAGATGATGATGTTTCCACGTAAAAAAATGAACAAGAAGTAGGATGAAAGCTGAATTCTTATTTAGTTTTTCAACTACTGAAGAGCTGCAAAAATATCCTAAAACCCCCATCATTTAAACATAACCCTATATTTCACTTTCTCAAATAAACAGCTTCAATATTTCCAGCTTCTTATACATATGAAAGCCTTTGTGGGCACATAAAAGATCTTTGAGATGTTTTATATTTTTAAAATGTGAAAATTTTGAGCCACCTAAAATAAAAACCCCACATATTAAAAGCTCTTCAGGCACTAAGTTAGACTAGAATTGCTCTTACAAATTCCCTAGTGTTTGGCAGTTTACAATGGCTTTTTTGAAACAGGTACACACTTCAGTGAAGCATTAATTAAAAGTAGTTCTTTCCAAAATTATTGTAGGGAAATTTATGAGACATCAGTAAGCTGTTTGTCTTTAATAAGTCTTGGTTGTATCAAATATTGTAATATTTCTTAGTAGCCAGATGAGAAACAAAATGCTTGGGCATTGTCAAGGGGTATGAACCTAAATCAAATAGAATAGATTTATTATTTATTAATCATATTTAAGAAAGAAAATAGTTTCTGTCCAGTAGTGTCATATGTAGGATATTTATTAAGGGTAAGTGGAGGTATTTTATGGTAATAAAATATTTTTTGAACACCATCACAATCAAATGCTCCAAGAATTCAGCAATCTAGGATTTTAATTATTACTTCATCTAAGCTTCTTTTTATTTTTATAAAAGGAATGGTGAGTGCTTTTGCAATGTGTCTGTTCGAGGTAATGTTCAGGGACATTTAACTACTATAACATTCTTGATTAACTTGAGAGAATTTTCTTTCTCTTAGTATTAAAATTTTGTTCTTGGTAGCTTTCTCTGATTAATTAGACCTTTTAGTAGTGCAGCCATTTAAAAAGAAAAAAAAAAGTTTACTTTGCAGCAGAATAAATGTCTTACTCTTGTACTGCTGCATGCTTCCTGTTTGCAAACTGAATAAGGCTAGGATAATGAGCAGCCAGACCAGACAGCCCCATCAATATTTGGAAAATTGTACAACTATCCTTATTACTACTTATTACTACTTATTACTACTGCTATCCTTACTAGTGTTACTTAATGAATATAATGATATCACTTTGTGTACTTCCAGATCATATGCTTTACAGTTTGTAATCAAGTCCAGAATATACTCAATATATTTTCCTTATTTCCTCATCTAACTGTTTTCTACTGCTGGTATTGTAATGTACTTTATATTCTTAGCATCCCCATAGCTTTAAGCAACATAAAAAGGAGAGAGTGTTCATTTTGTACTGAAATACTTGTTACATGAATGGAAGAGTTTAAAAATTGCATTTTCAGAAATGGAGAAATATTGTTTCAACTGGAACACATCTTCTGTAAAGCATTTGAAATAACTGGAAACTCATAATGTTACTGATATTCACAAACATCTTGAAATCTGTATTCCAAAATATTATCATAGGAAGCACTGCTTTGTTTTCATATTTTCAGTGTGTTCCATTTGTGTGAGTAAATGATGCTTCCTAAGATATCTGTAGTATAACCAATAGTACTTCAACTAAATTAACAGCTTAATGTTTTGAATTCCTTGATAGACTAACATAAACCATAAAACTAAACAAAGACCACAAAATTGATCAAGAGTGACTGGCAAAGATCATGTGACATGTCTTGCTGATACCCTGTAGGTATGGAATACCTGAGGACAGGTTTTTGGGCTGCCTTTGATTATATCACATGGCTGGGAGATTATGGCAACAGACTCCAACAGGTTATTTTAGAAACTTCCTTTTGTCTGTTCAATCTTGCTCGCTGCAGTAGAAAATAAAATTTTCATCTAATTCTCTAAGAAAACTATATTTTTCCATCATCTTGTTACTGAATTATATTAATAAAAATTCATAGAGATTAAATTATGCATGAGCAAAAAGTACATGTCCTTTGTTAACCTACTCCATCCATTAAAAATAGGAGGACTTATGGTTTTTATTATTTGTAATCAGAAATTTAGGTAAGAAAACATTGTGCCAATTTTCATAAATTAAGACGACAATGCTATCAAAATAATTAAACATTTAATACAGAAATAATTGTAAACCTCTCCTAAATATGCTAATCTTTTAAATTCCCTGTGCTGGCTTTCTCTTTTCTTTTTTTTCAAGTCCATATTTATTGTTTCTACCTAGAAGCAGCCTGTCATCTGGATAGACAGAATACTCAGCCTGTGTTCAAATTTACATTTATCAAAGCAGTTTTTGTCTTGAATTAGGCAGTAACTGAAGAATATATGTTTATGCAAAAAAAATCTGATGAGTTCCATTCCTCTTCTATGACTGTCAATTTTTCTGCTGCTTTGGGGATCTTGACATATTGTCAGTGACTGAAAGGTTTTTCTTTTATTGTTTCTAGCTAAACCAAAATAAAACAGACCTCTTTCCCCAAAATTCCTAGTGAAAATATAAGAAACTGCCTTTCGTTTCTGCAGCTACTTTTATAGTAGATGTGCTGTAACTTAATTCAATGTAATTTTATTTGCTATTTAAACTACAATTCAGGAGACATTAACTTAATACAAGTAAACTGGATTTTGTAGTAGACTTCTGTCACATAAAGCTGGAAAACTCTGACAAAGGCTTTATTTGAGAACTTAAATTGGGCTAGACAATTTAGTAAAAAATTTTGTTTCAAAACATTGAAATTAGGAGTGTTGGAAGATGTGAAGGGATTGTCTATAGTTCTGGAATTGAGGCAAAGAGCTAAGTACAGAGGATGAATCTAGAAAAGTAATATTAACCATTTATAATGAATTCATAAGTAAAGATTGGGTTGTAAAAGAACAACAAAAACAATCTTGCTCTCAAGAGAAATTGGTGGAATCACATCTTTTAAAGTTATGATTTATTTATTTATTTTTCTTTGCAGATATTCTTTGCAGAATATCTTCCACTTAGCTATTATTGACAATAAAAATATCTTACGTTATATTAAAATATATGTGGTAGATATATATCCAGAGCAACTGAAGTGAAAATCATTGTCTGGTAAATGTGCATAACTAATTAGACATATGCAACTGTAAACTTAGTGGTAGTTATAGAAAAAAAAAATTAAAGGAAAATATTTTAAGACAATCTTACAGGGAAAAAAAAAAAAAAACAAAAACAAACAACCAAACTTCTTTCTTGTGGTTATTACATTGAAATTCATTACCTATTAGCCTATATCCTAGAAGTTCAGCCAAGAGCTTTTGGTTTGCTTTAGAGATTTTCTGGAGTAACACTTTACTGCCAGAATAGTCTCTATCAGCAGAAGCTGAACCAACTTACTGAATAGCTGTGAAATGAAACAGGAAGAAAAGTAAAAGAGGTCTTTTGAGACCTAGGCATTGCCTATGAAGGTGTTAGCATTTGCAGGCATGGTGTGGCATTATGCTCCGAGTCTCAGGAAAATGTGCTACAAGGACCTCATTTAGGTCCTATATACCACAGCATCAAACACAGGAAAAGTAATTCAGGCAGGAAGAGGCCTTGGGACATCTCAAGCCCTGCTCCTGGCTACAGCACGTTCAGCTTTGATGGCAGAGGTGGTCCTGAGGAGTAATGACAAATCGTTGCTTCTTCCAAGCAGGGACAATGCCTCTCAAACTCATGCTCTGTGAGGACCCTAGCCTTTGGCAGCAAGGTTTTGATAGCTAATGTTTGAGGGAAATGTCTGAAGCATACCAGACATTTCCTACACTCTACCCAATATCTATCTTAAGTGGTATTGGGACTTTCAACAGCACTTCATCTGTGCTATGAATTACGCAGTAGTAATCCAGTAATAAAATTCAAAAAGCTATTCTGTCATAATGTTAAACTTTTCACAGGCAATTTTAGGGGACCAAAACTCTGTTTTAGGAGATTTTCAGGCCCAGTTTAATACTTAGAAACTGGGTTCTGAAAACTGATTCCAATAGATGGCTTGCCAATCCCTTTTAGGACGTGAAATATGTTTAGGTGGAAAAATGAAGACTGTTCACTGCCAGTGTGCCAAAACCCAGCCCAGTTTGTGTTGATTAGCCATACTGGCAAAGGAAGCTGCAAAGGAAGGGCGGGAAAGGAAATATCTAAATGAGCACCATGTATCAGAAAAATCAAAATATAACTTAAAGCTTGGATCTTTATCAGGGCTTGTTTTTCCCCTTCTATTCTTTAATGCGTCCTCTAGGTCTTACTACTTTTTCTTTACTTTTCTTTTCTACCTTGTATTGGAGAAGCTGATCCTCCTGAAAATGAGGATGAAAACCATTCTTTTTTCAGTGAACCCTTATAAATATGTTTAACTAACTAAGGATTTATTATACTACCAAAACAAAAATTATATACTACTCCTTCAAAAATTATTTTTATGGTTTTTTTTTTTAACATAAGCAAATGCTTAGTGAAATAGGAGATAGTCAAAGCATTTTAAGAAAGTCATCCCCAACTACAGTAGAGATGCTGCATTATTTCTGTTAATAAAATTTTTAGATTAAATAAGATTTATTTCTGAACAATCAAATGGTTAGCCAATCACAGATCATTTGTGTGGTGCTGACTGCTGGGGTGGAGTGCCTGTGTTAGGTGATCAAAATTTAGTCTACTGGATTTCTCTAAGATGGTTTAGAAATAACTCAGATAACTCAGTAAGTCAGACATGGGAAAGACCATTCATTCTGTGAAGTTTTTCAGATTTTCAGTGAAGTTCATAATAAGAAAAAAGTATTGGAAAGTGAAATTAGGCAAAATCAACCATGAATGCAGCTATGCAGCTGCCATTTCCTAGAAGTATCAGGAGAATGACAGGATCTCCATCACTTAGTCCTTCAGGAAAAAAATAAAAAGGGGGAAAAAAAGAAGGGAAAAAAAGAAAGACTAAATAGACAGGTAAAGTCAGGACTGGAAAGAAAGCGGGAAGAAAATCTAGTCCAGCCATAATGTAAACATTAGATGCTGTGGGAATCCTCAAAATCAGAGGATTTTGGGAAAGCTGCAAAAGGCAGGCCTCAGAGACAGCAGAACTGTGATTAGAGCTAAGCAGTAGCCATGAGATAGGTCAGCAGAAAAATTATTTAAAAAGTAGAAAAGCAAGGACAAATAGAACAATGATCTTTGTATTAACGCTTGTCTACAATAACTCCCTAAGCTACAGAAAAATTTATCTAGCAAGATATTAGGAAGTTTGAAGCTTAATAATAGAGCTCTGTGCATTGTGTTTTAAGGCTTACAAGTAGGTATTGTTTTCAAAATAATCAATTTCAATACAATCAATATTCAAATATTCAGTACAATCAATATTCAAAAATCAATAATCAATTTTTGTTTTGTTTTACGTGCGCTTATAGTAGTTGGATAGAACTACTGTCAATATGCTTTTGCTTTGTGTGATTGGTCAAAAAACTTATAAATTAAGTTGTAACATTAAGTTCTTGGTCTGCTGCCTGAGATGTGAGCTGCTGGCATCTTCCCATTGTCATAAACATGTAATGGGACTGATGCTGAAAAACAAAACAGCTCAAGGCACATTTCACAGCAGTCCTGTCCCATTTGTGATTTGTACATATACCCCTGGCTGGCGATAGATGCTAGGTGCAGTCTGTAGTCAGTGTGATTTGTGGAGTACGTGTAGAGAGGCAGTTACACCTTCCTATGGAGGTAGTCGATGCCTCAAGCCTGTCGGTGTTTGAGGCATTTGGATAGTACCTTAAATACCATGCTTTAATTTTTGGTCAGCCCTGAATTTGTCAGGCACTTGGAGTACATTGTCACTATAGGTCCCCTCCAACAGAACTATTATATCCTTGTCAATTTTAGAGCCTTATGCAATGCTACTAATGCTGGACCTCCAGTATCTGCCATGTTCTTTGCCAAGTTTTATTTCAGAAATAAATTATTCCTCTGCCACACTAGATTGCCTGCCAAAAGCAGTCTTTTACCTTTACATTTATACATTTTCTTGGAATAAACATCTTTTTTTTGAGATTAACAATCCCTGTGTAGTTTATGGGTATGGGCCTTTGTAAAAAGTCTGATTTTTTTTTCAGAACCACTGCATGGTGAATTATTATTGCATTTGAAATTTGCTTCTGCCTTTTAAGAGCTCTCTTTACTGAAGAATAATTGCATTGGAAGAATGGATCTAAAATAAAATAATTTTAAATCCCACATTCACACAGAGTGGTAATTTGAAAGAATTTTTGGAGCTAGAAAGCTGTGGAGATTTTCGTCATGCACAAACCCTAAGATGTTGTGACTAGGTAGCCTAACAGTTTCTCTGGAATAAAACTGAATTCAGATGTCTGCATACCTGCTGTCCTCACAAAGGTCAACACTGTTCTCCTAATGTCTTCAGGCTAAACTCCCAATTTCTTCATACATATAAACATACATACATACATACATGGATAATGGAAGCTTTGACAGTTTGATAGAATGTACATTGCTAGTGGGGCCAAAGGAAAAAACAATTCCATATTCAATTGAACTTTTACATTCTGGTTTCCATAGAACACTTGGTGTTCTGTTTAAAAGACTAAATTTTTTTTGTTTTGTCTCTTCTCTATTTGACTACCTCTTTTTTTCTTTTATTTTTTATGTATAGGAAGATAATGCCTTCAAGGACTCCGTTTCTCAGGGCCAGCATTTTCATTATTAAGAGAGGCTAGCAGAAAGACTTTTGTACCCATGTAGATAATGTGGTCATGATGTTTGTTCCCTTAGGAAGATAGGCTAAATCCAGGAACTTACTTACAATAACAATTCCACTGCAATACCATATAATCAAGCTGAGAGCCAAAGAAAAGCAGAGATATTTGATGTTTCATTCTACTGGGAATTATTTTTTTGCATCAAAAAAATCCATCCAGTAATACAAAATATTTGTAATACAAAAGTGTACTTCTATGTATTGTATTATTTTCAAAACATATTTTGGAATACCACATTTTTTGGTAATGTAGATCCAAATACAAAATGCTCTGCATAATGATGAGATATGAGTACTTCAGATTTATGATCAATTTATCATTTTGAATATTATCCAATAGACGTTTATTCGTCTATTCGTCTAAAATTATAAAAAATTACGACATTATTTTGTTCATCATGAAAGATAATGAAAAAAAGTACCACCTATTAAGACAAAGGTAATTCAGAAAAGATATGATTTCTCTTTGCCAAACTGGTTGCAACTGGCAATTTACAAAAATCTGTGCATTTGTCTTAGACTATAAGCTTGCTGCAGACATTGCCAATAACTCTTGTTGTCATTTTTGATGTCACAAGTATCCGCCAGTGGAAATGACAGAGTTGGTGATCATAGCGTAAATGCATTGTAATGTGTAAAGAGTTTACAATCTGCATATCACTTATGCAGTCAGTAATGTTCATTTCAGAGAGCAAAAATACCTAGGAAGGTGAGGCTGCACAGGCATCTGAACACATGAATCAGAAAGAAAATCAAAGCTGATGAACAATATCCAAAGGATGAATATTTTGGTCTTACCTCTTTGCTTTGATGGTGTTTCAGATTTATAAAAAATAGAAAACTGAAGTACAAAAATACACTGACAAAACTGAAACTCTTGTGAAGTAAAAATAAATAATTAATAATGTAAGTATTTAATGTTTGCCCTTCATCCCAAAACACTTGATCTCATGTTAAAGATTTTGGATCTGAACCTACAAGCTGTCCTGCAGATTCTTTCTTTTTTACTGGTGTACCACACAAACACAAAAATCTGTCTGCAAACATAGGTAGAACAGACCTTGTGAAACTGAGCTGCTACACAGACAGTAGCAGCTCAATAAGCATGTACTTATTTTTTCATGCAAAATATGAAAATTTTCTGAAAATATGAAAATTACATATTCAGAGACTTAGTCTACTAGCTGGAAGTATTCCTTTTCCAAATTTCCTCAACATCTTCATCTAGAGCAGGTAACATTTCTACTCCTCTTTGGGAGTAGATCAAACTAGCATCCATCCATCCATCCATCCATCCTCCTCTCCACCCACTCAATTATATATTACTTATACTACAGGCACTATAGGGAAGTGATCACATCACCAAGCCTGCCAGAGTTCGAGAAGTGTTTGGACAATGCTCTCAGGCCCATGCAGGGATTCTTGGGGTGTCCTGTGCAGGCCCAGGAGCTGGACTAGGTGAGTCCCTTCAAAGTCAGCATATTCTATGAGTGTATGATTCTAGAATTCTATATAAAGTGATAAGCCACTGTGTGTCAGAGGGAAATAAAACACAGGTGAGCAGAAATATCTCATCTCTTTGTAAATTGAATATTTGCCCATCTCTCCTATAAATACAGTCCGTTAAAAGTTTGAATAAGTCTTCAGGTTTTTTACCTATTACAAAATGAGTTTACAGCACAAGTTTCCTCCTCTTGGTTGAAAAGCTAGCATCCAGAATAGCTAATGTACAAAATTTTGCAGAAATACATGCTATTGAAATTTTAAGCATCTGAGGCTGAAAGAAAGATTGTACTTACAATTTAGGCAATCGGCCACCCTTTCAGACTGACAAATGTTTACTCTTTTTCAGTAAAAGACTACTGATTTTTAAATTCTGAAATTGTATGTATTTCTTAACTTCCAATTTAGTTTATTCCATTCTTCACTATAGCAGTATACAAACTTGCTGCTTTTGAGGGGTTTTTTGCCTGGCTTTAGTTTTCTTTATTTTTTTTTCATCATGAGTATTCAAGAGGGAAAAAACATTTGTTAGAGTGCATTCCAGGCCATTGCAAAGTTAACTCTACATTCACATCTACAACCTTCAAGATTTTGCAATAGAGGCATCTCAGGGTTTCTGTGGTCGAGATGACCCTGAGGTATTAAAAAGTCTCTTTTCCCAGACCCAAGATAGAAGAAGGAGTCGGGATTCTTCAGCTGTGGTTTTCAAGGTTGTTTATTCTTTGTTATCTAAAACATTCTTTCCCTGACCTGCTGAGGTCTGTCCAGTAAGTCGGTCCAAGGGACACTGACTGCCTCAGAGGCAGTGTTATCTTTTTATGCTAAAAACTACATGTACATTATTTACAATAATTTTCCAATACCTATTACCTATGTTAGACAGTGTGTTTCTACTCTAAACCAATCCAAAAGTGCCAACATCACGCAGAAGATGGAGGCTAAGAAGAAGAAGGACAAGGCACGCCCAAATCCCTCCATCTTGGCTTCTGAACCCCCATTCTAAAAATCTTAAAATTCTATTTTCCTATCTTGTAAGATACTATCATTCTACTTAAACTTTCTTGGCTTGTGAATCCTCATATAAAGTTGGTAATTTTTTTCCATGGGTTAAAATCAAAGCCACAGGTGTCTTTGGCTTCATGCCAAGGTCTCTGAGCCCCTGGCCAGAGGCTTGAGCCATCCAGGGCACCCAGAGGGATGTCCTGGGTTCTTACAGGGGCAGACAGCAGTCACCTTATGTCTGACATTTCTTCTGGTATGTTTCTCAATAGGTTATGTCCTGGCATCTTCATACCTGCTGCCTAACAACTGAAACAAGATCCAGTGTCAGTTTTCATTTGTTATTGAGGAAGTACTCTACACCATGGAATCATAGATTCATTAGGATTGGAAAATACCTTTAAGAACCTTAAGTCCAGCTGTCAAGCCAGCATCACCACCATGTTCACTATTTAACCATATCCTCAATTGCCATATCCACACATATTTTGAACATTTCCAGGAATGGTCACTTCACCACTTCCCTGCAGAGCTTGTTTCAATGTTTGACAACCCATTCTGTAAAAAATTTTTTCCTATTATGCAATCTAAACCCTCCTGGCAAAGCTTGAGGCCATTTCCTCTTACCATGTCACCTGTTGCCTGGCAGAAGAGGCCAATCCCCATCTGGCTACAACCTCCTTTCTGATTGTTGTAGAGAGTGATAAGGTCCTCCTGACCCTCATTTTCTTTAGGATAAACAACACAAATTCCCTCAGTTGCTCCTCGTCAGACCCTTCCTTGTGCTTCAGATGCTCCAGACCCTTGTCCAGCTCCATTGTCTTTCTCTGGACTCGATTCAGCGCCTGTGTTCTGAATTGAGGGGCCCATAACTGAATCCAGTGCCCAAAGTGTGGCCTCACCAGTCCTGAGTAAGAGGACCAGCCACTGCCCTGGCCCTGCTGGCCACAGTATTGCTGATCCAGGCCAGGATGCCATTAGCCTTCTTGGCCACCTGGGCACAGCTGGCTTATGTTCAGATACTGTTCACCAGCCCCCCAAGGCCCTTTTCCCCAGGCAGCTTTCCAGCCACTGTGGCAGTTTGTAGCACTGTGGGGTTGTTGTGATACAAGGGCAGGACACAGCACTTGGCCTTGTTAAACCTCATCCAATTGGCCTCAGGCCATCAATCCAGCCTATCCAGATCCCTCTGCAGAGCCCTCCTGCCTTCCAGCACAGCTGGGGGTTGTCTGTGAACTTGATGAAGATACACTCCTGAAATGAAGGAGAAATAAAGGAAGACACAAAAAAGGACACTGCCAGTCAAGAATCAGCTCCAGGAACTAGCAAAATTAATCTGACACCTTTAGAGTATTTAATTAGTAGTTCACAGACCTGGGTCATACAGTGTATGACCGGTCTTTCTCAGCATTGTCACTTAGGTTGATTTTTCACATACCAAACAATCTTTGGTAGCACTAATCACTTTCAGGGGCACTCAAAGAGTACTGGGAAGCCTCAGGAGGACAATCTGTGCATGACAAAGATGAACAGGAGATATGAAAGCAGACAAGGACTTTTGGAAGGCTGGAAGTGATAAATATGATTGTCTGTTTGTGGCACAGAAGGGAAGAATTTCCTGCATTTTTTTCCCAGCCCCTAAGTTGCATATTATTTTGCTTATCTCTTTGAACCAACCATAGCACAGACTTTCTTAACAATTCCACAATAAGTTTTTCATATAATTACTGGTTTATGCATGGGCCAGACATAACATGGCAGCAGAATCTTTATTCATGTCCTTGAGTATGCAATACACAGGCACAGTCAGAGTGCCAAATATTTTCAAGAATAATGTAATTGTCTTTGTCTAAAAAGCCTGAAGGGTTGTGCTAATGAAGAAAAGGGCTGTACCCTTTGAGGGAAGAAGGGAGGGAGAGAAAGAGAATGTATGAAAAAATATGAGTCAAGCAGAACCTGCTAAAATGCTAGGAAATGCCACTAAATATGGAAGTGCAAGTGATATATTATAAGTGATCTGGTGCCTGCAATATTAATTATAGGGATCCAGGAGAGGGGAAACCATAACTACAAGAAGAGTACGCCCTTTCTGCATGTAAACACATATACACACAGAGGAAGAAAACCCAGCCCCTATATTTCCCATTCCTGGGAAATTTTCAGCATGTGTACCCTCCTCCATTTTCCAATTACTAGCCCAATGATCACAGCTGAAGTGGTTGTATGACCAACACTCAGGGAGAGAAATGAGGAAGTAGAGACTTTGGCTGTGAGTTACCCTGTTCAGACTGTATTTATGTAATAATTTTGTCATCTCATCTCCCATCACAGACAGATGCAACAGAGAAAAAGAGAAGTGAAAAAAACCCAAAAAAATTCCTGACATCTCTGCTACCAAGTACATATTTTGGTTGCTTATTCAGCTCTATTTTAATATTTCATGTTTAATGATTCACTTTTCATCTTGGAGTCTGTTGAAACTCAGTCTAGGCTATGAATAGTCTACAGCTAGGTTTTTGAAACAAAACCAACTATTAGTGGTTATAGTATAATATTATTTTGTTGAAGTCAGACTTGCTTGTTAAATCACTACCACATTTGTCTCTTAAGACCCATCTGCTATTTAAGAGCATAAACAGAAATGAAGGTTTTCCTAAAGTCTAGTTCCAGCCCTGCTGAGTCAAAAAATGTTTGGGTTTATTGGAACTACGGGATCAAGCAATCAAAATATTAGACTTGCCTTCAGTAATTGAATGTCATGAAAATTTCTTCTAGACCCATACTTCATAAAAAAGAAACAGAATTCTGGAGTTGAGGGGAAATAAAAATGTTAACCATGTTATTATAAGGGCATTTTTACTCTTCAGAAATTTCCAATACTACAAGAATTTCTTTTTCGAATAAGAACAAAACTGAAAAAGGTAGACATTTTGCAAATGCCAATACACTCTAAAATTATTTTCCAAAATTCACTTTAGAGAACACTTGAATATTTTACTCAGCATTTCAAATTAAATATTTCAGATGTAATTGAGAGCTAACATGGAAAGACAAATACTTATTTTTCTGGAAATTTTTCTTCACATCAGGAATCAAAAAAAAAAATGTAGCATATTCTTGCTTGGAAGAAAACACATAAAAGTGGAAAACATTTTTCCTGCTACAAATATTTTTCTGTCTTATTTTACCTTCAACAGGTAATATTTTTGTCTAGCAACATTTCCAAACTACTATTTTTAGTCTGTGTTATGAAAACTGATTTCTGATATTTATTTTTTCCCTTCAAACAAAACTTAGATATACACACAAACCTCATTTGTTTTAAATACAACCATACTGTTCTAGCCAATGCTAGTTCTTCTACTATGCATATAAATTGTCATGAGACTATTAAGGGAAGAACTCTCCCTGAAAGTGTTCAAGTCTAGACTGGATGGGGATTGGAGCAACCTGGTCCAGTGGAAGATATCCCTGCCCTTGGCATGGGGCTGGTCCTAGGTGATCTTTAAGGTTCCTTTCAACCCAGGCCATTCTGTGATTCTGATTTTAATACATTAGTCAATAAAAGTCGTAGTATCTCTTAGCGAAAGGTAACTTCAGCTGTTTTCAAGTGAGAAAAATAAGATAATTTTGCAACTAAATTGTATTTTATCTAAATATAATGAAAATTATTCTTCTCATCCTTCTTATCTAAAATATGTGATGATTTGTTCCTAGTACCCACTTACTCTCTGTTAGATAATGTGGTGTGAATTTGGAAAATGCATTCTCTTAGTCTAATAGTTGCTGCATCAAGCAGCTCAAAAAAGGTCCTTTCTTTCACTTGAATACTTATTTCCTGCTGCTTTCAGCAAAAAGAAACATGTCAATTGGTTTTGGATGCTGATGTCAAGGTGTACCTGTCATAAACCCAACTTATTAACAAACCTGAAATCAGAATTTACACTTGGCTTCGAAACTGAGTCTGCAAATACAAAGAAGGGGCTACTGAGAGCCCTTCATTTGGATGTGGTGCTCTTCAGAGGGTTTGATGCTCCTGATTCCTCCCTCCATGTGCTGATGAACTCCTAGGTTAGGCTTGAGGTTCGTGCTGCCATCCTGTGGCCAAGAAAATTATTAAGGATGATCTCTAAAAATTCTACAGTTACGCGTCAGAAAAACTGGAAACTGGGGGGGTGGGGAGGTGGGTATGGAAAGGGGGAGAGAAGTGTTTGTACTCCTAGAAAATTAAATCATGTTTAGTTAAAGGAAAAAAAGAAAAACAGCCACAGAAATCTTGGATACCAAATAACAAACATAAATTGTTAAACATTGGAGTCAGACCAAATATTAATAAACATGCTTTGCAACTAAATTTGGTTTGTCTGCCAAGTAGACCTCTGTATACACATCCCCTTTGTTCAGATTCAAAGATTGTTTTATCCTCAAAAACTTCATCTCAAATCCCCTACCCTTAACGAAATCCTTCCTCCTTCAGAGGAGTATTTAATAAAGCATTCTCTTCCAAAACAATTGCAAATTTAACAGTTGCCAAGTTGTTGGTTGGTTGGTTGGTTGGTTGGGTTTCTTGTTTTGATTTTTTTTTTTTGACTCCTGAATACTAGCTCAGTTCTCCAAACATAAATAACTTCTCTTTAATCATAGCAGAAGAAGGCTGCCCCCTTGTGCATATCACTGCAGTACAGCCCTTAATTACATAATTAGAAAGTATTTTACCCTCTTCATTTAGCATATAAGACTCAGTACAATTGAGGAATGAAGTAGGGATGCACGGAAATTACGCATCTATGTGCTTTATTTCAAGCCTAGAAGGAAAAAGAAAGAGAAACAAAATTGAACAATTCTCTAGAGAAACTGATTCCACTCCAAGCTCTGCCACTGAGTCTCCAAGTGATGTCAAAGAAATCTTTTAACTCAAAATTTGTCCACTTTGCCATTCATAATGTAGTTCTCATTTGATGATCAATCAAATTAGGATTCTTGGTCTATAAAAACTCATACAACACAAAAATAAAAAAAACAGCATATACACAGAACATATGAAATGCTTCAACACCCTGGAAAATCATCTCTAGCTGTTTTAACTGAAGAAAACTTACAAAATCTAGTAAAAATTTAATTTCTCATGGTCTTGGTGCCTTAACTGTAGAGTGGGAATAAGAACTTCTGGTGTTTCTGTGAAAATTGATTCGATTTTTATTCATTTGAAGGCCTAAGACACAATTGGTGTGGGTGTCTTGAAATAAAACTAAGGAAAAAGTAGTCACTCTTTATGTAGAAAAACACTTGAAAACTGGAATATGACCTAAATCTTGCAAATGTGTGAGGAAAACAGTACGATGAAAGTTTATTTATTAATTTTCTCCATCCTTCAGTAAACAAGAAAAATCCTGTGGAAAGAAAAAGGAGACACAGTCACTAATAATATCATTATGTGTGTAGAGAATGAAAATAAGGTTGCTGAGAAAATCTGCATTTTCCCATAGATTTAAGCACTTGATCTTTTGTTGTAAATTCACCTATTCTAACTGCTTGATAGGCAATCAGGACATACACAAGCCATGAAAGAACCCAACAAGTGTTAGAGGACTTCTGTTTGAAATACTGCCTTTATAAATATCAACAATCAATTCTCCACGAAATGATCAAATATGTTATTGTAAAAAGTTTATATTTAAAATTTAAGATTTAAAATAGCAAGTGTGTAAAACCAGACCACTGATACTCTTAGTAAATGAAAGCCAGCAGAAACCCCCCAAACTTCTGATCATGAAGACTAAAAACACCACCTTATGGCAACAGTGAGGATGACTTGAAACAGATATTAAGGAATTCATGTAGGTATTTCCCTCTGTCTTATACAGAGATTCATAGCAAACAAGAACTTTCAAGCAAATTCATTTCTTTTTGACAACATTAAAAAAAATTATCTTGTAAAAACTGATTAAATTTTTACTTCAGTACCAAGCAAAGAATAATGTTTAACACATGTAACTAAATTTTTTGATACTGCATACTACCATTAAATATGTAACTGTAAATTTTAAATTGAGTAAGTGTTCCTCTTTTTTGTACACTGAAGCATTTGGCCTTCTGAATGTTTGTAGAGCAACACATGTAATCAAAATGGTTAGCAAGTTCTTCATATGTTGCAAATTTTTATTTAAGTACACCTACTTCAGATTAAGCCAGAACTCTATGATCTGTCATAAGGCTCACTTAGTACTACTAAGTACATAATTCCTTGACATAACCAGGGTATGGTGTCTGCCTGTCCACTTTCAACAGGGAATGGCTTTGCAGCAACCTGATCTAGTTACCTGATTCTTCCAGACAAACTGGAATTCCATTACTACAACTTAAAATGCTTCAAGCTAAGCAGAGACATTAGACATCAAATTAAATCCATCTGACCTCCATGGAAATTAGGCACATGAATAAGTGTTTTGGTAACTTTGCTCATTTTATATAAGCATCAATATTATTGCTTAGTAAGAAGATTGCAAGGCAAAGCGGTGAGTAGTGCAGCTATTCTGGAGGTAAATATTTACACAGCTTGTAAGTAAACCCTATCTCCTCCTAGTACACTGTGTTGTCAATGTAGAAGAATCTATCTCCTTAAAAGAGAATTAAATACATTGTAATGAGATATAACCATCATGTCTAGACTGCTCCTTCACAACAAATCTAGTTGTTAAATAAAAATGTTATTATCTGCCCCCTGCCTGTGCTAATAATTATGTAAAATGAGCCAACACAGATGCATTCACCTTATAAAAAGTAATCTGTCATAATCTGTCATAAACATGAGCCAATGGCCTACACATGCCTGAGTAACTATGTATAGGTCAGCCAGACATTATTTTCAAGGGTTTATTTAGGCTACACATTTCAACTGTATGCACAAAACGTTCCCACATGGAAACACCAATATATCTTCACTTACACCTACACTAATAAACCACAGAGGGACCACTAAATCAAGATTTAAAGAGACATGAAGAAGGCATGATTTAAGGCAAAATTTACAAGATTTGTTTTAAGTTGGGCAAGTCTTTTCTGGGCCTCTTTTCACTACGAACTCACCTACTCATCAGCTCCTCTCTCATCTACCTGGGTTTTTTAAGGTCTACCTCCCATTTACCTTCAGTGACCACATGCATCTCACTGAGGCAGTATGCTCCCATGACTGGCAAGGTGGAGGTAGATAAGGTAGAGCTTTTACCAAGCAGAATTTCAAGAGACATCGAGTAAAGCATGGGAGAGGTAGCCTCTCAATCTGTAGCAACTTGGTCAGGAAAAAAAGAAAAAGACTAAGCTGCTATCTGAGCAGTTTCGACCTGGCAGTTTCTAAGTATACATCTACCATTGTTAAAAAATTACAGGTATACAGGCTGATCCCTTCAGCTTCTGTACCCATAAATTTCTGGGTGCAAGAAGTTGCATTCCTGAGATAGTTTTTGGAGCTGGTGCTCTATTCAATTTAGCAGCCTCCATTTTCTAGGCTTTTCTTCCAGTCCTGAAGCAGGCAACACTAACCTTGAAGGGATGAGCTTCATAGTAGTTCAATACGGCAGTTAATGTAGTACAACAAAGATCTGTGTGTAATGTAGTACATCAAAGATCTTGCAGTTACCACAAAGATCTGTGGCACCACATGAAATATTTAGTGTAACTGCCACAGGATTCAGGACATGTATCATGCAGGCCCATAGATAAATCCAGTGACAAAAACAGGGAGCCTGCAGTCTCAATCAAAAGAACAGTGAGGTCATAGCAGTGTCTCAGCAGAACTGTTTCATTCACACTCACATGAAGATACTGGCTATAAATACCGATGTGTATCATATCAGAACTCTAGCAGTTGTCTCCTAAGTTGGCACCTGTTCCAAACATGCGACATCAACTACAACAATGTCAACAGCATTACCTTACTACTACTGTTCCAGTGGCTAACATGGCTCCAATTCTAATCATCAATGCTATTGGAAATAGTGGGTCCTTAATTTCTGCCAGGTGACCATGAACTGAGCCCCCAGGCATTCCCATGCATACATGAGGGATGGGAAACCCAGAGCCTGGTGTCTGGCAGGTTGACTTTGATTCTGGATAGTGATTGTGCTGGGGAGAGCCTTTCATAGGAAGGATATGTTTCCTTGTCAGCACTTACTACACAACAGAAGAGGGTTTCCTTGTTGAAAGAGGAAGGAAGGCAGAGAGGAAGGAGGAAAGAAGGAAGAAGGCAAGACATGGAAATGTTTATAGTCCAGCAAAATGCAATCATTTGGTTCATATAGTCATTAACAGCACCTCTGAATGATACCTATGCAAGAAGGTTCACCTTTCCATTCCTTTCATGAGTCCTCAAAGGCCTCTTCATATTCCACTGCAGTCCATTTCATTTCACATTCATTTAAGTGATCTGGACCCAGCCTCTCGTACTTGAGAAGCTGACAGCAGAGCAACATAAAATGCAGCATTTACAAGTCACAGACAGAAAGAAAACAAATGCCTTCCTAAGACAGAAAACCTGCATGTTGTAACATGCAACTACTTTATTGCCAAAAGTGCCAAAAGTGTACATAAATTTACAATAAAAGGGGACAAAATATATTAGCAGCACTTCATCCATGTTCTACTGATAGTTGTTTATAACTGAAGGCTACTGTCCTCTCATGTTAGTAGGAGTTGCTTACAGAGGTTGCCTGCTTTGACCAGCTCTTCACAGCAGCTTCACAGAATGGCTAGTGGAGCCCATTTTGGGGTTACACTGGCCCTGGGGAAAAATCCACAAAATTCTAAATCAAATACGTTTCTTGAGTGCTTCGCTGATAAGGAAGAGGAAGCCTGGCTGATTACAGTTCAGCTTAGGAGCTGCTGCTGAAGAGAAGTCCAAGCTGTCTAACAGCAGATAGTCAAAATAAAGAAAAAAAAAAGAGTCTTGGGCTAGCAGCCATCTTAGCCAGAGCTAGTAGTAGAGTGTCAGGTAACATATTTCGGAAGGAACATTTCACTGTTTGGCAGTAACCCCAACAAAGTGGGCACTTCGTTTTGGCTGGTAATGTTAGTAGATGGATGCTCTGTCAATGATGATAGGATACCTGCTGCCACACATCTGTGTCAGATATATCGCTGACATTATTCAGAAATGTCCTCAGGGGAAAAGCCTGTGAACACTTCTGGTTTTGCCATTGTTGGTAACAGAATTTCTGAGATTCAGGCAATACAGGCTGAATGTTGACCCTCCTCCTCTATTTCTGCAATAGGCAAGGGAAACTCTCATCTTCTTCCCACAATCAACAACACTCCAGTGAACGTCTTGCTGGAGTCAGTTTATTCTGTAAACTTCACGATGGTGGAAGTAACTAGAAAATATTACTTTGCCATGCTAGTTAAGTTTTATAACACATCTATTTACTCCATATGACCTCTTACTGAGATTAAATAGCAACATAGGAACTAGATTCCTGATTACTAGCTAGGAAGAAAAGAGACACACTTGGAAGCCTTGCTGCAGAAATTTTAAGGGGATGTTGTCTTTCAGTGTATGGGCATAGAGTCCCTGAGAAGTTTGCCGTGAATATTTTTAGGATTAAGAGTCATCAGTTTTGAAAAGTGCAAAGGACATTATTGACACATGCAACAACAGTCAAAAGAGGTCAGTCTATTTAACAACCCAAAATGGTCATTGGTCAAGGGCTAACCTTGGACAAAGCATATGCTCTCTTCTTTCCACTGTTAAGAGTTGCAACCTCACTATGAAGCATTAGCCAAGTTTATAATGCTTCTACATAAAAGGCTTGTAGTCCATTGTCAGTCTTAGACTTTAACTAGTTTCTGAACAAAATATTCAAATTAATTCTGAAAATATGAAATTATTATCATCTTGCCATTTAACCAGAGAAAGATTTTAAGAAGCTGCAGATTTAACTTTGCTGAATAAAATATATTCACACTAGCCTTCCCTTGCTTTTGCTCACAGGAGAAAATGGTACATATGCTACCCAAAACTGGACTTGTGTTTGCTGCAAGAAAAGAAACAAAAGACAATCCTAAATGTTTCAACAAGATTTTGCTGTGGAATGTCATATTCAAGGCAAGTCTCACACCTTGGCATAAGGGGTGTTGGGTACATTGACTTCACTATACTTTGTACTTAAGACCACAGTTGAGGTGACAGAACAGTTACCACAGCAACAACACACAGATAAAGCCCCAAAACTTGCGGTTTTAATCATAATTTTGCCCTTTTATGAATTTAGAAAGAAAACAAAACTGAATCTAACATGATTTTTAAAATTTTAATTTAAAAATTGAAACATTACAAATTATTTTGTTTCTGATTTATGGTATCTAGTAATGCAAATGGGCAGAACAGCATTTACAATATTAAAAAATGAGGAAAATATTTCAGTTTCATAGGTACTGAAGACATGTATCAGCACTAAGGACAACAGAGTTTGCATTCAAATAAAAAAATAAATACCATATTTTATGATTAACAAGTTTTTAATATATCCTCCTTTAGCTTTCTTTTTCTTGAAACTTACACCAACACAAGTGAATTTAAGGCTTTTCTTGGGGACAGCTAGAGTTGCCAATACTATAAATTAAAATCTTAATGACTATCTACTACTTATATCCAAAAGACTACAAATACTTCAGTTAAATCAATATTGCTACTGGTGTTCAGGTACTTCATGATATGTTAGTGGAAAACAAAAAACTGGACCAGAAGCACCAGAGCTGCTCAGGCAAATAAGCCCTGGTCTTATATTGCCTCTGGGAAAATGAATGCTGTCATGTCCAGCTTGGACAGAACAAGGTCTAGAACGTTTATCCTATTTGCAGATATAAAGCAGATGTGTACTCATATTAATTACAGGTACATAATTACCCATAATAATGTACCCATTATTAATACCCATATTAAATTTAGAGCCCTATTTCCTGCATTTACTTTCTTGTATCAAATGGTTCTGAAGCTGCTACAAAATCTAAGGCTCTAAGTCAACTGAAGCTATTTAGAGAGCTAAAATTGAAAATTTAGTAACTTATCTTTTATATGGGTAGAGGAAGAAGGGAAATTATTTATACAACTCAAGACCAAAAGTATGACAGCTGCACAACCTTTGTATGTGTTTCCATCAGCATATACTCACAGAAACATAGAATCATAGAAGGTCCTAGATAGATAGGTCCTAGCTAGACTGAAAGCTGGCTAACATCCCAATTTTCAAGAAGGGCAAGAGGAATGACCCTTGTAACCACCCACCTGTCAGTCTCACCTCAATGACTGGCAAAATCTGGAGAAGATTATTCTGTGAGTTATTGAAAAATACCTGAAGGACATCACAGTCATCATTCACAGCCAGTTCATGAGGAGAAAGTCCTTCTGATACCCATTCATTACAAGATTCTCCACCTCATCGATCAACGGAAGACAGTTAATGTAATCATTGTTTTGGATTTCAGTAGTCATCAATGCTGTTTTTCACAGTGTCCTGGACAAAATTTCCAGCACTCAGCTGGCTAAACACATCCTCACAAGCACAGCAACTGGCTCATGGGTTGGGCACAGTGGGTGACAATGAATAGGGTGACATGAGACTGGTGATCTGACACCAGTGGGGTTCCACAGGGCTCCATTCCAGACCTAGTATTCTTCAATGTCTTCATAGATGACTTAGATGCAGGATTTGCAGGCATACTAAGCAGGCTTGTCAATTATAAGTATCTTGGGAGGTTGTTGTGGATCAACCTGCGCCAGATGGCAGCATCAATGAAAGCCGCTCATTAACTTCCCTCTGCAGCTAGACACAGGAGAGAAAATATAACAAAGAGTTCAGGGGTTGAGATAAGGACCAGGAGAGACCCCTCATCAAATACCATCATGGCCAAAACAGGCTCAGCTTAGGGATATTAAGTGAATTCATTACTTACAAAAAAACCCCAAAAAACAAAAAACAAACAAACAAAACAACAACAACAACAAAACAAAAACAACAAAAAAACCCAAAAAAACAACAAAAAAACCCCAAAAACCAAAACAAAACAAAAAACCAAAAACCCCAAACACCAGAACAAGATAATAAGAAGTAAAACAAGCCCTTAAAACCACCTTCACCCCACCCCTGCCTCCTTCTTGGCTCTATCTCCTACCCCAGCAGTGCGAGGAGACATGGAATGGGGGTTATGTTCAGTTCATCTCCTGTGGCTTGTCCTGCTGCTCAGGAAGAGGAGCCATTCCACTGATAAATCATGGGGACTCTCCCAGTTCTCCATGAACTTCTCTGACATGGCTCCATCCCACAAGCAACAGCTCCGTGCGAACTGCTGTAACGTGAGTCCATCCCACAGGCAGCTGTCTTCCCCAGACTGCTGCAGTATGGGTCACTCCTCCCTGGGGTTGAAGTCCCTCAAGGAAAGACTACTCCAGCACAGGAGCAGGGCCCCTCTCTCCACAGATCTCCCACAGGATCACAACTCCCTCCCAGACATCCCCCTGCTTTGGTGAGGGCTCTTCCATGGGCTGCAGGTGGATCTCTGCATGCCCATGGACCTCCATGGGCTGCAGGGGCACAGCTGCTTCACCATGGTCTTCATCACAACCTGCAGATGAATCTCAGCTCCAGCACCTGGTGCATCTACTCCATCTCCTTTTCCACTGACCTTATGGTCTGCATAGTTGCTCTTCTCACATGTTCTCATCCTGCTCTCCTCTGGCTGGAATTAAAACTGTTCAACAATTTTTTGTTTATCTTTCTTCTTAAATGTGTTATCACAGAGGCATTACCACCATTTCTAACTGGCCAGGCTTGGCCAGTGTGTTTATCTTTGTAGACACCAGGGATTGGCTCTGCTGAACGTGATGGAAGCTTCTAGCAGTTTCTCACAGGAGCCACCCCTGTAGCACCCCCTCCTACCAAAAACCAATGCAAAACGAATAGAAGAGGAAAGAAACTGAAGGTGTCTTGTTCAGACAAGATGAGATGGATCAATATAATGATCTTGAAAGAAGTGGCAGATCTGCAATAGAACAAAGCTGTTTTTACCATTCACTGTAGTTTCAGTGCAATAGGCTTAAAATTACTAGAAGCAAGATTTAGATTTCATATCAGGAAAGGCAAAATTAAAGATCTGATAGAATGGACAGTTAAACTTTTAATTAAATTTCACCACCTATCTGAGCAATCTTCTTACTACAAGTGTACTATTAACTCTCAGAAACATCACAAAAATGCTGATGTATATGTCTGCTTTGATTCAGCAGGTTTAATTTGTAAAACTTTATCTTTGAAAAACTGTTTTCTGTTTAGAAAGATGAGAGGCCTTTGGACTCTATCTGAGCATAGAATAAAAATGACTGTGTTTGGTCTGAATAGAAATCTACAGAGTCACACATCTCTTTTTGGACAATGCCCAAGGCAGGTAAAAGGAGTAATACCAGTGCAAACATATTCCGCATGAAATCTCCCAAGGTTCAAAATATGGCAATTAGACCTTTCAATAATGTAATCTCTTGAAGAAGTTTCTTCAAGATTCTTCATAAATGCCATTTACCTTACCTACAGGCTTTTGGCTGGATTTATTTTCTTTTTTTAAGAAAAAGCTGTGGAATAATAAAGAATTTGTTTCTTAAAAATTAGTATTTCTTTATACAATGCATGATCCAGTCAGCTGGTGAACTGAAACTAACTTTTCTTTAAAATATGAACAATTAAATGCTTGGGTAAGAATGTGTACTTTTTCACCCTCTGTCTTTATGGACCAAATTTTCTGAAGCTAATATGAATGAACGTTTGTTTCTATTAAACAAGATGAAGCTTAAGAAAGAAAATTGATAAACAAAGTGCCCATATACCTAGATTGATACAAATAGGTATCAAAAGGAACTGGCATAACTCAGACTACACCAACGTCCAACCTGAATTGTGCTGGATGCAAACTCATTCCCATCCCATCTGCCCTTTCACTGGCCAAAAGAGACATCAGCATCTCCCACTCTGCTGCCCCTCTAGCCCACTGCCTTCTCTTTTCCAAGATGAACAAAGCAGCAGTTCCCTGTCCTTTTCATATTATGGTGCTCAAAACAGAGCAGAGTGGGACAAGCCCCTCCCTTGCCCTTGCCCAGATGCATCCCAGGACACAGCTGGCCCTCCCCAAACTGCTGCAGTATGGGTCACTCCTCCCTGGGGTTGAAGTCCCTCAAGGAAAGGCTACTGGCTGCCAGGGCACTGCTGACTCCTTTTCAACTTACCATTAACTCAAATCCTCAGATATCCTTCTGCAGGGCTGCTCTTCAGCCTCTTGTCCGCCAGTTTGTATGTATTATTATCTCATTTCATTTGGAGAATCCAGCTCTTTGCTCTTTATTAAATTTCATACATCTGGTGATTATCCTGCTCCATAGTCTAATCAGATCTGTAAGGTCTCTCTACCCTTGAGGGAGCTCACAGCTCCTCCTAGATTAGTTGCAACAGCAAATTTACTTACTGTGCATTTGATTCATATGTCCACACTTAGGAAAACATTATATATTGCATTTTATACAAAGCATACTGTCTTAAGTATTGAAAAGGCTTATGTGAAACATATAGGCTCCTACTTTCCCAGCTGAAGAAAGCAGGAAATCACACACAAAAGATTTCATGATTTAAGAACCTTCTCTGTATCTTGTAGTAAAATCTTAAACTTATCCAACCATCCTGATAATACCTTGAAGAAATCTTCTTGTTTTATAATTTCTTAAAATAAGAATGTTTCAAGATGGAAAGTAAAAAGCATGCAAGCCACTTGGAAATGACGAGTAATTATGGACAGAGAAAAATCACACAAAAATCTCATCAGAGGACACCACCCCAGAGCATTGGATCAATTCTGCAGAGGTTTAACAGTTAACAGTTTGAAATACCATCATCAGTAGTACCATGAAACAAGACACCTGTATCAAACAGAAGCCTATTCTGAAACTATGAAGCAGTCCACTCATACTGGGTCCATTGAGACTGAAGTTTTTCAGCTTTTCAGCTGGCTTACATATTAAAAGATTGCTCCTGGCTCTTACTGGTCAACACAAAAAAAAAAAAAAGTTTTCTGCCTCTTCAGTCACATGGATTTCTCGTGCTCGTGCTTGGACCCCTTCATGGTATCACAGGGTGCCTGCTCCATTATCCTATCAATGCACTGAACTCATATATTCAGACTTGATCAGGAACTACATATTCTTGTACAAGCTGTGCCTCAAATTACAGTAGTGAAGGAAAAAATCACAAAGCCCTAACATACAGTAATAGATATGCTGTGATAGCCTTAATACTGTAAAACTTGTAAAAGTATCTTTAAACACTATTCTTTTTTCAATCTTCCAAGATTCTTCTCCACATTCCATCTTCTGTCTTCAGAAATTCAAGTTATAAAAGAAATCTAGTCTCTCTCCCAGTTTATTTCTCATTAAACTTGGGCAATCTTCTGTCTTCAAGGAGTTTTACATCAGCAGATCACCTCACATTTTTTACTAGCCTATTAATATTTTAGTTCAAATGGAGATAAAATTTTCCATACACAGCTACTTAGTTACACATTTCACAATTACTTGTCTTTATCTTTTTTTAAGTGATAAATAAGCTTGAAATAAACTTCAGTTCAGTTTATGTATGGGTCAGTTACTGGCCTCTGTAGTGGCATATTCTTTCCCAAATTTTTGAAAGTATGTTAGAACAGCTCTAAGAACAGCTTTTCAGAAGTAGTTGGAAATGGTACTGATGGTGTTACACCTATCAACAAGGGCTGTACATAACTCACAGCTGCAATTTCCAACTGTTAAGACCAAGATATACAAAACCATTATTATTTTCTAATGAGTGTCTGCAAATGCAGTGAGAACCAATTCAGCTACTTAAATTAGATACAAGCTGAGTAAGGCCAAGGAAGCTTGATCCATCAACCACATGGTATAGGACATACCAGAAATCAAAACTGTTCTAAAACTTAATACCAGTCATATGATTGCTTTACAGATCGTTTTCCTGTAAATAGAGCCTCATAATTTTGAAGGCATGGGTGAAAGAAGCCTATATAAAATTTTTGAGAAAATTTGTGGCTGGTTTTATTTTTCCATCAGAAAATTTGTTTGGAAACATAAATAATCTGCTCCATTTTATTTTTTTCTGCAGGAAAACATCAAGGTTTACCTGCAGCATATACAAGAGTTTAAAGATTGATTGCATTTCCAATGATTTTAACTTGCTTAAACAGTTCAAATATCTGTGCATAACAAGGATAACACCTCTTCAGAGTGGCTCAAAGCCTATAAAGATGCTACAGGTTTGAATTCTAGGATGTCAGGAAGACAGTCTATACTTCTGAAAGATTTCAATTATGTGTAGTTTAACATTGATGTTCCCCTCTATATATGGAAACAGCATACTTTGCCTTCTATCATTTACAGTTCTCTCGCCTGCAGTCTACAACCAAGTTATTCTTTACTATGTCTCCAGATTCCTCAACTAAGCAGTTCCAAGAATTAGTGTTGTATTTCCATTTCAGTTTTATCTTTACATATAAGCAGAAAAAGTTAGGTACATCAGGAAGCAAAATAAAAACTTACATTTATTATAAATACAATCTATTTCCTAGCTGTATGTGGCATGTGGGCAGCTGTAGGTGAAAATTATCTTGGGAGGCTGATTTGACCTCATCTGAGCTATTATTAGTGCAGTAAGAAGGTTTCAATGTAACAGATCAGCTGGCAGAAATAAAGAAAATCTACAGCAGACTCCCTTCCCACCCTATCACTGTTGAAATGACGTCAAAGAAAAATACTCCAATTTTGTTCAAATACCAAGAGGGTGAAGAATCGGGAAAAATTATTCCTCTTTCTCTGTAACCCATAACTCAGGCACTTTTAGGATACATTGTCACGCACACCAATACTGCTGTAGAAAGCTTATGCCTTGAAATATATAAGGAATTAGCAAAAAATTACACATTAATTCTAAACTAGAATTTGAACATTTTGTCTACATTATTAAGATTATGGTGGAAACTGCAACACATTTAAAAAAGTGTATTATCCAGGTCTTAAAGACTGTTCTAATTTTTATGGCACTAGCCAAAAACTAAACATAACTGCTCTATGTCGACTACATTCATGAAAGTACTACCCCACATTTCAGTAACAGCTGCTTCTGATGTCAGTGTTTCATTTTAGAGTTACAGAATATTTAGAATTTTCCCAAAGGCTTATCTCTGCTTCACTACAGGTCTGAATACTGACATCACACAGCAAGAGCCTAAAGTCACTGAGCCACATCTGTTCACACAAGTTGAAGACAGATCTCACAAAAAATTAACTCAACAGTTGCAATCAGGAGTCTCAACAACAAGAAGATGTTGCAATACCATGTTTTACATAATTATATTAATATCCCGAGTATCCTTAAATTGTATAGTGTTGGAGCATCACACTAAATGCTAGGAGCACTGTAAACACATTTTATTTTTTCACTGAAGTTTACATGAACAAAATATGTTAATTCATTTGTTTAAATTCTCAACACAGAAGGCAGTATAAGTTTAGCTTTTTATTGGTAAACAATAAATTATCTTCTCAATTAAAATCATGTTCTAACAATTCTGAGAAGTTCCACGGTGGCTTTATTTAATTACAATTTAATATCAGAAGAAAATATTAACATTCCAGGTTACTGTAGAAAAAAAGGGTATACCACGCTTAATGGCATACAAGACTTCTAACAAGCAAAAAATACCCTGTTTTACAAGTAATCTCCATTTTAAATAGGTTTTTATCTTATCACAGTTAGTACTCTCTCCCCGTAGGCTATATATTGAGAATCTCTATATACAAAAAGATACAACAAATTGATACATTACTTATTGCAAGATATTAAGGATGCCATAAAATACACAAATTAAATTAGTTCCCCCCCACTTGCATACCCTCTTGCTTCTTATTTCTCCCATGAAGCAGTCTCCTTCTCTGGTTCTAAGATTAAGTTCTTTCATTGAAAGGCACGTACTTCTCTACAATAGAAGAAACAGATGCATTAATCTGAATGCCCTGTTTCAAGGTGAATTTCGCCTACATTTTTAAAGATGACACATTATGAAAGAACCCAGAGAGACATGACATTTTATTATTAAATTTGACTGGAAAAACTCATAGTTACCATATTATGGTGAAGCGAAGTACCATAAACCTGCATTCATTTAACCTTTCCAAATAGAGAGAAAACTCATTTACAAAAATAAAAAGGAATTTACCATGATGAATATATTTTTGAACCCTCACGGCTCCTGAGTTCCTACTGAAACTCTGGCAAGTCTTAGTAGCATTTCAGTTATGGAATACTATAAATAAATAGAGTAAATTCCTCTCCTTGTGCCTTGCAGCACTGAGCAAGTAGGTTCTATGTGAAGTCATTCAATGAGGATTGTAAACTAGTAGTGTGATATAATTTTGAAAAACAAAGATGTGATAATAGTATACTGTTCCTCCATTAGCACATATGTAAAGTTGTATTCAAGAGACCAAAGGCTAGAATTTCATACTTGGGCATTTAATAGTAAGCTATTGAGCAAACTGGCTAAAACCTACTGTTTTGGTAAACTGTCCCAAACAGCAGCAGCACAGAGACTAGTAACGTGGATGATGATGATAGTGGGAGTACACTTAAATTGTGTCTGTATTACATCTGAGGGCATTGGGGACCTTTTTTCATACAGCTCTGAAAGAAAACAGCAACCCTTGAAAGCAGTAATGTACCTGGACACCAGTATACTAACATTACCATGGTGATTTTTAGGAGAGAAGCCAGTTTCTCTACCTAGTCCTGCAAAGGGTCTAACGTTAACAGCTAACCCAAAATAAGCCTACAGGGACTTCTAATATATTTTGTAGAGTATTACCTTAAAAAAAGCTTAATATTTTCAAGCAAGAAAAATGAAAGCAGACTGGGTGCCAGTACAGTCTTTTAACAGGTCGCAAAGAAATTAGGAAAAAAGACATCTTTTATATATAAAACAATACTTTTATATATATACACCAAAACTTGACTACTTTGATGTCACTAACAAATATAAATTAACATGGAGATAAGAATTTCCTGTAACTGCTTTGTTTTTTTGGTGCCTTCCATTATAAGTTGCAAGGGAAATAAACTTAAGCACTAAATCAGCTCAACTGTTGAGTCTATGTAAAGTAAAACTGCAACTGTTCTTTCCTTAACAAAGCACTAAACTCAAAAAAGTTTTGTTTACTAAAAGCCTCTCTTCCTTGTTCCCAGGTTCCAGGCCTAACTATATATTTAAGCTACCTTAAAAAAACCCAATCAACCATACCTCTGTATTACTATAAATGTCAGAACAAAGTGTAATGACATCTCCCAAGAATATGTGAGTATCATTTTCGTGATGTTGTCCTCAGCATCAAGTTGTCTTTGCTTACTTAGGCATTTTGTATTCCCTTTGGCCCTTGTGCTTAAGCAGTAATGTGAAGACTGATTACTAAGCTTCAGTTCAGATGCAAACAAGTTGAAACAAGGGTGTAATAAATTAACTTTATAAGGTCCTTTCCCAATCAAGATTAAAAAAATAAAATAATTCAAGTACTCTAGTTTTCAAACTATCCTCCCAGCAATGATGGATGTATCTTTGCAAAGTTTGGACACCATTTTATCAAGCTGCTCTACAGAGATTTGTGGAGTAAATTCACATTGTTCAGCACTGCTTTCATCCTACCCATGAACACTATTTCAAAAAAAAAGTAGCTCTTAAAATTTCGAGCTTCTCCCCATAAAAGAGAACACAGGAAGATATCAATATACAAAAAAAGAGAAAATTCACCATCTTCACTGAATCTAACTGAAGTCCTTGTTTTCCTGAGTTCCCAGTATCAAAACAAGAACTGCAATAATTTAGGCACAAACTTTCAGAGCACTATTGAAACAACAATTTAGATATTTCTACTATGAAGTACTTCAACAAATTTTTCTTCTCCTTCAAAATGAAGTGTTTAGGGAAACAGGAAGGCAGCAAAATCAGAAATAGGCCCTCTGAAAGTTATAATTGTGTAATACTGTTTGTTAATGATGACTACCTAGATTATCATTTTACTTCCTGCTAAAAAATATAGTCGATACTCTTATAAATAAGCATTTATAAAGAGTATCACCTTAACTTGTCATCAAATACCTTAACGTTAACAAGTATGCTGAATTACAACAGAAGCTAAAAGATTTAAGGAAGACATTGAAGGAATTCTTGGATATAATGTGACAATTACCTATTATATTTTACATATGTGTGTGTGTATACATATATATATATATATATGTACTGGAACAAGACTAGTAACAAAGGGTAATGGTAAATGTCACATAATTCTAAAATGCAGAGGAATGCTAAGTACTAGCATTAAAATAGCTAGGTACTCTAGCTATTTTAATCTATTGTATGGGAGAGAAAAAAACAAGAGAGGCTTCGACTTATGAAAAAAATTAAATCAGAAAGATTCACATTAAGACGACAAAGTTAAAGAAGACTGAACATTTCTCTTCAAGTGCCAGAACCGCATGCAAATTTCCTCCTGATAAACTGTAGAACACCTGACTTACTACTCCAATACTTTTAATTCGAGACATCATGTATTGCATTTATCAAACTTGCCTGAGATTTGAATCTGATTCCACATTAAGCAGTGTGAATCAATTACTTGCTGTGACTGGAAGAACTCACCTGATCTCTTCTGATACTTGACAATAGTCAAGTAGCCCTTACTATGAACAATGACAATCCCATCAATTATTTTTACTGCATCTTCACAAATATAATGTGATGGCATTACTCAATAAGGGAAAAATTTAAGTATAAATTGCATAAATTTAAATTTTAATTTATCATGTTTAAGGACACTAAGAAAACAGAATGAAAGTTCAAAAAAAATTTGGTTTTGGAAGTTCAAACAAAATGCAACAAAATTTTCCTGTATCTACAAAGTTTCCGAGAATAGCTTAAGAATATGAATCTTTCAGTGCAGCAGTACCAAATGTAAAATCTGGTGCAGGATCATCATCAACTAACTGCTGACTACTTTAGCCATAAGAAAGCAGAATGAAGCAAAGCTGCTTGAAGCACAACTCATAGGTGAAAATACACAGGAAAAACTGAGGAGCATTTAAATTAGGGAAAAAAAAAAGAAAAGAGAAAGATAAAAGCATAAAAGCTAGTTGTTGACTTAACATTAACTTCAATGACACTATTTGTAACAAAAATATCCTACCTTCCTCTTCATTTCTCTGGAACTCACATGTTGAAGACAAATGGTGTTTATCTTCTTGCCCACTAAATTCTTGCCCATTTAAAATTCAAGTCATCTTGACATCCCTTCTCCAACTATGCATATGAAACACAGTAGTGAGCTTTCTCAGTGAAACTGCTCATCACCCACACACCTTCACTTCTACGGCTAGAAGTACATTCAGGTTCCAAATACAAACCTTCGAGGATGGCTGGCATCGAATAGTGTTGTATCATCATCATCATCATCTTGTTCTAATGGGGTCAGCTCCATGTTTTCTATGTTCATATCCAAAACTCCGTATCTTCGGGTTTTTCTATTTTGCCTTCTGAGCCTGAAAAGTATTTTAGAACATTCAAGTAATGTAAATCTTTTGCTACTTTCTGATCCAATAATGTAAAATACTGTTATATTGATAATTAGTGTAAGTTTTCTAAAACCTACGATAAGCGTACACTCTTAGCTCTATGAAATTCAGAGGTTGGACAATTTTAAGTGTCAACAGTTTACATGAAATTATTAAGACCACTAAGAGTGTCATCTGTAGTTTTGTACAGGATTAACGTAGTGAATATAAAATGGCACTTAGCATCTAAATATAAGAGCCACATAAAAAAAATATGCAAAAGCATACTTCAAACATACTTCTACTAAGAAAAAAAATGCCTTGCTACATATTCTCTATGTATCTTACACATCTGTAAATAATAGCAGATCAAATCAGGTAGAAACCAAACACAGCTATACAACAAAGCTATAATTTGTACACAAGTAATGGCTGACACTAGAAATTTTTATTATAATTTGTGAAGCTTTTTATAGATATCAAGTTTTAAAAATTGTCTATAATTACACTTTAAATAAGACAGATCTTGTAGAGTCAATGTCTTGTCTGCTTCACAAAGTATGGAAGGAAGAGGCAGTAACTCATGTTCCAGGATTAAGGCACAGTGCTTATCATAGACAAGCAGACTCTGTGCATCTGCTTTTCTCACTCTCCACAGTTTTGCTGCATGGGCCTGGGTCCCATGTGCATCAGCCACACAATGAACCATTCCATTTGACTTTCAAGAACTACTCTTTAACTCATGGAACAAGCCTTGCTCAAGTTCTGGAACTCAGACCAGAAGCCACTCACCAAACACTGTGCAAAGACATCTGTTTACAGAATGCTGACAGAGTCCTTTTCAGTAACTGGCTAACAACAACATGAAAGCTATAGGACTTAAAAAAAAGGGAGATAATTTGTGTCTAGGTACTTAGTGCTAAACACAAAGGTGGTAATAGGTCTTTCATTTAGAAAATCCAGAATCTGCAACCCCAAGCTAGGTGCCTACCAAACATGTTTACAACATTCAGGAACTTCAACACAGAGTATTTCTAAGCGAATATAAAAAAAATTACTAATATATTACGATATTATAGTATTGTTGTAATACTACGTATAATACATTATATTATTGTATACTGTGCATAGTGACTTCTCTGTCCCACATTTAGGCACCATTTTACCTATCTTGTAAGAGATATCAAATACAATACTGAGATTCTCAGCTTCCAATCCTGTCCCGAAACTCCAGTGTACTTACACAATTTGTTTAAACACCTACCTTGAAAGAACACACAACAGCATTCAATCTTGGTTTATCTTTTCACTATACTCCAAAGTATAAAATATATCTCCTTTTGGAACTGAGAAGTAAATGTAACCTTGTAAGAATGGGAAAGAGATAAAGTACGTACCATTCTTCAAAGTTCCCAAATTTCTAATGTTATAAGAAATAATCAACATGGCCATTTCCTCCACTCTCAATTGACATGAAAATGCAGCAACCGTTATCCCAGGCATTTAACTGCTTTAGACCAGAACAAAATACCCAGCTTTTTCATTTAAAGCTGACTACTACCAAAACAAAAAATTTCACCTTTCAGTTCAAGACAAAGTCCCTTCCATGTTCTTCATTTATTTCATCTGTTCTTTATTCCTCAACATAGAAAGAAGTTGTACACTACAAAGCACCAAGTAGAATAAAATTCTAAAACTTTTGAGATGACAGTATGATGAAAAATAGAGTTGTTTTTTACATATTGTGCCTTTTGGTTTTCACTAAAGTAGAAGTTAAGCAATTGGAACTAGGACAAGCATTGTGGATATCCTAGCAGATAAGAAACTATTTTAAACACACACACAAAAAAAGAAATTAAGAAGAGGTAGTACATGCTACTCATACAGTCAGTATTTCTGTCAATCTCACTTTACATTTTACTTTTTTCCCTTAATGGGTTAAAATGGAAAGTGAGTAGCTACTGTGATTTTAGAGTGACCTAAGACAATCATAGCAAATGTCTAGAAACATTTTATTTGCAGAAAATGCAAATAAAACTTATCACAAAGCTGACACAGATTTTAGATTCAAGCAAATCCTGTTAAAAAGAGACACACTAATTAATTGAGACTCAAACCCTTCTAAGAAGTAGTTTAAAAACTACAGCAACAGGAATACTGGAAATGCTTATGCAACATGCATGTATGCTCACAGCCATGACTCTAAAGCAATGTCCTGAGTGTTAACAAAAGACCTTCTACTCTGTGACTGTCAACTGTTCAGTTGGAAGGGACCTACAATTACTATCAAGTCAACTGCCTGATCAACCCAAAATTTAAAGCATGATACCATGGGTATTGTCCAAATGCATCTTAAACACTGATCCATCCCCTTTCTAAGAAGCTTGTTCCGGTCACTGACCACCCTACCAGTAAAAAAATGCTTCCTAACGTCCAATTTATACCTCCCTTGGTTCAACTATGAATCATTCCCATGCATCCTATAGCTGGATCTCAGCAAGAAGGGATAAGCATCTCCTTCCTCAGGGACCAATGGAACCTCAGGGAGCAATGAGGTTACCCCTCAGGCCTTTTCTACTCCAAAGTAGACCAACTCAATTCTCAGCCGCTCCTCCTCAACAGGACAGGCCTTCCAACTCTTCAATCAGCTTGGTTCCCCAGTCCGGTTGTATTCATGTGCCTTAGTGTGCTTCTTACTGCACACTGTTACTCACAAGAAGGCCATGACAATGTTGAATGACACTATTGTCCACCAAAGTTGGACAATCTCCTCTCTTGATTGTTTGGCTGTGCTTTGTGAGAACCACCTAAGGGTGAAGTTGTCCTCTTGGCTGCCAGGGCACATGTTGGCTCATACTGAGCTTGCTGTCAACCAGCACCCTGAGATCCCTCTATGCATGGCTGCTCTGCAGTTGCTTCTCTCCCACATAAAACTAGTGTCCTGTGTTTGTTCTTTTTATACGTCCTGCCACTGGTGATTGCCCAATGCGCCAATCTATCTAGATCCCTATGCAAGGCCTCTCCCACCTTGCAAGAGCCTACTGCACCTCCCAGTTTGGTGTCATCCGCAAAGTTGCTAATGGCCAATTCAACTCCTGTCTCCAGAGCAAAGCTGGCCCTAGAACTGAGCCCTGAGGAGCTACACTGGTAACTGGGCACCAGCCTGATGCACTCCTCCTCATTACAACCCTATGAGCCCTGTCATTCAACTGTCTCTTCTACCAGTGCACCACAAATTTACTCACCCCACAGCTGCAGAGCTTGTCCAGAAGGATACTGTGAAGAACAGCACCAAAAGCCTTACTAAAATCCAGAAACGCTACACTCACTTTCTTCCCTTCATCCACTGGGCTGGCAGCTTGATAGAAAGTTTGCGAAAAGTTTTTATGTCTTACAACAAGATATGTCTTCATGCCAAGGAAACCTATCCAAAAAAATGGGTCATTTGCACTTAATCCTTGTATTTCTTATACAACCACTGCAAGAACATTTCAGCTACAAGTTCAAATTCAAAAACATACACTTTACCTATTCCAAAGTTCAGAAGCAAGATGCCACAGAATTACAGAATAATGTTAATAAAGTAAAGCTTCCAGTTTACAGTAGTACCCTAGAAGGCAGCACTCCAGTTGCAAATGCAGAACAGCATCCTACTGCCAAAACCAGAATATCAAGTAACTACCACTTATCCAGAAAATAATGGCAATAGATGATAATTTTCCTCTCTAGCTCCTGCAATGACAGACTTTTATGTATTTATTTATTTGGCCTTTCCATAGTACTACTCACATCTCCAAATCCAACAGGCTGGTGTTACAAGACACACTAACACTGGTAAGTGCCCTCAAGGCTTTTCAAGAGTGATTTGCAAGATGCATGGAACAATCAAAATATCCTAGTTTACTTGGACTGCATATCTTAGTACATGACATACACAAAACAGTCCTTCAACTGCCTTTCTAAACTAAATAATGCAGATATTAGACAAAATGGGTATATCTAAATGTAATGAAAAGTACATGGAGAACTTGCTCCATAACTGAGGTGCTTTAGGCATAATCATACATTTGGGCATTGCTCTGAAGAATTCAAGTTATTAAAGCATGAGAGAGAAGTTAAACTACCTGGACAAAAAAAAATACAGGGACAAACACTGTGCAAATCACATCAAGCTACGTGGAGAGTATTTTCCATGAGAAATGGAAAGGCAGCTAAGTGGTAGCAAGATTCATAAGCTTTCTTTAAAAGACACAAAATAGGTTAATTTAACTGTGAAAGAAAGCATAGAAGAAAAATGTTTACTGACAAAGTAGGGGAGGACAACTTTGGTAGTTTAGCGAAACAGAAGTTTGCAAACTGGTCAAAAATCACTCTAAGAACAAACAAAATAAATTCATGTGGGCTGATGGATGCCAGCAGTGACAAGTCCACCCGGAGGGCACAGGACGGAGACGGGAAAGGTCCAACAATGATGCGCGATTCTCGGTGACGTGACCGGAGCAGACTGAGCTGCTCCCCGCCCACACCGGGGAGGCGGTACCGGGAGCTTCCCAGTGCAGTCGGGCGCTACTAACCGGCACCTCAGGAGGCGCGGGGCCGACACGCTCCGCAGGCCCTGCCGCGTAACGGCGGCCCCCGCACCCACACGCCCGCTCACCGCCCTCACCGCACGGTCCGGATCACGAAGTAGACGATGAGGGCGGCGCTGGCCAGAACCAGCACGGACAGGGCGCGCTGGGTCATGGGCTGGCCCTGCTCGGGCGGCGCCGACACCTCGGCCAGGCGGCTGCTGCTGCTACTACTGTTGCTGCTGCTCCGCGTGGAGGCCCCGCCGGCCGCCTCCGTTGGGCGTGGGGAAGCGGTGCCGGCGTCCCGAGGGCGAGGGGCCGCAGCCTCCGCGCAGCGGGCGGCCTCCAGCAGCACCAGCAACACCAGCAGCGGCCCCACCAAGAGCCGCGGCAGCGCCGGCGACCGCATCTCCCCCTGCCTCCCGCCCAGTACGGCCGCGTAGTGCGGCTGGGCCCCGCCGCCGTCAGTGAGGCCGCCGGAAGCGGAAGCTTCTCCACTCCCTCTCCGTGTCGCCACATTTCTTTCGTGGGCCTCCCCCGTTTTTCTCTGGATGGTCAGTAGCGCTTGGGCGCGAGTGAGGGGCTACTTCGAATGTAGCAAATTTAAGGCGGGATAGTTTTTTTTTAACCAGTCCTCTGTTTTAGCCTGATTCTATGTACAAAAGAACCGAAATTTTATAACTGACTTCAGTGAAAGCAGAAATGTTAAAGAAACTTCCCAGTGTGACCATTTATGAGACTCACTGGCAGCCACTTCCCAATGCCGCCTTCAGATGGGCGGCTCTAGTGACCCGATGTGTCCTCGCTTATCTCCCCACATACCCCACTCACGCAATCAGACTGGATTTCCCACAGCAGTCTCAGATGTCTTGTTTGTTGACGGTGCAGGACCTGGTCCTCCGATGCTACCGAGCTACCTGCAGCAGACACATTCCTCAACAATAAAGCAAAAGAGTGGTTTGGAAAGTGTCCTGAAAACTCTAATTTTTGCTTCAGCTGTGGTTCAGTGGTGGAAAGATCAGGAAAGGTCTAGACGGACGACAACTGAAGGTGATGGAGCAGTCTGTATTACAAAGCCAATGAACATGGATGACAAGACCCTGACTTAGGGTGATGCTACAGAGTAACTCTTCATGAATTTTATTCCTCTTGTATCTCATTGTTCCTCAACTAAATGCTGTCCCAATAGAATAGAATCCTTTAGCTGCTAGAATGCATTATAAGATTCTTTTATTGGCTTGTTTGGTTGGTTGGTTGGTTTGTTACTGTATACTTCAAGATACTGTATACTGCAAAGATTTCAGGGGTATAGTGTGCCTACAGAATGAGAACTCCATATTGGTGGTCAGCTCTTTGACATTTGTCACTCTGTGAAAGGGAATGTATAAAATGCCAGAGTAGCAAAGAAGCCTTGTGCAGATATATATCTGCAGTTGAAGTAACGGGCAACAACCAGATTTTGTTCAGAAGCAGAGTCTTTATCCCAGTGGCCTTAAACTTAACAGTGTATCAATTATATTGGGTCATATAAAATGACATATAGATACTGTGAAAATAGTGATTAGTTTACTTACTAACAAATTAACAAGTTTAACGTTGCATTAACTGAGAAAACAGATTCAAGGTCTTGTGTCACACAATTAGTGTGAATTTGGAAACTGTAAAACTGATTTAAGTAGCATGTGAGACATTAAACTATCACGTGTCTCCCCCTTGAAAAATGGCAGGCCTTTAATGGGAATAATGTTTCAGTTTATATGAACAACAGATTTTGCTGAAGGTGCTGTAGGGATGGAACATGTGAATAAGCTTCTGTGATAGCTTTTTACAAGGTTTATGACTTCAACAGAGCTTGACTGATTCAGGTCCTCCCACTGCCCATATATATCACCCTGCTTCTATCCTATTAATTACCGTGAGATATATTTTCTCTTGACAAGTCCAAGCAACTTATTTGCAGCAGAGGGACATACAACAGAGGAAAGTGTTACATTCAAAAGAAATATTCAGACAGTCAGTGATGTTAAATTGTCCTATAGAAATGTCCTTGATGCATGGACTGTGTAAAGTCTAACAGTGCTGGGGGTTGCTCACTTAGGATGATACAATGACATACAGTGTTGTAAACTGCATGTCAGATGCAAAGCATTAGGGGAAAAGAAAAGAGGATTGCCTTGGTCAGTAAAAATTGTGGCAGGACAATATTAGTGTTTTAAAATGCCTTCTTGGCAAAACTACCTTCCTTAAAACCAAGGGTTCTAGTGCTGTGTGGGGAAAGTTGTTTTTTGAAAGTTTTTTTTCCCAAATCACAAGCTAGTGCTCTTAATAATCAGATTAAGATAGCCTTTGAGTTTTCAGATAGAAACTAAAAACGTAGAGCAATTTATGTTCTTTATTTTGAAACAAAAAGAATTAATGAAGTCCTTGAATATTTGTTTGTTTCTTTAGTGTGGGGGAGGGTTGGGGGTTATTTAATAATTGAAATGCATAGATTTGTTCAGTATTCAAGTCAGGTATAAATACAAAACACTTGTATCCAAAAAAATTGAATGCAAAAATTGCTTCAAGAGAGCTATAAGAGAATTTTTTCATGAAGTGTGACTTAACTTCAAAGCTATGTGCAGAAATGAGCAATCATTTTTAGATATTTTTAGAATTCCTGACTGAAGCTGGTTGGTCGATGGTGAACGTCCCAGCAAGCTGGCCAGCACCGCTTGCAGCCGAGTGGGCATTCTCCCAACTCATGCGTCGGGCACAGCGCCTAAGGTCAGCGCTCCACACTATGGTGACAGTGCTGCCTTCGAAGAGGACGTGGCCATGCAGGAACTCCGATCCGTGGGAAGAAGAGGGGACTCTCCAGTTGGTGGCAGGTTCAGGTTTATTAGGATCCCAAGGCAGCCAAAAACAGAAGAGCACCAGACGCGCGATTACATCATGTTATAAAGGGAGTGGGAGGTAGGGGTGGTAACAACTTGGGAGCAAATGGGAATCCAGGGAGGAGTGATACACAAAAGATTGACTTAAAGGGAGAACCAACAACGGCGGACCAAGGGAGGGACCCCGGCTCCTTGGCCAATCACCCAACACCCTAATAAGAAGGTTCTAGAGAAAGAGGCGGGAGTGCCAGGTGACTGACAGGCAGCTGGGGGTGGAGTTCGAAGGGGATACAATGGTAACCGGGGAAACAAGGGAGGAGCTGGGTAATTGACACATAACTGGAGAGGGGAGGAGATCTTGGGCAGAACCATTACAAAACAAAAGTAGGGGGGAACAGAACATACCAACTGAACAAACCACAACACCTGACTATTAGTAATTGTCTAACTTATTGGTTAGAGACAAAGTCAGGAAACAGAATTTTTAAAAATTGTGATGTTCTGTGATCATTATGGTATACCGCATGTGTCTTTGGGTTATAGTTCCCCATTCTGAGTTAAAATGTAGAACCTTTTTCACTTACAAAAGGAATATGAAACTTTCGTGTCTTATACCTAAACGGAAGAATTTGAGTGCCAGTGAAAGACCCTGAGACAGTTACATTGCCCATTAAAAATAATGGAGCTTACTTGAGTTTTACCTTTGAGAAAAGTAAAAAAAGCCTTCTTTTTTTTTTTTTACTTCCATCAAACAGACCTTCCAGATTAATTGGAAGAGCACATAAATTACTTTACACAATTATTTGAGTGTCAAGGATGTCTGAGGTCTTCTCATCAGAAAATGAAACAGTACTTTGGGGAAAGACACTTAAGAGCTCTGTATATTTTCCACTTTTCTTGTTTAGCTAGTTGAACTAAAATGTCATTTTATGGTTCCTGATACTTGTAGCACCAAAGAGCAACACATCTATTTTCTTTTCTCTCACCACTATAATTCTGTCTATATCATAGAAAATTCTGTGTTGAAAAGAGCCTACAAGGATCATTAGGTACAGTTCTTAAATGAAAGGTCCGTATGAGCATCAAACCCACAACCTTGGTATTTGCTAACACCGCTCTCAATCGCAAGTTGTTTGTTTTCATCCTTTATGAAGTCCTTGTGGAATGACTTTCCAGTGATTTTGAGAAATGAAGACATAAGAGGTGAGCACACTTTTCTGCTCTGATAGGAGGTTATCAAGGACCATGCTGCCTGCTGCCCCTGTAAGCCATATTAAGCCCTTAAACCCTGAAACTATCCAGTTCTTTAGGTCTCTAAATCATGTTCCAGTCTCTATTATTTATGCTATCTGAGGACATCTTTGTCCAAATGTATCTTGTGAAAAATGCCAATCACTTGTTTTAAAATTTTAAAAGTTTAATAGTAATAAAATGGTTATAAAAATAGTAATAACAATTAGAGCGATATGAGCAAACTCAATGGACAGAGTTAGGACAATAAAGGACAATAAAAAAGCAAAGAATTAAGGATGTCTGGATGCTTCCTGGGCATTAGGCCCCCAAAAAGCATACCTGCTAACAAAGGGTTAAAAAGCACAGCCTGTTGTATATTCAGATATCTCATACATGAAGCAAACATTCCTTTTGAACTAGGGATTTTTCTGTTTATTTTCAACTTCTTCCCCCTTCCTCTTGTAAATCATTGTTTGGCTCCTCACAGTCAGGAAGGAGGTGGAAGGAGTCTGGTTCTTCCTGATAAGGAGGCAATAATTCTTCTCTTTGGGATTTTAGGGTCTTGTTGCTGTTATCTCTGTGTGAAGAATTTCTTGATTATCTTATCCATTCCTTGAGCTAGTTACAAAAAGTATCACATAGTTTCTATTTTAATATTAGGTTACAGCCTAAAACTGTATTTACCACACTACTTTAAAAGGATTAATAGAGTACTACAAATTAATACAACACAGCACATTTCCTTTTAATATTTGAGAAGAGCCAATCATATGATATGCATTTTTCACATATCTATACTTACCCTTGCAGAGATCAGAAATCTTTTTGAGTAATCATTTAAAAAACCTCAGTTAAATCGTTTTCTGTTTAATGACTCTTCCCCTGATGATATGCAAACTAGCTATAGACTGTTGCAAAACTGCACAATATGCTCTGCAAAGAATGTACAACTGTACTTTGTAAACTTTTCTAAGAAAAAGTGATTCATTTTATATTTATGCATGATTGGTACTTGACTGCTTTTGAGAATGCAGCTGAGTGCCTTCTTAGACAGGTGCCTTTAAAAAAATAGCCTAAGCTATTTAGGTCTACATAATTGTTATTTGAAATGTCTTCATTAGCTCTGCACAAAACGAATTGAGCTATTTTATTTAAAGAAAACTTTGTGAAAAAGACAGTATGATTTCTTGAACATGAAAGTGATATCTACAATGTGAAGGTAAGGAATACTTTGAAAGCTGAAAAATACTGCCTAAAACCAGGTTTTGAATGGAATTCTGATGCTGCACATAGATGTGCCCCAGAGGAGATATGGAATGGCACATCCTATACCTGTGCAGTTACAGAGCCAGGGACTATATTCTATTCTATTCTATTCTATTCTATTCTATTCTATTTGTCATTGTCATGGTATTCCTACACTAAATGCTTATCATAATTAAAATAATTTATTATATTTCTGTGTAAGTTTTTGCCAAAATACCTTGAAGGCACTAAGAAATCCTGTAATATTTCACATTATTTTTTTATGTTTGTCTATTATCTTTTGGTCTTGTGGTACCAAAGGGCTCTGACAGTGCCAGGATCAATTACCTGTGCCCCAAGAACATGAAATAATTTAAGAGAGGGCAAAAAAATGCTACTGAAAAAAAACTCCAAAACTTTATACTTTTTATTTTAAATAATAAACATAGATTTAAGATAATAAATAATAAGCATAGATTTCAGATTTATTATTTTAAGATATTTAAATAATAAACATAGATTTTAAATAATAAACATAGATTTATTAACGCATAACTTGTGTTCCTTTTGGAATAGAATTTTGGGGTGAAACTTGCTAGTAAAAGCAGTGCACTTTTTTTTGCATTCCCTGCTTTCTTATTTTAAGGAGGGGAACAATAAGAATCAACAATAAATGTTTCTCTTTTTATTGTGCTTTTGTAAAATTGAGCTGCCAGATAGAGTCTGCTTTTATTATAACAGCTAGTTGCTGAAGGTAGACAAGCTACTTTACTTGGTTTCAAAGAAGGAATAATTTTATATTGGTACTGAACACATCTGGAGAGAAACTTTCTAACACAGTTTTAAGTATTAGAAAGCATGCATTCTTTAAGACAACTTGCTGGACACAAGGAACATTTTCTTCTAGTCTTGTGTAACCAAAGACAGGCAAGTAAGGCTTTTTGTTACATGTCGCTATAGGACACAAAGGAACACACGCTCACACCGTTCTCAAGGTGAAAGAGGAAAAAAGGGCAGTTTATTTTCTGACTCCAACATTTATAGTTTTCCAAAAGTGACAGTGGATTGGAGGGTGACAGTGGCACCTCTCCAATGCCACTGGTTAAACCAACAGTCCATCAACTCTCTCCTCCTCCATAAAGGAATGCAAAACAATAAGTTATTTACAGAAAGTGTGTGAGAAAATTCACTACAAGAATGTCAACATCAGAAGGCTTAGAAAATCTTAAAAACTCAGGGTGACATCTCACCCTTTTTCCATTTAAAAAGAAAAAGAAAAGAAAATGAACAATGTAAAAAGGAAAACATGAACAATGCTCAGTGTCCACTTGCGGACGAATCATCAGAGCGATCACTCCCGTCATCTGCATCTGAGTCATCACTCAATGATCCACCCGCTTGATCCCTTTCAGGTTGGTCACGGTCTCCGTCTTGCTCATCGGCTGGATTCTGCCTCTGCGGTCGCAGGTCAGGGCGAACACATTTCGAAGGTACCCAGCGTACCCCAGTATCTGTGGATACACAAGCATACCCGCGCCCCGAAGCGATAAGGTCGTAGGGACCTTCCCACTGTTTGGTGACTAAATTCCGCACCCGAACCTTCGCTCGAGGCTGATGTGCCTCGTCCGCAGCCTGCAACGAGAGATGGTGATTCAAAATGACAGGGTTATTTGAGTTCTGTGGCACAGTGAGATGATTGATTGTGTACAAAGCTTTTGCCAACCGACTGTGCGGGGTTTCACCCTGCATTCCCCGTTTTTGTTTTTGAAGAACCCGCTTCAGAGTACCATGAGCGCGTTCTACAATAGCTTGACCAGTCGGGGAATGAGGGATCCCAAACTTGTGCGAAACACCCCACAACCGCAGGAACTGCCGCACCTTTTGCGATGCGTAAGCAGGACCATTGTCGGTTTTCACCGCAGAAGGTATGCCCAAAACGGCAAAGGCCTGCCTCCAGTGGGCAAGGACATCGCGGGCCTTCTCCCCAGTGTGAGCCGAAGCCCACATCGCAGAGGAGAACGTGTCCACAGTGACATGCACATACTTGAGCCGGCCAAACTCGGCAACCAGGGTGACATCGGTCTGCCAAAGCTCCAAGGCCCTAAGGCCTCTGGGGTTCACCCCTGCCGGCAAAGGCGGGGCAAGTGCATGGCAGTCATCACATGACTCAACAATGTCACGAGCCTCAGTTGGCGTCAGCTGAAACTGCTTCTGCAGGGTATGTGCGTTTTGGTGGAAAAACCCATGCGATGCCTTGGCCTGCGCGAGTGTATCAGGCTGAGGCGCTACCCATGCTGGGTTAGCCAGCTTGTCAGCCCTCGCGTTACCTTCCACTATAAAGCCCGGCAAAGTGGTGTGACTCCTCACATGCAGAACATAGAATGGATGAACCCGGGCCTGAATGGCACACCACAAGGTCTTCAGTAACTGAAACAAGGCAGGATTACTGACCTCCTTCAAGACCGAATGACCCAACCGCTGTGCGATATCAGCCACATAGGCGGAATCCGTGACCAAGTTGAAAGGCTCCTGGGAGAATCTTTCAAATGCCATGACAGCAGCCCTCAGTTCAACCAACTGGGCTGACCCATCCTCGTGGCCTTCCAGAACCTGCCACTCAGATCCGTCCCTCCAGGTAACAATGGCCTTCCCAGTCCTCCCTGAACCATCAGTGAAGACAGTGGGTCCTTGCACGGGTTCCTGGCTATTTTTGGGCCGCAAAGAGATTTTTGTGGATTTTGCCATATGCAGTAGCCTATGGCTGGGCAGATGATAAGTGATCTGCCCGGAGAAATTTTCCAGAGCACTCTGCAGGGACACACTGTTTGCAAAGCTCCAATCAAAATCCTCCCGTTGCACTGGGAGTATGATCTTTGCGGGATCCGCACCCATCAATTGCAAACACCGTTGCCGGCATTTGATTATCAAGCGAGCGATCAATTCAAACAACGCAGTTGCCGTCTTCTGCGGCTGATGGGGCAGGAAAACCCATTCCAAAATGTGCAAGGAATCAGACCAATTGTCACTCCACTGACCAATGATACCTGTGGGATACGAATCTGGAGTGGTGACGAACACAGTGACATCAACGGAGGGATCAATGCGATAAACTTGGCAAGCCGAAACAGCTCGCTGAACCACCTCCAACGCCTTATGCGCCTCAGGGGTCAGTGTGCGAGGTGATTTTAGATCACCGTCTCCTTTCAACAAATCATACAGAGGAGACAGCTGCGCATCGGTTACTCCCAAATACGGACGCAACCAAGTGATGACACCCACCAATTTCTGAACATCATTCAGTGTCCTCACAGGATGCACAAATTGCACCTCCTGGTGACGGATCGTCCGTTCCAGAATTTTGACCCCCAAATACTTCCAAGGTGGTTGCTGTTGGACCTTCTCCGGAGCCACCTGCAGTCCCTGAGCATGCAAAGCATCAAGCAACCGAGGCTGAATCCTCAGCAGCTCGTCCTGGGTGGACGCAGCCACCAAAATGTCGTCCATATAATGATACAGACGTGCATCAGGAAACTGCCTGCGAACTCCAGACAAGGCACGGGCCACATACCACTGGCATATGGCCGGAGAATTGCGCATGCCCTGAGGCAATGTCCTCCATTGATACCTCTGTGCAGGCTCAGCCTCGTTAATTGCTGGCACTGAGAAGGCAAACTTCGGTCTGTCATCGGGATGCAAAGGAATTGTAAAGAAACAATCCTTCAGATCCACAATGAGGACTGGCCAGTCTGCAGGAAGCATGGTAGGCGATGGCATGCCCGCCTGCAATGTTCCCATGCTTTCCATCACGGCATTAACCTTTCGGAGGTCTTGCAACAACCTCCATTTCCCAGACTTCTTTTTGATGCAGAAGACAGGGGTGTTCCAGGGGCTGGTGGAAGGCTCCAGATGACCCTGGTCCAACTGCTCCTGCACCAGATTCCGAAGGGCATTCAACTTCTCTTCAGGGAGGGGCCACTGCTTTTCCCATACAGGTTTGTCAACCAGCCACCGTATAGGAGGCGTCGGACATTCTGCGCCCTTCACTGCAGTGGCCCCCATCAAAAATCCGTCCCAATGCGCACCCCCCAAGCAGACAGAACATCCCTCCCCCAAAGGTTGGCAGGAGTAGAAGTAACATGAGGCCTGACCCAGGCCGTCTGTCCCTCTGGGTTCGTGACCAACACAGGCCGTTGGCTCACATAACATTGCGCCGTCCCTCCCAGGCCAGCGACAGATGTCCCCACCGGATCCAAGGGCCACTCTGAGGGCCAGGTCACAAGGGAGAGAACCGTGACGTCAGCACCGCTGTCGAGAAGCCCACGAACGCGGACTTCTGGCGGCATCGCACCAGGAACAGACAGGGTGCACAGCATCTCGGGACGGTCCTTGGTCAGGACAGCAGTCCAGTGAACTTGAGGTGGCCCAGTGGAGCCAAAACCGCCAGCTCCACGCGACTGATCAGCCGACCTGCAAACAGAGGACTTGAAAGGCACAAGTTGAGCAAGCCGTGTCCCTTTCGGGATCGTGACAGGGGGGGTGGGTGTGGAGACCATGGCACAAATCTGCCCCGTGAAATCCGCATCGATGAGCCCCAGGTGCACAATGATGCCCTGAAGGGTGGCACTAGACCTCCCCATAAGGAGAGCACTCATGCCCCCACCCAAGGGACCAAAGGCATCCAGGGGAACCTTGCATATCTGAGAAGACTCTAACACAACTGTTGCTGCGGTGCAGACATCCACTCCTGCTGATCCACGGGTGCTGGCTGCAAGCCGGCAAAGGAGACCTCCATCGGCACCGGGGTCTGGAGAGAAGCTTGTGTCCGCACGCGTCTCCCCTGCGCGCTCCGCTTGCCGTTTCCCGAGCCTGGCAAAGCTTGGCCATTAGCATGAACAGTCGCCTTGCACACATCAGACATATGATTCGGCCTACCACACCGACCACACAAGAACATGGGGAACTTCACCTTCTGCGCTTTCTTCCCCTGCTTCTTGCCAGCCTGTGCAATCCCCCGCTGCGGCCGCTTGCCCTGCGGCACCGTCCAAACCGGCTGCACAGCGGCAGCCACGGCAGCCAACTTCCGATCCTGGGGGACGATGTCTGCACAGGCCTCCGCCATCTCAGAGACAGTAGGATCACCAGGCAGAGCCACTATGACTTTCCTACAAGCAGCATTGCAATTGCATTTGACAAGGTTCGTAATCGTAACGCTCCTTGCCACAGGATCAGGCACCTGCCTCTCCACGGATGCAATCAGCCTTTCCGCAAACGTCATGAAAGGCTCGTCATCCCCCTGGACAATGGTCGGGAACGGCGGCCTCGGAGCAGCCATTTCCAGGGTCTGCACAATCGCAGCCATGCCCAGCGAGTGGCACTGTTCAAGCACAAGGGGATCAAATCCAACCTGCCCTTGAACATTCTCATAAAGCCCTGTTCCCAGCAGCATGTCAGCGACAACCCCACGCCTGGGGTCCTGCGGACCCAGTGCAGCATTCCGCGACACCGCGTGGGCTGCCAACCGAGCCCACTTGGTTTCAAAGACACCATACTGCACAGGGTCAAAAAGAGAACGTGCCACACGACGGATATCGTAAGGCGTCAGCCTGTCTGAATCAACCCTCCGGAGAGTCCGCATAACCTCAGCGGACCCCAAACCATGCTGAGCAACTGCCTCACGGAGCTCCTTCTCTAGCTTATATGAAAGGGGTTCATAGGTGTTATGAGCAACACCCCTGAGCACAGGGAAAACCTGAGGATCCCCTGGCAAAGCCACCGCACCTGACACTCCCTGGTCCTCAGGCCCAACAGGGGCAAAAGACGAAAGTCGCCTGGGAGCCAGGCCAATACCACTCGGCCCTGGGCCCCCCGCAGCACCGGCAGAGCCAAAGGAGCCCGCCCCGCGACCCTGCAGGTGCCGCGAGGAAACAGGCTCATTCATCTCGTCAGTCTTGGTTTTCGCCTCTCGCCAAAAACGTTCGGGATGCCTGGGACGCACAGTCACCTGACAGGCAGGAAGCGTCCACAAATTCGACGAGGAAGTGCCGTGGCCCCAGGCACCCGCCGGCCTCCCGCTGGTCGTGTCAACAGGTGCGCTAAAGGTAAACACCCCAGCGCCCTGTCGTGTTACAGCTCCAGCAGGGGGCGCCCCGGCGGACACAGGTACCGTCCCGGCCCGCAAATCCGGCGCGGGCCGGGACGAGACCGGCGCGGGGCCCCCGGCCCCCGACACAGGGGAGGGACGGGACGCCGAGACAGACGCAGTCCGCGCAGCTGCGTCGCTGCGGGATGGCACTAGGGAGCCCGGCAAGCCCCCTATGAGGGTCCGTCCCAAATCACAAGACCGCCCAGCCGGTACCGCCCCCACCGAGCAGAGAGGGGTGGGCTGCCCGCCCACCAGAGCGGGACCGGACAGAACGCCGACCGACGCCCCGCCCCCGGGTGCGTCCACCGACTGCACACGCTCAGCGGGCTGCGCTGGCCCAGGGGCAGGTGACATCCCGCCCCCGGGTGCTTCCACCGACTGCGCATGCCCAGCAGGCTGAGCAGGACCAGGGACGGGCGAAGTCACCCCCCCCGCCGATGAGCCCGGCTCGGAGGTGGGCGACCCCGCCCCCGCCGTGGCCAGGGGGAACTTCGTGGAAACCCCGCAATTCGGACACCAGGTCGTCACCGAACCAGACTCAAGCCGAGGCGGAGGCTGGCCCTCAAGAACCGGAAAGGCACAAAGAAAAGGCAACCCGTCCCCCACCCCACCGCCCACGCCGGGCGAAGCAGGACAAGGACGGCCCGCCGAATCCACAGAGCCCGCAGAAACCCACGGGGCTCCGCCCCCCAGCACACCGTCCGGAGGCGGGGAGGGGGACTCCACATCGGACAAAAATTCAAACTCCCCCTCCTCCACGTCCGAGGCAGAAGAGCTTCCCCGGGAACTCCGAGGGGTACAAGAGCCAGACCCCTCCCAAAGCTCCACACATCTCTTCCACTGCACCAGCAGCGGTCCCGCATCTAGCGTGCAATCGTCAAAAAGGGCCTCCATGAGGCGGGTCCCCACACGAGACCACTCCTCCCTGGAGAACACCCTCTCAGGACCCGAAAGAAACCCTCGCTCCCGGGCCCACAGAAACAACCTCTCAAAGTCATCCCAGGAAACAGAAATCTGTTTCCACTCCAGGACCCCCCTCCAAAGATCCAAAAGGAGGAGATCCTCCTCAAAACCCACAGCGCTCGCCATTACCCCAAGAACCGCAGGCAAAGCACCAAAGAGAGGGGGGGGAAAACCTCACCGCAATCTGCTGCAATACACACGTCAGGGTCACCAAATGTCGCTATAGGACACAAAGGAACACACGCTCACACCGTTCTCAAGGTGAAAGAGGAAAAAAGGGCAGTTTATTTTCTGACTCCAACATTTATAGTTTTCCAAAAGTGACAGTGGATTGGAGGGTGACAGTGGCACCTCTCCAATGCCACTGGTTAAACCAACAGTCCATCAACTCTCTCCTCCTCCATAAAGGAATGCAAAACAATAAGTTATTTACAGAAAGTGTGTGAGAAAATTCACTACAAGAATGTCAACATCAGAAGGCTTAGAAAATCTTAAAAACTCAGGGTGACAGTTACACATATTGTTTACATATTTATCAGGTATCTATTGTAGAAACAGGCGATCCCCAGCCAGGGAATAATGTGCTTTGACTCCATGGTTCAGAAAGGCTGAACAAATGCTTTATTAAGCTATACTATATTACACTAATACTATACAAAATTACATACCAAAGATATACTATACTAAAAGGATACTGTACTAAAAAGATACTAAAGAATACTATACTATACTAAAGAAAAATCCATGACCGTCTGCAGACAGTCACAATACAGCTTTGACCCAACTGGCCAAGGAATCAAAATAACTTTCACCGGTGTCCAGTACCCAAATCACTTTCAGTAAACAATCTCCATAACGCATTCCACATGTGCAAAACAACAGAATCAGTGAATAAAGGTAAGAATTGTTTTCTCTTCTTCTCTGAGGTCCTCACTGCCTTCCTCAGGAAAAATCCTGGGAGAGAGAATTATGTCTCTCTCTGTTCGGAGAATGTGAATACCACAGGTATCCTTGCTTGCTAGATGTATATTTGTTGCCCTGTTTTGTATAGTTCCATCCCTATCAGAAGTCCTTATTTGATCCTGAGGGGTCTCTTTCAGGATCTCTGGTGATGTTTGATGACCAAATTGTGGTGTCTGCTGGTTGACCACTAGTTCTGAGCAAGCACAGTTTTTTTCCAGCAATTTGAAAGGCTGTTTTTATCTATCTGTGCTCCCAGAGCTCAGCCCACATCCCCAGGACTTCTCCAAGATTGTTCTGCCAGCATTCTGTTACTTATTATGTCATGGGATGTAGCAATGTATCATTTCCCTTATCAATATATAACTATATTAAAAAAAAGTGGCTAATAACACCAATAAATTTACTTAAGGATTTTCAAATTACTTCTTGATACTGGTCCAAGATAATGCTTCTTTGGCAAGTTTTCCTCTACAATGATATCTTTTGGTATTCCAATGAACATATTTTTTTTTCATTATTCTCATGTTTATCTTCAGGTCTAACAGCTTCCAAGAGAATCTAGGCTATCTACCTACAGAGGAAAGCCAGAAGGAGTCCCAGCTTGTATCATGCATTATAGGTGACCTTCTTTCATGTTCCCATCCTTCTTTTTTCTTAACTGAATTTATCCAAATCTGTGATACCTTCATGTTTTGAGCCTGTGGACCATTGCAGCCTCTTCCTCTGTCACAGAGACCCTGTAAACTTCCTAAAGGCACTCTGCCTCTTAGCTGCAGTTAAATCATGTTGCTACCAAGCACTGTCTGCTGCAGTGCTTTGTGAAAATCTTCTGCTCTCTTCCTCAGAAATCACAGCTCTATCCTGAACAAGTGATTAGCAAAAGGACAAAAATGCTCCAGTAGAGGGAGCATCGTGAGTGCCATATATTGGTTGTTCTTAATGACAATAGCTCATTTCTTTTCCAGGCTGCTCTGGTCTACACAGAGACTCACGTGTACAGATGTGCTACTCCTAGTAAAAGCTTTCTGCTTTTTATAGGACACATACTTCATGCACCTGTGGTAGTCCTGTCCCTTTCTGGGAGCCCTGAATATTCTCTATAAGGATGAGTAGCTTATGGTTGTTTCCTGATGCTGAAAGCATGTGTGATGTCTGCTGTTGAAAAGGGTTGGAGGTTAGGGCTTCAAAATAAACAGCACTTTTTCCCACTTTGATTACTTCTTAAAACTCTAATGTATCCATTTCAGAGATTAACATTCATGACTCTCATTAAATGCCAGAAATTTCCTGATTAATAGTCACATTTAAGTATGCTCTAGGTTTGCATTACTCCTTGCCATTTAAAGTTATATGTTTTCCTTTTTCTGAAACTTTGGTGTTTTTTGCTTGTATTTTTTCTTGCAAAAGTATCAAGAATCCAATATGTTGTGTCAGTGGTGAAGTATAGTATCCATGGCTTTAATACACTCCCAAAAGATGATTTTCCTGAGATGGGAAACAAAGGGAAAAGAAAAAAGCAAATTAAAAATATATTCTCTGACATTTTTCTTGTTTTGTCAAAAAAGAGCTTGTTTTAAGAACAAAAAAAAATTACAACAGTTCTATCAGTTACAGAAATCTATTTATTTCCTCTCTGAAACTGTGGAATGGTAACACAATTTTCTGCTTAGAATTCTTTGGATTATTTCTGGAGAATTAATTAAATCTCAGACACTTAGATTCTTAGTATTATGCACACAACCAATTTACTTTAGAACACACAAGATTACATGCAACTACTTTGCAGATGCAGAAAGTAGAGTTCATTATCAATTTTTTCTGTAATCATAGAACAGATAGTGGTCTTAAAAGACTAATTGGTTTAACAGCTAACTGGTTTTCAATGTAAAAGTGAGTTAGAAATTTTTTCAAACACAGCTTACAGTCATGAATCAAGTGTCAAGAACCACAGTTTACAGTTGGACCTTTATCACACTTTGCTCTTTGTCTTCAAAGACACATTGAATGAAAAAGAGAAATTAAGAGCAGACCGTATAGGGATAATAGCTGAAAATATGGAGAGTGCTTGTTTGCTGATAATACTTCTAATTATTTTAAAATATTTGGAGTTTTCACCTGTCAACAGTGAAAGAGACAGAAAAAAAATTAATTGGTAACATTTTGTTGAGAAATAAAAGTTTAGCAAAAGAGCCAATGAAGTGTGTCATATCGAGCAAGATGCAGCCAGAAAATATAGCCTTAAAGAAGGCAGAAAATTTCATAATAAGACCTATCTAGAGAATACACCAAGAAACAGATGTACTGTAAATAATGGGTTATAAGGAGGTAAACCAGCAAGATTGCCTTACACATTTGCATTGTGTTTTTTCTCTAGATGGTCATATTATAGCAGAAAAGAGACCCTATGTTGCATACAGGCAGAGATATTATCAAAGAAAAGCCTTATAAGATATGATTTAGGCCCTGCAACTCCACTTTAGCTAGCAGTTAGCTTGCAACTTGATGTGAAAGATCATAAGAATGAAAGCCATTAGCACAACAAACCATTCTGGTAAGAGAATCATTTGCACCTGTAATAAACAAGAAATCTGTCACATGCGAATCAGTAAACAAAATATGTAAATTAACCAAAAATAAAGAGATTTGACAGATGGACACCCTGGCCATTTACTGACCAATAAACTAAGGGTCAGTGTATCATTACCCAGTTAGGTCTAACACAGTGCCTTCTGATATTTCATATAAATATGAGATTTGTGAATAAAGAATGGGCTTTTCCTGCATGAAGAAACTGAGTCCTGTCTGAGTATTACTACAACAAATACTAATTACTGCAACAAATTACTACAACTGCCATAACTAATTACTACCAAAAATTCAGTCTTAAATTGTGTGATTAAATGCTGTAATCCTTACAGTAATTTGGTATGGGAAGTAATTTGCTATGGTGAGTTTCCTCCTCTGTGTCTACCCTTCTTACCATTAACAGACTTTCCAATAGGAAAGATTCAAGAGTGGCTTTGACAATTTTTCCTCACTCTTTTAGGTACAAGTTCCTTACAGGCAAATATAAAGTGAAGCTGTTGACATTGCTAAATTAGGTTCTTATGAGTTATAGCACCTACCTTTTCCATCTAAAGTAGATTAGATGAGTACTTAGAAAAAGAGGGGGAGGGAAATGAACACATTAAAAATATAGTCTGTTATGTGCAATTTTATTTTAAAAATGTGCCTCTCAGAAAGCTTGAAAGTACCTTTAAAATTGTAATGTCTTTGTAATCTTCTAATATCAGGGAAAGATACTGATTTATGTATTTGAATCTGATACTTTATGACAGAAAATTGAGCTTGCAGCCCTTTAACAATTACCTCCCACATTTCAATAAATATTTTAATGCCAAAATTTTCCTATGTAAGAAAGCATGTGGTATCAGAAAGATCCAGGAGAAAACTTAGAGAATGTTTTCTCTGTGGATGAAAGTAATGTAGAAGTATGTTGACAGTAAGTGATGCCTGTATTAGAACTGCTTTTCAGAACATACTTCAGACTCAGTCAGAATTTTACATGCTCATTTTAATGTCTCACTCACTCACTCACTTGCTTACTCACTTGAGTGTCTGCCTCTGAGAAATTTGTGACAGTTTATATATATTGATATCATTCATTGTACAAATTTCAAAATGTTATTTTGAAACATAATTAGAAGTATTTTTAATGAAGTTTTTAACCAAAAAAGAAAACCAACAAAAAAAACCCAGTATTCTAAAATATAACTTAGTACTTCAGTAAGCAGAACCCTACTAGAAGCTGATATCATGCACCATCAACACTTGCTAACATCTAGACTTCAAGTGTCTTTTGTTTTGGTATGAGAAGCAAATCCCCATGGCTGTTGCCTCTATTCTCTGCAGAAAAACTGAGTAGATGGTATTGATGCATGTAGCTTTGCTCCTCCCTTCACCTTCATGCATCATTCACCCTACCTTTCTCAACATGACGTGCATTTTGCACCCTCATTTATCAGTTCTGTCTCTTCCCATTCCTGATTGCATTAGAGGGCTGCAAGTAGGTTACTTGTGCTTGTCTCAGGCAGAAGCCATAGAGGTTAATAAAGGGCAACCTGCTCATGAACTCTGAGGCTCTGATGAGGAGAAGAGTGGTGATAGTATAGGTGGCATTGGTAGAGAAGGGACCTGGGGAGGGGAAGGGAGCAGGAGCTCAATGCAACTCAGTCCTTCTCACAGACAGGCTATCAGTCACTCCTTTTCTTTCTGTAAGGTAAGCAATTCAGAGTCAGTGTTGAATAGAATGCTTTCAGACTGAGTCAGTAACTTCAATTCCAAATTATAGGTATAAAAGGTGATGATGCAAGGAAAGTAGCATGTGACCTCCTCTCTAGCAGATAGTCTCTGGAGGTGTGTTCAGCAGTCTGAGGACATCTTGCACTCCTTCTTGTGTGCACTTATCATCTGCTCTCCAAGCACAGCCACATTTAAAATGAGAATAAAGGTGAAGAAAGGGTGATGGAATAGAAAGAGGATTTTGAAATTTCTGAGAAGTGTGTGTTCCTGTATGCATTCCTGACTTCCACAGAGTACAGGAGTTGTGAATTCCCAGGGGCAAGAAATCAGGCAAGGAAGACAAGATAGCATGGCTGAGCTGGGACCTGCTGGTCAGACTAAAGGGAAAAAAGCAAATTCACAGGAAGCTGAAGCAAGTACAGGTGACCTGAGAAGAGTATAGAGATATATGATTGTTTAGGGATGGGACGAGGAAGACCAAAGTGAAACTGGAACTGAACCTGGCAAGAAACACAACAGGAATGGCTTTCTACAGGTGTAGAAAAGGAAGGTCAAAGAAGGTGTATCTTCCCCAATACACAATACTGGAAAACTGGAAACAACTGGTGAGAAGCCTGAGGTACTTAAAAAATTTTTACCTCAGTCTTCAATGACCCTCTCTGTTCCCTCACCTCTCAAGTCAGTAAACAGCAGGATGGGGGCTGGAAGAGCATATTCCCTCTGACTGTAAGTGAAGATCAGGTTTGTGACTGCCTGAGAACCCTGAATATAATTAAGTCTGTTGCAACGTGATGAGATCCTGAAGGAGAGGATGAGATGGGAGTCTTGAGGGAGTTCATTCATGTAGTTGCCAAGGCACTATTTGAAAAGTCATGGCACTCAGATGAAGTTCCAGGTGACTGGAAAGGGAAACATTGTATCCATCTTTAAGAAAGGTAGAAAGGAGCACCCTGGGAACTATCAGCCTGTCAATCTCACCTCTGTGCCTGGGAAGATCATGAAATAAATCTTTGCCAGAACCTCTACTAAGGCACACAGAAGACAGGGAAGCACAGCTTCACCAAGAGCAAGTCTTCCCTGATGTTGGTTGATGTTTTATGATGGAGTGGCTACATCAATGAACAAGGGAAGGGTTCCAGATGACGTTTATCTGGACTTCTGTAGAGATTTTGGCACGGTCTCCCACAGCATCCTTCTCTCTAAATTGTATTTGAAGAGGACAGTTAGATGGATAAGAAAGTGATTGGATTACTTCCAGAGGGTAGTGGTCACTGGCTGGATGGAAAAGTGACAAGTGGTTTCCCTCAGGGGTCAATATTTGGACCAGTGTTATTTAATATCTTCATTAATGACAAAGGTGACAAAGGTAGTGCACCCTCAGCAAGTTTGCAGATGGCACCAATTTGAGAGGTATGGTTGACACACCTGAGGGACAGGAAAACATCCAGAAGGACCTGGACAAGCCCAAGAAGTAGTCCATGGGAATCTCATGAGAGCTATGAAGATGATGAAGGATCTCAAGGCCAAGGCTCCAGGGGATTTGAAGAGCAGTTGAGGTCACTTGTACTGTTCAGCCTGAAGAAGAGGACACTGAGAGGAGACCTCAGCACACTCTGCAGCTTTCTTGTGAGGGGAAGAGGAGGGGCAGACACTGATCTCTTCTTTGTGGTTACCAGTGACAGGACCCAAAATAGGCTCCCCAAGGATGTGGTCACAACACTAGACCTGACAGAGGTGAAGAAGCATTTGTACAATGGTTTCAGGTCCATGGCATGATTAGTGGGGGACAGTTCTGTGGGAAGGAAGGCAAGGTTGGGTTCAGTGATCCTTGTGGGTTCCTTCCAACTTGGCATTTCCTGTGATCCTTTATATTAACACATTGAACTTTATGTTTTGTGAGATTTCTCCACTCCTGACAGATGCAGACTGCAATCATTACTTCAACCAACAGACACCAAAATTACAACAACCAAGTCCCATTGTTGGACCTATGGGGGGTGACTACATACACCTTTCTACTCTGTCTTCTTTTCTTTCTCTTTCTTTTCTTTCTTTTCTTGTTTTACATTTTGTTAAGTGCTATTTTTCTACTTTTTTATTGCTATATTACAATAGGTTATAACCAAAAGGGCTACATAACGCTTTCCACTGCAACCAAATTGTTCTAAAATAAACCCTAAATATCTATTTACAAACACTGATCATTCGCCTTTCAGGGTGGGTCATAAGAGGGTGGGTCATAGGAGACAGTGCTGAGGCACTGGAACACATTGCCCAGAGAAATTGCAGATGATCTCAGGGATTTGAATTGAGATGCCCAATGGTCAAAATGCAAGCATTTTCAAAAGCATTCAAAAGCAACACCTCAGGCTGCTAGTGTGAAGTTAGCCTTTCCCAGCACTTCAGTGAAACTCTATATACCTGTGGCCCCTGACTTTGGAGCATGGAGACTAAAAAGGAAGAACATACTGCCATTGCTTTTTCTCTCATTTCTGCTGATTTTCCTCTTATTTCCATGCTGCTGCTATCTCCTACAAACAAGAAAGCAGAAAAGAGTATGAAGTCCAAATTTGTAATATATTTTTTGTGCATGAAGTTGAAACACCTTATAAAATGAATCTACTGCATTGTGATAGCTATACCATAGCTACAAGGTTGTTTGGTATGGGTTTTCTTAGAGGAATTATATTTTTCTTTATAGCAAGGATCTCCTTGCTGTATTACCATAAAGAATTCCATGTGTCAAATGAAAAGCCCTTTAGGTGTCAGTCAAATGTAGTGCCCTTTAGGTGTCAGTCAAATGTAGCAGCCTAAAATATAACATAATTTTCAAAAACTGCCTTCAAATGGGAAAAAAAAGAAACCCAAACCAAGGTATTAAGTATATTAGAAAAACACCAAGAAGTCTCTGATGTTTAATGTTTTATTAAATAGGTAGCAAATAATCAGCTACAACAGTAGTTTTGACTGCACTTCAGGTGTTTTGTGTTCTCAAGCACAAACCTCTGCTTTGCTTGTTGCAGAGTTCTTTTGTCTAAAGATTTTGGCTTTTTATGGGAGATCGAATGCCTTTTCACAGCTGCAGCATGGTGAGAACCAGATATATTTCACAGACGTGAACCTGCAAACAGACTGGTCTACCTCCACCAGTGAAGTCTAAGAATCTTATTGGGAAATTTAATTTGCACCAGTTCATCTGTAATACTTGTCTTCATCATATTCTGTGCGGTTTCAGTTTGCAGTGCTTTAAGAAAGGAAAGAACACAAAAGAATGCAAAAGAAAAAAAAATAACAAAAAACAAAGGCTCACAACCCAACAAAAAACCAAGACACCACTGACAAATGGACAAGACGGAATTTTTCATCACAAAATAAGTGTTCACAGGTTAATCTGTTAAAAAAATAAGCAGTAAAAAAACTATTAAAAATACCATTATCTGTTGTTGATACCCCTGGCAGTTGGAGCGCTGTAGGAACATGGCGTATTTAATGCCTTTTTCATGGCATTTCAATATGTTTCTTTGCTAGCATTATCTGTGGGAGGTCCTGCCCAAAGCCTGTGTTATTCATGGATGTGTTGGTTTTGCTCAGCTTGGTTTTTGGTAGTGGGGAGGTCACAGTGGTGGCTTCTGTGAGATGCTGCTCACAGCACCATCTCACAGATGCTTCCACCATGTCTGGCAGAGCCAATCCCTGATAGCTCAGAAGATGGACTTGTTGCTGGGCAAAGCTGGGCTAATTAGAGAGGTTGGTAATGCCTCTGTGATGACATATTTGAAAACAAAGTACACACAGTTCTCTTCTAGTCAGAGAAGAGGAGGAGGTGATAACCTCCTTTTCATATGAGAGAAAACAACATGGTGACACCAAAGTCAGTGGAGAAGAAGAGGGAGGGGTGGCAGAGCTGAGATTTCCCTGCAGGCTGTGGTGATGACCATGGTGAAGCACGTTGTCCCTGTGCAACCGATGGATCCACAGGGAATGTAGAGATCCACTCTCAGCCGATGTCGGAGGTGCTCAGGCTGGAGTGGGTGGATGCCTGGACAAGGCTATAATTCATTGGGAGAGCTGGGGCAGAAAGAGGGCCCTTGCTTCCGGGCTGGAGCAACCTGTCATTGGAGGACTGCACTTCGTGGAAGAATGACTGCCTCAGCAGTTTTGGGAGGACTGTGTGCCTGTGGGAGGGAGTCATGTTCCAGCAATTTTGAGAGAATTGCTGCTCATGAGATTTGACCATGCTGGAGTAGTTCAGGGGGAGTTGTCTCCTGTCTTTATAGAGCACGACACAGCACAAAGTACCACAACTCCATCAGAAGGGTGCAAGAGAGATTTATTACAGCAACATGTTCCTTTTATACTCTTTCAAGATATTTACATTTACTTTACATACACATTCACTGCCCATCGGTTAGAGGAAAGAAACAAAGTTCTCAGTGGGTGACCACATCATTCTGTGAGCCAGTTAGAGTCTGTATCTCTTAACTTTCTGTCCTTCATCACGTCTCCATGGTGACAACCTTGGTGTCTTCCTCAGGAGAGATATTGGGCTTTCCTTTATCTTCAGGAGGCCTTTGCTGGCTCACAAGAACAGCACAAAATGCCTTTCCTATAGTACCCCATTTTTGTATTTGACCCACAAATACAACTGCTAAGGACTTCTGCAGGGCCCTTGCAAAAATCCAAGCAGATGGAGGATCCATTCTTCATTCACTTACAGATAACCAACTTCTACCAACTCCACAACACACACACCCTCACAATCTTAACATTCATATTACAAACAAGGCACATAAAAACAGATCTTCAAATGTTGTAGTGCGTTCTTATATTTTGTAATACTTTGAAGTAGTTTGTTTTGTATTCCCATATTTTTCCCAAATGGTTTATCCCAGACTGTACCCCCCCCCCCCCCTTTTCTTTTACTTGTGTTATCCCTTTCCTGGGATGAGATCACCCCCAAAACCCCCACCCTGGCTCTCTGTCAGTCACTTAGCATCCCAGCCCCCTATCCAGAAGTTTCGGTCCAAGTTATCGAGTGATTAGCCAGAGGCTAGGGGTCAGCCCCCCAAGTCCTGCCCCATACGCTGTTTTGTATGTCTATTCCCCCAACACCCATCCCCCAGAGATACCTATTGGTCAGTAGGATGTTATCTACTTTGGTTTCCTCCCCCCTTTAAATGTTACCTCCGGACATCCCCCGGGGCTCTCGGCAGGAAGCCCCCTGAGGTGCAGGAGCTCCTTCGGGACTCCTTAATAAAACCTTGGAATATCCCCTGCTGGGAGTCGGCCCCTTTCTCTTCCACCGATGTCTCTGCCGTCTCTGCTGCAGCGAAGGCAACCAGCCTGAGTGCCCTCAGCACCCTCGGGGCACAGAGAGTGTCTCCCCGCTGTCGGCCGTGTCGGGGCTGCACCCCCCATTCTCTGCCGACCCGGGTAAGGCCCAGGGACTTGAGAGGACTGCAGAGAGACTGAGACATTCAAATACCGTTACAGACCTCGCAATTTCCAGATGACACATTCGTAGCAGAATGACACCTTCACCTCTAATCAAATAACTTTCTCCCACACAGAGTCACAGACCAAGTCATCTGCCTAGTCACCACTTAGAACCAAGTAGCATCCACTTAACTTTACAACTGGTTGCTGCTATCATAATGATCAACCAACCTAGTTGGTTGCCCAACCAACTTAGTTCCACTCAAGTGTGGACTTCAGCTACTAATTCAACCCCTATGCAAAGGCAACACTTCTCCCTTAGGTACATCAAATTCCCCTATTTTGGGACCATCAGTACCCTGCAAAAGGAAATGGTACAAGACACATTTCTACCTACCACATTTCTACAGTACTACCCACCTCTCTGTAAGAGAATTCAAAGAAAAGAAGGAAAAGTAACATCCACTAACTTAAATTTTGGATTTTCTGCGTAAGCCTATAACTACCTTTACTCTGTCTTGAATTACCATCTTTACCACACATTCCTTGAGGGTCTATGCTTCCATCCACTTAATAACCAATGCAATTAACTACTCATTTTTCTTCCACTGTAGAACCACCCATCCTGTCCTTTTCTGTGCGCTCCAAAAAAGGTTTAACGCAACAGGCAGAGACCCATCCAGGGCCATTTTCTGTTAAGATACATGCATATCCTCTTCCCCATGTTACTAATTCCACTGGGCCAGTCCACTTTCCCATGATACATAAAACATTAGGTAATATTACTAATACTTCAAACACTTCCATTCTCTAATGCAAGGTCTGGCTTTTAGAAGGAATTATGATCCTCTTAAAAAGGAAAAGTTGGCAACTTGAAGGCTGATAGAAACCCATCACAAAAGAATATGTGATCTGAGGGAAGGAATCTGGGAATATTCAAAGTACCACCAGTTGCTGAAATTGTGATTGGCTGTAGTATCTTTTTATCAAATAGTCAGGAAAAGGCATTTTTATACTTAGAATAATTATAATAATAGGGTAAGTATATGGCTATCTATGATTGACAAGTTATCTTGGAAACAAAGCTGTAATTACAAAAAAAATTATCTTTACCAAGTAAAGGGAAAGAATTTTATCTAACTTCAGTAAGAAACTCTAAGTTGTGAGAATTAAACATGAGTATTTGCTTTAGCGCACCTTAATTTGCTCAGTGTTTTGCCAGAATTTTTTTGTTTCTTCGAGTATTTCCTTTTGAAAATCACAGTTTTTTATACTGAGCCTCAGAATTTCTTTAAGTTCTTCAAATCATATTTATGTCTTATATTCTGCAAAGCATCAAAAATTAATTCTGCTGCATGCCGTTGCAGACTGAAGAGACTGAAGGGACAATGTAAAATGCAATAACATAGAAATCAGCTGCATTTCTCATTTTCTTCTTTATTAAACCAGTGAGTTCTCATGTTATTTCCTTGGAGACTAAATTCAGTTTATTTTAAACCATCACCACACTTCTATTGTTTTGTGTGCTGGAGGTTTCTGGACTGGTAGCACTAAGCTGGCCTGATAGGAACCATAGATCTACAGACTTTAACGGCTGTATAAAGAAGAGTTGCACTGTAACAGAGATGATGTTAGGAAGCTTTTGAGTTGTAAATATCTGTTGGATAGTTTGACCAGAATCCTCACCAACCATACCATTCAGACAAATACTTCAGTGTAATTCTTATTCCCATTAACATTCCATTTAGAAGACAGGGTGTTTAAATCCTCTTCAAGCATCTTTTCTTCAGGCTGGAAACAAGCATATCTATAGATTTATGGAGGAAACACTGAAATTATTATGAATTCTCTGTGCTGTTCTCCATAACAACATTTGTATGAAGGCCACAGGAAATTCTTTTCTGTATGCATTTTTTCAGTCCCTATTTTTATCACTTCTCTAAACCAAATCCACAGGTTTTGCACCACAATTGCAAAAGGTCCTGCTAACAAAATAGTTCCCAGGACAAACCTGGTAAAGTGGTAGGGTAAACTGTACCCTACCATTGTTTTGTCATTCGGTGGAGTGGCAAAGGCTCTCAGGAAGTGGCTAGCACCAAACCTAGATGACTAGTGGCTAGCTCTAGTCTGCACAATGGAGATAAACACAAGGCTTAGTATCTGTACCCTAAACCTATCTGTTTAGGGTACAGATACTGTACCCTAAACATAGATTGTAGGCAAAAGCCTTTGCCCGTCAGGGGTACTGACTGGCCAAAATAAGGACTCCTGGAGCCTCTCTGAGTTATGCATAGTCCAAATAAGAACTCCTGGAGCCTCTCTGGGGTATGCTGTGGCTGTGTTTCTAGAGTTAAGTCCTTGGAGACTGCTCTTTGAGTCATCCTGGAAGACATGTGTGGGAGCTGCCAACTCTAGCATTTCAATTTTATACAAATACCCAATTTATCCCCATCATCAGGACCTTTTATATCTAGAAAAACAGCAGCCCACAAAATACAGATTTGTTTATTTTAAACATTGTGCTCTAGAAAGTAAAACTGATTGTAGTCACAAGATAGTTTACAGTCCTGGAGAATATTGGTATTAATGCCCTTCTGCAGTGGGTCATTCTCTGATAACTGTACAATAATATACTCCCTTGATTTTAGGGTTAGCTTAATGATCTGTATTGTCATAATATTGTACATTGAAAGAAGTATATACAATATGTACTATGCATTTAAAAAAAAAAAGATTCTGCTAGTATTTTCGGCCTGGAAATGAATCATTATATGGCTAATCAGTGGTCTCACTTATTTTCCATGTTAATGTACATATTTCATGGAGGTTTTCCATTAATTAAAGCCTGATGGAGAAGAAGCATGTTTTGGTTTGGGTTTTTTTCTTGGCAATGCATAGGGATGTAACAAAACACAAAGGATTTGATGGAACATAAATCAGCCACTTTCTCCATCTACATTTTTCTTTACCCATTTTTCAAAAAGAGAGGTACTTAATAAATAGTGGCTCTTGCCACTATACACACACAGTGATGTAGAAAAATTACCCTCAGTGTGATGAGCGGGTTTGCAGCAGTTTTTTTAGAAAATTAATCTGCAGTCTCACTGCTGTATATTTGCACTTGAAATATGTTTTTCAGAAAAGTTTTGCCAATAGGTCTTGTCGTGGTTTGAGAGGAAGTGAGTTTTTTGGGATGCTGTGGTCAAACCAATGGGTGCTCAGATTTTAATATTGGCACCGGGCGTGGCCACTGAGGACATGGATAAACCTCTGAGAACACAGGGGTTAAAAGCAGAGAACTCCCAGGAACTCTCTCTCTTGGGTTCCAGCGGGAAAACAAGTCAGAACTCTCCCCTGCCCAGCGGCTGCCGGCCGGGTGGGGGAGGGGAAGCCATGCGGCCGGGTGAGGTAGGGCCTTGGACAGAGAGAGGAGGTGAAGAGGCCCTTGAGGACAGAAAGGTAGAGGAGCACCAAGAAGCATCGAGCAGCACCCCCCTCCCCCCCCCCACCCCATCCAGAGAGAGAGACGGTGTCTGAATTTGATAGCGGCTGGCTGAGAAGGAGAAGGGGGGGGGGGGGGGGGGGGGGCGGTGCTAATCCTCCTGGAGCTGAATGAGAAGAGAGATAAGAGATGAGATAAGAGGAAATGGGCCACGAGAGAAGTGGAGAAGAATCTTGGGTGAGAGGAGATGATGGACTGGCCTTTAGCTGGACTTTTCTTATATAGCCATGGACGGAACCATTTTTTTTCTTGTGACACAGAGACTGCATGTAGGGGGAGGCAATGGCTCAGAGCCAAGGGAGTGCAGTGATGTTATGTGAAGGAGTGCATAAACAGAGACAGCAGGTGAGGAGGGTGGTTAGTGCCCTCGATCTTCAGAGGAAGAGAAGATCTCTGTTTTTGAGACCCCTCGGCCCCAGGAGGTGAAATCTGGGGGGGACAGGTGTCCCGAAAGTGGGAGATTGTGTGCTTTTTTGGAACCAGACAAAGCACCCTTAAAGGAAAACCCTAGAAGCAGATCTAGTCCATGAGCAATGGTGAGAGCACTGAGCATGGAAGGAAGATGTCATGATAGCAATGATCTCCGGGAGGTGCTAGGTGTGACTGGAAACACAAGAAGTCTCAACTGTGTTTCCAGGGGAAGCCTATAGCACAAGAGGGACTCCTCACCCCTTGATGAACTGAGAATTGATTATCTAAAGTGTGGTGACGGACTGAGAGTTGGTGATTTGAGGGATGGATGTATTAGAAATTTGGTAGGAGAGGAGGAAGAAATGTTTTTGGAAGGTTTTCATTCTTTCTGTGTGTTTATTTTTACATATAGTTGTAAGTTAATAAAGCTTTCTCTTCTTTATTCCTAAGTTAGAGCCTGCTTTGCTCTATTTCTGGTCACATCTCGCAGCAGACACCAAGGAGAATGTATTTTCTTGGAGGCACTGGTATTGAGCCAGCATCAAACCATGACAGATCTACCAAAACAATCAGTATAACATTAATTCTTTTATCTTTCCTTCTATCAAAATTTTAATACATATTTAATTGTTTCCCAAAGAAACAGTGTGAAGCAAGCAACGTGATAAATTTTTTAAAATTAAATTTAAAAAATAAATTTAAAAAGAGAGAGAAGGAAAAGAAAAGCACAGATTTGTGTAAGTGAAATGGCAAAAAATAAGTATGAATCAAGTAAATGTGTAAAAATCTGGAGAAAGAGCTAGCATCAGATTTGGAAGCTGATTAACAAAAACTGAATTTTGATGGCCTAATTTTAGAAATATGGAATGATTCCATCACCATACTAGAAAAAGAGATTTCACAGCAGATTTTTACTGTTGATTTTACTCTATCTTCCAATCTCCCTAACCTGGAGAACATCCAAATTGTACTTAGACCTAAAGTTCCTAGTCACTTTATATCTCTGCCTTTCTGACGTGCAGAACTGTCAGTGTCAGGAAGGTTTGTCCCCAGTGCCTATCTGGAGTGGGTGGTAACAGGATTCATTCAGGATAACCATACAGAAGCTAATTTAAAAGACCTGTCATCACATGGTCCAGAAAACCAGAGTGTACTGAGAGAAGTACATTGAGAAGACTACAGATCAAATCCTGATGTGTAAATCCTTTTTTAGAAAAGAAGAGATCCATTTAGAAAAAGAAAAAAAATTGTAAAACTGGAGACTAGGATAGGAAAAGTGAAGTTTGAGACACAAAGCGCTGCTTTGTATTTCCTATGGTGAGTTTAAGAAACTCATTTTTGAGTTTTCCGGCCTTTATTTAGCTCATTTCTGCTGAGCCCTTCCTGAACTACGAATTCCAGTAGCTGAAAGAGCATTTTGGCTGGTAGTCGAAACCTTGAACTTACGCATGAAGCGAGTCTGACCCCTCATAGAGTCCTTTCCCTCTCCACCACATGCAGCTGAAACAAACTGTTCTTACTTGTTTTGTTGTTGCTCAAAGGTGATGTAGTTTTTTTATTATTATTATATTATTTTTATTTATTTTATTTTATTATTTTTATGATTATATTTTTTTTTAATGTTTTTGATGAAATGTATTGATTTCAGCACTGGTATGTTATTTTTTTCTTTTATTGTCTTTCCTTTCATAGTTGCTTTTCTTTACTTAGACTCTATCCCAAATTCCTCGGTATTGAACTAATACAGAGAAGTTCAGGTATGAGAACATTTCTGAATACTTACAATGCAAAAGCATCTAAGCAGCATGCATTCAGCTCATCTTGAAAGTCTTTCTAGCACCTGAACTGGCACTTCTCATACATGTACACAAAACAATAAACTGTATTGAAGCTGGTGATTGAAGTGGCATAAAACCAGGACTAATGAGAAATGCTTTAGCTATCCACCTAGTAGGGCGCTAAAAGCTACATTCACTGCTAAATCATATTAGCAATTCTCTAATATCTTTCCACAAACTTCAAGGATTTCACAGGAGTTCCTTTTCATGACTCATTCAGTAATTTGTAAAAATGTATTAATTTCTATTTATTGTTAGATGTTAGATTGTTAGATGACCTGAAAAATATTTGATTGTGCTTTTATTGAAAAGACTCACAGATATTTAATGAATGATTTTGACCTTCAGGTTCATTAAAGACATTTACTTTTTTCACTACACAAATTATAAAAATCATCTGGTATTTTGTGTAGTCTGATTGGGTGATTTATGTCACTAAGGATCAGAAAACACAGTGGGAACTCAAAATTCATAGTGAAATATCTGAGCATTTTTCATTAGTTAAATACTAGCAAAATCCTACATTATGGGTCTTGTCTACACAGTCAAAGAACCTTTATTTAGAGGTGGAACAGGAACACTTGATGGTTCTAACATCTCGGTGTCACTGGTGTTCTGTCAGACAATACCCTTTTCCTGACCCAGAGACAGGGCAACTGAGGGTTTTAAAAACTTTTATTCCATTTTCAGTCTCATGAGAAGAGTGAGACAGTACAGATGTTATAATTCACACCATCACAATCAGAAGATGGCTATTTCCTAATTCCAATACACTATAAGCATTTCTTGGCCTATCAGCTTTTTGCCATATCATGCTGTAGATGCCTTAAATCCAATCATCTAAAACTACCCCTCATGGGTTCTCCTACAATGCATCTTTCATAGTCCCAATTTCTCCAAAATATCTTGTCTTATTTGGAAGGCTATCCTTTGAAACTCTTTTCTAGCTCCATTTCTCTCTCAACAATATCTGGTCTATTTTATGGCATTTCTAAGTCAGCATTTCTTATCTCAAAGTATGCATACAGATGGATACTGTGTGGGCCTTCTGTCAGGCCATGAGAGCTCTCAACAAATCCATTGCCTACAGTGCTCACAAGCTGGTTCTTGGTAGCTTTCCTCTTGCTGAAATCAACTCTGGACACCTAGATTCTACACCTTCTAATTTCTATTAGGAGATAAGCGTGGCATTGCCTAAATTTTGGAAACTTCAGCTACTGCAAAATCTACATTGCACCTTAAAAATTATTTTTATCCCTTTGTCTATCCTGAAAGATTTTGGCTTGGTAGTAAATTTTGATACTTCTTAACTCTAATGAATTTAGGTAATCCTCAATACCATTACCAATGCATTATCTGAAATTCTCAATGATTAAACACATTTATCTGAAGATGTTTCTGTTTTCAAACCAGAGGAATATGTCAATGCAGAAGTATTATCTGATGAGTTGCTGAGCAGCAGACTGTACCTGCTTTATTTCTTTGAGGGGCTGAAAGGAAGGATTGAGCTGATTTTTGTTCAATTCTACACGACAGTTTGCAGGTGCAGCTGCAGGTTGAGACACCTGCCATTGAAATCTTGGTATTGGCCCTTTATTTATTGTAGAGAGCTTTTTGGAAAATTGGTTAGCTGAGAAAGGACATTCCGATGTGATACCGATGGATAAGGGTAAGAGAAACAAGCTGGGAACTGAGCAACCGATGCCCAATTACTGATGAAGGTCACAGTGACCTTCTCTAAAACGGGAAGACGGGGGAGAAAATTGCTTGCCAGAAAATGTAGTTATCCCAAGGTAGAGAAATTAGAAGAATGTACACATAGAAGCAAAATAATTGTTAAGAGATAGAAGTAGGTGTGTTTGATTATAGTGTGCTTTAACCAATAATGAGCTCAGATTTTGCAATATGCATAAGCTTCATTAACACTATTATAAAAATGTGTAAGCTTTCAATAAACTTCGAGATTTGCTATTCATCGCATATGGTGTGTCGCATCTCTCCCGCCGTTACGACAAATGGTGACCCCGGACGTGTTCTTTCGGGACTAGCCACGGTCGGAGGCGTAAAAGTCAAGTGCAGGTCCTTTCGCGGCTGGGGACGGCAAAAAACACCGCTGAAAAAGGAAGGTGTTCGGCCCCGGGCGACCTGATAGCAGGGCCCGGCTGCTACGTGCTGCCGGACCTGAATAGAGCCGCAAGAAGCGCGCAATCGTCGTTGAAATGGATAAAGACAGGCAAGCAGCATATGATTTATTTACTGACTTTTTACGAGGGCGTCAGATTAGAGGGATAGATTTACAGAAAGAACTTCCTGGGTTGTTAGCTTATGGGTGTGCACAGGTGTTTTTTCGTAATCCGCATACAGTGCATGAGTTGTCGGAATGGAGTATATTCGGAGATAAGTTGTGGCGTGCAATCATAGATGAGGATAAGACCGCGAGAGAGTTGGGAAATTTATGGCGAGTCGTGCATGCTGGATTCTTGGAATACCAGGCAGAGGAAAGAGCTGCCCAGCAGACTAGTGCAGCCCGTGAAAGCAACAGGAGTTGCAGAGACTGGTTTGGGTCCCCGCCGATACAAGCTCCTGCTCTAAACAGCAGCTACCTGCAGCTATCGGCTTCTGCCGCGGGCAGCGGCCCCCCCGCGCGTATTCCAGCCGTGCCATCCGCGCCGCCTGCCCCGGTGTTAAACCCTGCACCGCCTCCGCCTCCTCCCGCTCCCGACCCGCACCCTCAGCCTCCCTGCCGCAGCGCACAGCCCGCAGCCGCCCCGCCGGAGAGGCTCGTGCCGGCCCCGGCCCTGGGCGACTCAGCAGCTGCAGCGCGGCCGCCTCCCGCTCCGCAGCCGCCAGCTCCGCTCCGCAGCCGCCCCGTCCCCGAGCCGAGGGGGGGGCGGCAGGACGGGCCTTCCACCCCCCGTGGAGCAGCGGGCTCCGGTGAGTCCGCCCGCCCCGCGGCTGCCCGCAGCTATCACCACTTCGGCTAAACCTGCCTTCAGCCCGCAACCGCCGGGAGCCTCAGAGTAGACCTAGCAACAGCAGCAGACAGTGACTTTGGTAAATATTCACCCACAAAAGTCCCAACAGGAGTAAAGAGACCACTCATTATTGATGAATTATCTGTGAGAGTTTTGCTTTTAAGACATTTCTTGGCTACAGTGTTAAGATTGTTTGTTTTATCTAGAATAATGGCCGCTGGCTATGTAAGAGAGAGTTCTATTATGCTGTATATTCTTTTTCCACCTATGCGAATCGAACAATGAACTGTTAGATGCACTTTGACCTTTGTTAAAGGGAACTGATCCAGCACAGCCTGTTCGTGTAACCCCTGAACGGGCTGAAACACTGCAGCAGATATTAGACCGTGTTACACAAGGCAGTGTTCACAGACGTGATTTTGATCTCCCTGTACACCTGACAGTTTGGTGTAGACAAAAATTTTTTACTGGGTGCGCTTACTTAGCATAACAGAAAAACGGGGGAGATACAGGCCTTGGAATGGATATCTCCTCCACTTCAATAACATAAAACTCTTTTTCAGAAAATTGACATTTTAACTGATTTGCTCAAAAAGGGTCGTGATAGGACAGTGGAGTTAGATTTAATGCCCAAAAAGATCACTAAAGTCCTTATCGGATGCTATAACTGCTTATACAGATGCAGGAAGAAAATCCAAACAACTGTTACTCATTGTATACATTTATATGTTTAGAAAACTGGACTGGATGTCATGTAACATTTAGAATTATAATTTAACCTGAATGTTAGTTTGCACAAAAAAAAACCAACTCCCTCCAAACAACAAAAACAACAAAACTTCCACTCAAAACAGATACTAAAATATATAATAGACTTCTAACCATAATATTAATACTATTATTATTAGTATTATTATTGTGGACAATTTTGATAAATAATTACCAAAAAGAATATATTCATTCCTACTGTTTAAGCATCAATTGACTTTTAAAACATAAAGCATAAACACTGATGTTTGAGGCCTAGAAAACATTCATTCTATTGTTTGAATAATGATTTCAGTCTACAAGAAAACTGTTGCTTAACTTTTCCTGTAACATCGAACAAAGAGTATTTTGTACTTAGTTGTTATTCTTTTTCTTTGTCCAAGTGAGAACACAATATGTCATTTAAAATATTCTCTCATTTAATTTACATTTTAATCTAAAAGAGAATATGAGTTTAAAAAATCATACCACTGCATTAACGTCCCTTTGTACTTAGAAACATATTTCTTGTACCTGTTCAATTTAAAGCAAACCTGCAATACTCTAAGCACCTGACTCAACTTGTAACTTCTCCATCACTTCTTATATTTTTTTCCTCTGAAAATAACCAGTGTGAGCTGTAGCTTGTCTCACATTGTTAAGTTCTTCACTGGCTTCGCATAAGGAGATTCACAAGCACATGAATTATTCTACACTGCTTATTTGTCTCAAATATCCGATCTAAGACACATCATCTGATTTGTATTTCTTAATATTTTATAGGTGAGTTAGTTCTGAGTTATTTTTCTCTGTTTCCCGTGTTTAACCAAGATGCTGAAAGACTTTATTGATACGTCAGACTTCACTGAAACAAAGGCTTCACACAGATCAGGCCTTGGTATTGATGGATAGCTCAAATCTTTAAACTTAGGATTATAGTTACGTTCACTTATTAAGGTTAGCATTGTAGTAGCTATTGTAGTTTTGTTGTTAGTATTAGTTTTGCCTTGTTTTTGTATATGCTTACAGAATATGGTGAGAAAGATGATAACTACTGCATTTAATCAAACTATGCTTGTTCAACAGAAAAACAGGGGAGATGTAGAGAGCTTTTTGGAAAATTGGTTAGCTGAGAAAGGACATTCCGATGTGATACCGATGGATAAGGGTAAGAGAAACAAGCTGGGAACTGAGCAACCGATGCCCAATTACTGATGAAGGTCACAGTGACCTTCTCTAAAACGGGAAGACGGGGGAGAAAATTGCTTGCCAGAAAATGTAGTTATCCCAAGGTAGAGAAATTAGAAGAATGTACACATAGAAGCAAAATAATTGTTAAGAGATAGAAGTAGGTGTGTTTGATTATAGTGTGCTTTAACCAATAATGAGCTCAGATTTTGCAATATGCATAAGCTTCATTAACACTATTATAAAAATGTGTAAGCTTTCAATAAACTTCGAGATTTGCTATTCATCGCATATGGTGTGTCGCATCTCTCCCGCCGTTACGACAATTTATCTTCAGCCTTTCTTACTCATTAGCCTAATAGTTTATTTCCTGCTTGAAACAGATGGTTATGTGCAACATATTGCAAGTGTCTGACTCTCTAGTGAATTGATAATCACCTGAAATAGAGAGGAAAACACCTAAATCCACTTGTGAGGAAAATTGTTCATCTATGGGAAGTTGGCAAACATGCTAACTCAGTGTGATTACAAGGAGAGTGGAGAACCAGCACATGGTCCAAATGTGAATCATAAATTAATAATGTTATTAATATATCACCTAAAGTTCAGGTATCAAGCTGAAAGTCTTAGAGGAACAAATAAAGAAAGAGACCAGACTTTTTTTTAAACCTATTAATATATTTGGGAAAGAGTAAGCTGGTTTTTGTCTTGTGTATCTGAAATTTTTCTGTTTCTCCGAAGTGAATCAGGTTGCCTAAGAAAAAGGTATTGCATATTGTACTGGGTTTGTGTGGCCAGTTTTTGGTATTGGGAAGAGGGGACTGCAGAGGTGATTTCTGTGAGAAGCTGCTAGAAACTTCCCCTTTATCTGACAGAGCAATGCCATCCAGCTCCAGTACAGACCTGCTGCTGGCAAAGTCTGAGACAATCAGGGTTGATTGTAACACCTCTGTGAAAATACACAGAGATTCCTCTTGAGAAGAAAAAAAAGCTATTGCACACATCTAATTGCATCCAGAGAAGAGCAGAGTAAGAACATGTAAGAGGACCAACTGTGCAGACCCAGGTCAGTGAAAAGGAGGGGGAAGAGGTGCTCCAGGTGCCAGAGCTGAGATTCCTCAGCAGCCCATGGATATCCATGGGGATGCAGAGATCCACCTGCAGCCTGTGGAGGAGCCCCATACCAGACCAGGTGGATGCCTGAGAGGAGTCTGTGAACTTGGAAGCCTGTGCTGAAACAGGCTCCTGGCAGGGATCTGCAGACCTACGGATAGAGGAACCCATGCTGGAGCAGGCTGTGCCTGAAAGTCTGCACCCTATGGAAAGAGACCCATGTTAGAGCAGTTAATGAAGAACTGTAGGTTGTGGAGAACTGTCTCCTGTGGCAGGGACCCCATGCTCGAGCAGGGGCAAGACTCCTCTACCTGTGCAGCAGCAAAAACGTGTGATGAGCTGACCATAACTTCCACTTCTTCTCTCCCTGAGCTGCTGGGGGAAAGGTGGTAGAACCCAGGAAGGAAGAAAGGGTGGTGGGAAGGTGTTTTTAAGAATTGTTATTTCTCTTAATCTTGCTCTGATTTTTATTGGTAATAAATTCATTAATTTCCCCAAGTGAGTTTATTTTAATTGTTATGGGAATTGATGAGTGGTTTCACCCTGTCTTCATCTGAACTCCTGGACTCAGTCCAGTTGTGGCAGGGAGTGATAGAATAGCTCTAGTGGGTGCCTGGCACCCAACTAGCATTAAAGCATTACAAATACTTTCATGCAAACTTAATTGGTATGACTTTTGTCCTTGTAAGCTGTAAGAGCACTTATGACTTTAACATTTCATATGTTTTCTTGACACTAGATGTAAAGTTCTCAAGGATACTTTGAAATGGGCTAGGAAGGATCATAAAAACTAGTCAAATTGCCATTAATGTTCTCAACGAATATTCATTAATATTTTTGTGGTTTTGCTCAGCTGTATTTTGTTATAAATGCATATTATAATATTGGCTTTTCGCAAATATTAAAATTGATTTATTTGTGTAATGTTAAAGTAACTTTGTCATAATGATACAGTTTTTACTTCTGCTGTTAATTAAGCTTAGACATAGTAGTGAAATAGCTATGCTTGTGTTAAAATGCCTGCTCGGATGGGATAACATCCCAATGAACATAGGATGAGGACACCTGCTACAGATATGCCAACTATCAGCACTCACAGTGTGGACCAAGGCCCAAAAACTGGAGAATGGACTAAAGGCCCAAAAACTGGTAAGAATTGACTAAAACCATAACCAAGGAATAAGCATGCTCTAAAAAGGCAGATCCAAGGAGGAGATATGCTAAACAATTCTTGGAACATGTAAACTAATTTGGGGAAAAAATTTACTATGCATAAGGCTCTGAATATGCAGCAGGCTGATGTAAAGAAAAAGGTGTTTCAGGGTTATCTCCAAAGATAACAGTGTGCTCTTGGCTGAGTGCTAAGATGCACTGGGCTGTAATAATCTCTGCTCTATTGTCTTTGTCTCCAATGTCCTTTATTAAACTTCTTAAATTTTCACAGGAGAATGAACCTGTTTTTCACAATCACAAATAGATAAATTTGTAAGATCTGAGTCTTTCACTATCTACCACAACACATAAAAAGAAATGGATCTATCTTAGCAGGGAAGCTTAAGCTAACAGGATAAACAGCTCTGTGTCATGTTCTGACTGTTTATTCTCTCTTCAGCTTTAACAGTTAGCATTTTGCCCTTGCTGACTGTGGTTTAATTGCTTAGACTGAGAAAATATCTGATTTTTCTTGAGTTTCCTGTATAACGGTTCTGTTCACAGACTTTAATATAATAATATTCTTAAGTACACAGTCGTTAAATTTGTTTTGGAAGGAAACATGATATTGTTACTATAGGTTATTAAAAGGTGTTAGAAAACTCGGCTCAGCAGTACTGAGGATGTCATGCATTTTTATAAATGAAGTAAATAAGACTGTTGGTTTAATGTACATGTTCTGTATTAAATGTCCGCATACATTCTTTCTCTGTTTAACTTGAAATTTGTTGAACTGACTTGAAAATAAAATACAATTTATTATTTACACTATTGAAGTAATCAAAAGAATACATTATATATATATTTATATATATATTTTTATATATATACCTTTATGAAAATATGTTTCACTTGCATTTCTTCTACCAGTCACATACAGCCATGTCCTTACAGTCCATTTCATTAAGATGTAAATATATTTGCAACAAGTATATATTCATATTTTGAAAACACGTTTGTCCTGGTTTAGGGCAAAATTGGAGGAGAATTTCCAAATTAGGCCCCCTCCAGTAAGCAAACCCCCACGGCCCCTCCCCCCAACTGGTTTGGGAAGGATTCCTCAGAGGGAAGTGGAAAGAACCTGTTTATTTAATAGGCACAGCACCCCCCAGCATACAAAATGAACAATACCTGATGGCAACACTCTGAAAAGAGATGACAAATTCAGAAAGTCTCTCTTGGAGGGTGGTCACTCTGTTCTCAGTCCCTCCGGCACTGGGGCAGCTGCTGCAGGCCACAAGGTGCAGACTCTTGGTGTTTCCCAGGTCCCAGTCCGGAGCAGGTTCAAAATGGTCAGAAAAAGGGAAGGAGAAACAGTCCAGGAAGAAATTTGGAGAGTTTAGCTAAACTAGCTAATGAGCAAAAGCAAGCAGAAGCCAAGCAAGCAAGAGCAAGAGAGAGCAAAGCAAAAAGCAAAAGCAGAAAAAGAAAAAGCTGCAGTCTCCGTGTCCCACCAGGCTGAGAAGAAAACCAAAACAAAACATTCCCTCTTCAGAGCCAGTCTTAAAGGTACAGAACATAATATCCAACATTACCAGAACACATGAATGGGGATACAAGCATCATAACGTCACCCTAGGACATATCCCCATATCATCAACATTCTACCACACATCATGCATTTATTCACACAAAATTTCCATCTGCTCCCCCAAAATTTACAAGCAATACCCATCATGCCCTCATCACATCCCCACACTGGACCACTGAATCAACGCCCTATACTACAGAGCTGCAGGATTCCCCCCTTTCACCTTACTCACTCAAAGCTCCATCTATCACTTGCTCAGACCTTCAACACTTGCACATCTCCTTCTCTATCTTCCACTTGCCCAGACCTTCAACACTTACACATTTCCTTCTATCTCATGTCTGTATGATTTAATGTACAGACAATGGCAGTAACATCCAATGAACAGTGATATTGCATATCATTCTCACCCCACAATCAGATCTCCCTGAGGCGCACATCCTGTTGTTCCATCTCCTTGCATTATCCACCATGTGCAACCTGGTCCCTGAGCAAAGACAACCCCACAAATGGGTTTGTCTGTACTCAAGGCAGAATTGACCCACACAGTCTTCCCTAACAAACCTCTGACACATACCACTGGGGCTTTATCTCCATCTATTACATTCAGGGACTCAGACTGGGCAGGACCTGCTCGGTTGGTGGAACCTCAGTTCCACCAGGTGTTAACTAACCAGGTGGTCTTTGTTAAATGCTGGTCCCAATTTTTGAAAGATCCCCCTCCCAAAGCTTTCAGCTGGGTTTTTAGTAGTCCATTGTACCTCTCCTACTTTGCCTGCAGCTGGTGCATGGTAGGGGATATGGTACACCCACTCAATGCCATGTTCGCTAGTCCAGGTGTTGATAAGGCTGTTCTTGAAATGAGTCCCATTGTCTGACTCAATCCTCTCAGGAGTACCATGCCTCCAAAGGACCTGCTTTTCAAGGCCCAGGATGGTGTTCCGGGCAGTAGCATGAGACACAGGGTAGGTTTCCAACCATCCAGTGGTGGCTTCCACCATGGTCAGCACGTAGTGCTTGCCCTGGCGTGTCTGGGGCAGTGTGATGTAGTCAATCTGCCAGGCCTTCCCATACTTGTTACTTGGACCACCGCCCACCATACCATAGGGGCTTCACTCGCTTGGCCTGCTTGATGGCAGCACACGTCTCACAGTCATGGATAACCTGAGAAATACTGTCCATGGTTCAATCCACCCCTTGATCTCTTGCCCACTTATAGGTGGCATCCCTGCCCTGATGGCCTGAGGCATCATGGGCCCATTGAGCTAGGAATAACTCTCCCTTGTGTTCCCAGTCTAGGTCTATCTTTGACACCCCTATCTTTGCTGCCTGGTCTACCTGCTCATTGTTTTGGTGCTCCTCATTGGCTCTGCTCTTGGGGACATGGGCATCTACATGGCGGACTTTCACAGGTAGCCTCCCTACCCTGCTAGCAATATCTTTCCACTCATCAGCAGCTCAAATTGGTTTTCCTTTACACTGCCAGTTAGCCTTCTTCCACCTCTCCAGCCATCCCCACAGATCATTGGCTACCTTCCACCAATCAGTGTAGAGGTAGAGCTTTGGCCATTTCTCTCTTTCTGCAATGTCCAGGGCCAGTTGAACAGCTTTGAGTTCTGCAAGTTGACTCGATCCACCTTCTCCTTCGGGAGCTTGTGCAACCTGTCGTGTGGGGCTCCATACGGCTGCTTTCCACTTCCGGTTCATCCCTAAGATGCGACAGGAACCATCAGTGAAAAGAGCATAGCGTGTTTCCTCTGGGGGCAGTTGGTTATATGGCAGAGCCTCTTCAGCCCGTGTCACTTCATCTGTGACACCAAAATTCTCACCTTCAGGCCAATTTGTAATTACCTCCAAAATCCCAGGGCGATTCAGTTTACCTATATGGGCGCGCTGAGTGATAAGAGCAATCCACTTGCTCCATGTGGCATTGGTGGCATGGTGAGTGGAAGGAACCTTGCCTTTGAACATCCACCCCAGCACCGGTAGTCGGGGTGCCAGGAGGAGTTGCGCTTCTGTACCAATCACCTCTGAGGTGGCTTGGACTCCTTCATAGGCAGCCAAGATTTCCTTCTCTGTGGGAGTGTAGTTGGCTTCAGAGCCTCTGTAGCTTTGACTCCAAAATCCCAGTTGGCAACCCCAAGTCTCCCCAGGCACCTTCTGCCAAAGGCTCCAGGACAAGCCATGGTTCCCGGCTGCAGAATAGGGCATGTTCTTCACATCTGGTCCCGTCCTTACTGGGCCAAGAGCTACTGCATGAGCGATCTCCTGCTTGATCTGGACAAAGGCTTGTTGCTGCTCAGGGCTCCAATGGAAAGTGTTCTTCTTGCAGGTGACCAGGTAAAGAGGGCTCACGATCTGACTGTACTCAGGAATGTGCATCCTCCAAAAGCCTATGACACCTAGGAAAGCTTGTGTCTCTTTCTTATTGGTGGCTGGAGATATTGCTGTGATCTTTCTGATAACATCTGTAGGAATCTGACGCCATCCATCTTGCCACTTCACTCCCAGGAACTGAATCTCACGAGCTGGTCCCTTTACTTTGCTCTTTTTAATGGTGAAACCAGTTCCCAGGAGGATTTGGATGATTCCCTTTCCTTTCTCAAACACTTCTGCAGCTGTGTTCCCCCACACAATGATGTCATCAATATATTGCAGATGTTCTGGAGCCTCCCCCCTTTCTAGTGCAGTCTGGATCAGTCCATGGCAGATGGTAGGACTGTGCTTCCATCCCTGGGGCAGTCAGTTCCAGGTAACTGCACTCCCCTCCATGTGTAAGCAAACTGAGGCCTGCATTCTGCTGCCAGAGGAATGGAGAAAAATGCATTGGCAATGTCTATAGTGGCGTACCACCTCACTGCCTTGCACTCAAACTCCTACTGGAGCTCTAATATGTCTGGCACGGCATCACTCAGTGGTGGAGTCACCTCATTCAATGCACGGTAGTCCACAGTCAATCTCCATTCTCCTTCAGATTTTTGCACAGGCCAAATGGGGCTGTTGAAGGGTGAGTGGGTCTTGCTGACCACCCCTTGGCTCTCCAGCTCTCAGATCATCTTATGGATGGGGATCACAGCATCTCGAGTGGTTCTATACTGTCGTCGATGCACTATGGAGGTGTCAATTAGCACCTATTGCTCTTCTCCCGTCAGGCGTCCTACTGCAGATGGATTCTCAGACAGCCCAGGCAAGGTGTTCAATTGCTGGATGCCCTCTGTCATTACAGCAGCTATCCCAAATGCCCACTTGAGTCCTTTTGGGTCTTTGAAATACCCACTTCAAAGGTAGTCTATGCCTAAAATACATGGGGCCTCTGGGCCAGTCACAATAGGATGTTTCTTCCACTCATTCCCAGTCAGGCTCAAATCAGCTTCCACCAAAGTGAAGTCCTGGGATCCCCCTGTCACACCAGCAATAGAAACAGCCTCTGTCCCCACATGTCTCGATGGGATTAATGTACATTGAGCACCAGTATCAACCAAGCTTTATACTCTTGTGGTTCCGATGTGCCAGGCCAACGAATCCACACAGACCAGAAAACACGATTTTCCCTAGCCTCTACCTGGCTAGAGGCAGGGCCGCTCTAAGCCTGGTTATCCTTCTTTCCCTGGGCATATGTCTTGGATGTTCCTTCAAGGGGATCAGACATGGCATCATCAGCATCACACTTGGCAGTTTGGCTACGGGCAACTGGAGCTGCTTTCTTTCTGGTGGCTTCCTTCAATTCATGCACCCGTCGTGCCAGAACAGCAGTAGGTTTTCCATCCCACCTCCTCATGTTTTCTCCACAGTCACGCAGGTAGAACCACAGCTCTGTTCGTGGGGTGTACCTTCTCTCGCCATCTGGGAAACATCTGCCTTGGATACCCGAACCTCTGATCTGTACTGCCAAGATTTGGAGAAGGTCTTCTTTAATCTCCTCTCTGAGCTTCTTATGATTCTCCTCTATCTTATCCTCTAAGTTCTGCAGAACTTAGAACTTCTGTTTCTACCGCTGCAATTCTGGCATATGTTGGGCCATGCACAGCATCTGCATATGCTCGGAGCTTCCTTGCCATATCCAGCACAGTCTCATCCCTCTCATCCCTCTTCATTATGGCTAAGACAGAAGCATATTCATGTGGTCCAAGTCGCACAAGTTTCCGCCACATCGCAGACGTGCATGGCACCAAGTCTGGGTTCCTAGTTGTTATGTCATCTGAGAAGATAATCTCTGCCACTGCCATTTCTCTCAGGCATTGGATCCCTTGCTCTATGGTCTTCCACTGTGTTTGTTGCATATAAAGATCATCTGCACACAGGTATCTTTGTGCAACACTTTCCAAGACCCGTGCCCAGAGGCTCTGAGGGTTTGCCCCGCTCATCATTCCTTGGTCGATGACAGGATCATGTGACAGGGATCCCAAATGCCTTGCTTCAGTGTCATCCAGAATTGTAGCCTCACCTGCAGCATCCCAGAGTCAGACTCACCAACTAATTATGTATTCATCAGGTCATCGGGTGTAATCCTTCCGTAAGCTATGAAGGTCCTTCAAGGAAAAAGACTCAATATTTGCATCTGATCTTGCACCTGCTTCTTTGACTCCTGATTTTATGTGGAGGCATTGAGGTTCCTTCTCCTGCATCATCATCATCATCATCATCCACTGGGCTGTCTGAGAATCCATCTACAGTAGGACGCCTGACGGGAGAAGAGCAACAGGTGCCAATTGGTCTTGTCCGTGCATTTCCCACTTCTAGTACTGGTAGCAACAGCCATTGGTTTAGCTGCTGGCTTAGGCTCACTATCTGGTTTGGCTGCTGTTTTCGAGCCTGGGGTGTTGGCTGCAGCCTGAGTGACTGGGATAGCTGATTTATCTCCCTGCCCCCCCTGCCTCTGTCTGCTGTCCTACAGTCTCCAGCAGAGTGCGATAAGCATATGCCAGGGCCCAGCTCACTGCAATGACCTTTCTCTCCTTAGGCTCATCCTGGTACTTCCCTTTCAGATATTTCTCCACCTCAGCTGGGTTCTGAATTTGTTCATGGGGAAAATCCCAGACTATAGGGTCAGAGTTTCTTCAGGATTTGGCCCATATCCTCCCATTTCCCACACCACTCAGGATGTTCCACGCCTGGGTCTACTCCTGAGTCAGGGGTCTCATCAGCCCGTCTAGAAATCTCAGCCCTCATTCTGGAGAAGCAGCAGACTGTATAGAGGAATGTTACCAGATTGAATACCAGAAAGATGGTTTCTTTAACATTCAGAGGAAACTGAACATCCTTCACTACTGATGCAACCAATTCATAGGAGAAGAAGGAAAGCAAAGGCTGAAAAGCCTCATTCCCTGCTGCTCCTCCTCTAACAAACTGGATCCATAACCATAGCCAGGAACCATTCATACCTGGAGCGGACCCCAGCATGTTTATAAACTTATTGCAAATCATTGCCATCAAGCCCAGCAGGATAGCTATTCTGGTCACTGCCCTTCTGCTGTAAAAACTACGTATGAGGGACAATACTAGAACTATTTCAGGATAAGAAAATAAACCTAGGGACCACAGAGGTATTAAGATCTCGAAAAACCTTAGGGACCAGAAACACATGCAAGCCTTCACCCCAACAGTCATTATGAATTCAGAAAGCATGGCTATTAACTTTAAACAAACAGAGAGTAATGGCAACCAAAATGCACTCAAAACAGGGTTTTTCCACTCACTCTCTCTCACCCCACTGTTGGGCGCCAAGATTTTGTCCTGGTTTAGGGCAAAATTGGAGGAGAATTTCCAAATTAGGCCCCCTCCAGTAAGCAAACCCCCACGGCCCCTCCCCCCAACTGGTTCGGGAAGGATTCCTCAGAGGGAAGTGGAAAGAACTTGTTTATTTAATAGGCACAGCACCCCCCAGCATACAAAATGAACAATACCTGATGGCAACACTCTGAAAAGAGATGACAAATTCAGAAAGTCTCTCTTGGGGGGTGGTCACTCTGTTCTCAGTCCCTCCGGCACTGGGGCAGCTGCTGCAGGCCACAAGGTGCAGACTCTTGGTGTTTCCCAGGTCCCAGTCCGGAGTGTGATAAATGAATTCACTGGATTCAAGGATCATACAATTATAACTTTATTATTATTATTATTATTATTATGCAAGCAAGAATAAGCAAAGTTCAGCACTGGGCGGCCGGGAGTCTCCGCTCCTCTAGGCTCACACCGTTCCTATCCCCAAAGTCCACCTTTTATTGCCTTTTTCTCCCAGGTCCAGGGATGACGTGGTCTGTCTTTTGTGCTTGCTCGTTCAGTTGCTAGGGGGTCTTTTTCTGCTTCTGGTGGTCATGAGATGAAGGCTCCAAGTCTTCCTCTTTTAACCGCTGAGTGAACTTATCCTTATAAGGCATACTATAGAGTGTAATTTTCAGAACACTATACAATTCCTGCAAGCCTAAGCAATTCTTGTGAGTTTAGGGATTGTTATTACAGCTCTCCTCTGTGACCTCTTAGGTGAACTTTTCTTTACCATGGAATTCCCAAAGCACTATACGATTCCTGCAAGCCAAGCAACCATATGTGAACCATATGTGGCTATACATTTAAAATCAAGCGGTTTTAGCTACTTAGTTATTGCTTTTATATTGTATAATTATTTAGCTATTGATTAAATTAATGAACAAACGTATTGCTACTTAATTCAATCCCCCACTTTTTTTTTACCAATTTTGTTCATTAAATCTTTTTAGTTCCTTCCTAGCAAACGTTAACTCAGTTTCCTCATCAGTTAAGCTATGTGCACTAATTATAGATGCTAATTTCCTTAGCTTTTTCATCATATTCCAATTCATAATGAATAGAACTGCTGACAAAATAAAACCAAGCACAATCAGAATCAAAAGAACAACAATGGGATGGCATATACTGTTTAGGACACCTGTGGTAGTAGGAGACCACCAAACAGGGTATCCCACCACCTGTGCTCGCCATCTTGCTTTACCCTCTTTATAACCCAGTGTATTTTTCCTACGTCATGATGAACAGTCACTAGGGTTTTCTGTCCGCTTTCCTTGATTTTCTCGAGGATTTGGATCAGGTCTTGATGGACCATCAGTTGTCTCACTAGAGTGAAGTTCATCCCAATCGGGGTGGGCATTAGCTTGTGAAGTAGTGTGTAGTTGGATTGTAATAGGTGGTGAGAGGTGACTTTAGCTTCATAAGCGATATCACACCCTGTAATCTTAGTGAAGTTACAAGCACAGAAGTTTGAGTGATTCTTTGTATCCACCACAATATCATCTACAAGCACAGAATCATCAATAGTTCTAAAACACACACATCCATTGCCTATGTATATAAGAACTGTTTTAGAAGTCTCGTTAGGACGAATCTCAAAATGACAAAAGCTTTGCTCCGTGTCTAAACAGATATCTTGAGCCATAATTACATTGCCTTCACAGATGAACCCCAGTTGTTCTCGGATAATGCAAGAGTCCAAATCAACAGTTTGCCATTTGTCATCAAACTGACAGGCCCACCCCCTATGTTCTATAGGATAGAGAACAGCTCCATCATGGTTTATTCCTAATGCAATAACAGGAAAAACTAGATGTACAGAGGCATTGCGTATGGTCAAGACAAAAGCAGTAGCTGTATTTGAAATAGCATAGGTAAAATTTACCAGTTTCCACCAGGATTGGAATTCTCTTTCAAAATTGTTGGCATTGTCCCAGATTATTTTCCGAATTTCTGTGGGGAAAGAGCCATCCTCGCCCTCTCTTATAATCGAGGCAGAAACTGACTGCATCCACAATTGTGCCTGGATACAGCTGAGGGCTAAGGAAACATTATTTTGTGCAACACTGAGTGCATCAATCACCAATTTGTGATCGTTCACATTTACTCTTTCCCACTTTGGCAAAATGTTTGACAGCATCCACTGGTGTGTCCCCAAGGCTAACAGAGATGACTTCAGTGGTTGCTGTAATTTGGACAGATCTCTAGTCGTAGCAGCCAATTTGTTCATTAGTACTTCCGAATCAATTCTGTTCAGGATTCCCAATCCTGTACCTAGAACACTGGTCACAACTCTAAGTTTCCGTGGTTTAAAAGAGCTGCGTTTCCGCAGCCAAATGGTCCAGCCTTCAAAGGATATTTGCAAAAACGGAGAACAAGCTGGCTGGATGTCTGAAACATTGGTCTGCATCAGCAGTTCAACCTGTTTGAGAGACCATGCTGGATTGAATAATGTTTGTTGTTGACCAGTTTTCCTGATTATATAAGGTCCAATTTTGAAAATTTTTGGGGTGAGTATAACTGGTGGTGCAGATGGAGTGATGATATTATGAGGTTCAGCAGTGGTAGAGTGCGTTTTAGTATCTATTATAAATTTAAAAGAAAGGCCCTGTGTATCTTTTGACCAGAGACAGACTACCTCTGCAGTGTGAGTTAATGTGAAGTTTTGCCAGCAGTCTCGTGTGATTGGGTATGCACAGTCTGCTATTTGTTTATCCTCCTGACCCATGGAAACACTGATTGCAATCGCGTTAGTATAGTCAGACCCATTAACCATTCGACATCCAATATTAATTTGTTCTCCCACTACTCCTTGAAGCTGCCAGGTTTTCTGCTTCTTCCATTCGTGTCTAGCATACGGCAGACTGTCATGCAGTACTAATGTTAGTAAACTTAAACCTGTGGTATTCCCCATAGATCTGGTAGATTGCAAAAAGGCCTGAGACCAGTCAGGGGTCAGGGTCCCTTTATTTAGGGGATCATGTTCTCTTTGTAAGGCTGATGAGGGTTTCCCCAGGCAGCCGGGAGGCTCAGGGTTATAATAATTAAGGTAGCTCGCCAAGCAGGGCAGGGTCCTAGCAACAAATTTCTTTCTCCTTTCGTACTCATATCTCTTTTACCTGGGGCTTTCCTGTGCTCCGTTCCTGCTCCTGTGGTCCGTTGCTCTCCCCCACTACTCCTTACCTCTCTGCCTCGCCTGCCAGCCCAGGTGAGTCGGTCTGCAGGGAACATTATCTTCTCGGCAGCAGGGGTAGTCTTCAGGGGTGCATTATTTGGGCTTTCTCCTTAACTCCTGCCCCACTCCTAAGGGCAGGCTGTCAGGCCTCCAGGCAAAGGGTCTCCTGTAAAGGATTTCTTTGATTTTATGACAGACTCTCTGCCGTCCCTAGCGAGCTTTACAGGGCCTGAGTCCCACACCTACTTAGGGTCCACCCTCTGCCTTTTTATTCCCTTTCTCCTGTCTCCTCTCTCCTGTCTTCCTAGAGTTACGTCGTTCTTCCCTACATTCTCTACGTTTTTGTTGTTTATAGACTTGGGAATAGCGACGAATCGTGCTATTCCACTCATCAGGCCTCACTTGCCACCCCAGAGGAACGTGAATTCCCTTCTTACACAAGGTAGTTAATATGACTGTCTGGTTTTGGTGTGTGATCCTATGCAATTGGTGTTGGAATTCCCATGCCAAGGCCCAATCTCTTCTCTGTTCTAGATTTTCAACTAGTGACACTACTTCTCTGTCAGGGATCTCCCACTCTCCAGGGATCCTTATAAATTCTCTTAAGGCCCTTAATGGATTTGCTCTTCTCCAATCCCAATCACAAGTAAGACACCATGTGCTCCCCACCAAATGTGACTGGAAAATCCACCATTTGTCTTTACAGCCCCTGCAAAAGATTTTTACCCATGCCCAACAAGACGATTCCCAACATTTAAGACACTCGGTGTAATTTAATAATTCTCACCTCACTTCAGCCACTGCTGAAAGAGCAAACGTCAGTTCATTCCAGGTTTTCCATGGCAGAGGGCACTTTAACTCCTGTTCCAGTTCCTGTAGGGGTTTTCTTACCAAGAGTCTCAATCGTATAGTTCTCTGTCCCCTAATTCAGTCATTCATGTTACCAGCTGGTGCAGGTCCCTGTGCCTTCCGAAGGGTTAGCTGTAGATTTCCAGGGCGACTGGTCACCTCCCAAGGGGTGTCTGCAGTGATGGGTCCTTTCACTCGACTGGCATGTGTCCAGCCTTTTTCAGCAGTTCAGATGGCTGTTTCTGTGGTAAACAGGACAATATAGGGACCTTCCCATTGGGGTGTTAGGGATGTCTCTTTCCAAGTCTTAATTAGGACCCTATCTCCGGGTTTAAGCTTATGCATTATTATATCCAAAGGGGGTCTTTGTACCAATAGCCCTTTTCGTCTTAATTCTTCCCTCCGTTTCATTAACTGTTGTATGTAACCCTGAATTTGACTATCTTGGATGCAAGGATGGTTCCCTGGAAGTTCTAAGTCGTAAGGCATTCCATAAAGCATTTCAAAATAAGAGATTCCCACATCCGTCCTAGGTTGGGTTCTAATGTTTAGCAATGCCATGGGTAAACATCTGACCCAAGACATTTTAGTTTCTACCATGAGCTTGGTGAGTTGCTTCTTGATTTCTCCATTTGCCCTTTCCACCCTCCCTGAGCTTTGAGGGTGCCAAGGGGTGTGATATTGCCATTTAGTGCCTAAGGCCCTGGTTACCTCTCTCAGTTCTTTGTTTGCAAAATGGGGACCTCTATCAGAGTCTAATTTTTCTACTAGTCCATACTTAGGGATTATTTCTTCCAGTAGGGTTTTAATCACCACATTTGCAGTAGCCCGCGATGTAGGATATGCTTCTACAAAGTGGGTTAGATGATCTACCAGTACCAATAAGTATTTGTATCTCCCTACTTTCGGTAGCTCGGTGAAATCTATTTGTATATGTGAAAAAGGTCGGTGTGCTAATTCCCTTCCTCCTGGAATCCTTTCTCGAGCCTGATGTCTGTTAACTCTTTGGCATGTTATACATCCCCTAACTACTTGTTTTGCTATATCGTAAATTCCTATACACATGTACTTAATAGTAAACTGGTCTACTAAGGCTTGGGTTCCCCAATGAGTCTGGTCATGCAGCTGCTGCACTATTCTTTGGGCTATAGATTTTGGCAGTACCTCCCTATCATCTGGCAATTTTTGAATACCCCCATTCTCTTTTATTCCCATTTTGTCTAATTTCTCCTTTTCCTGGGCTGTAAAGCTCAGGACTCGAACTTTCTCATCATCTCGCATTCTCCTTATCCCCTGATCCTGGAATTTTCTGAGAGCAGCTTCCTTTGCCTCTCTGTCTGCTGTGTTGTTTCCTCTGATCAAATGGGAGAGACCCTTTTGATGTCCTTTAACATGTACTATTGCTATTTTCTTTGGGCCTCTTAAAGCTTGTAGTACCTGAGTAATTAGTTCCTGATGTATTAATTCTCTTCCTCGGGAGTTTATTAACCCTCTTTCTTCCCAAATTTACCCAAAGGTATGTACCACTCCAAAGGCGTATTTTGAGTCTGTGTAGATGGTCCCAACCTTAGCTTCCAAAAAATTTAGAGCCCGCAATACTGCATACAGCTCACAGGCCTGGGCTGACCAACTCAAAGGTCCAGATTCTATTATTTCCAAATTTCCACCTCCTACAATCGCATATCCAGAGATTCGCTTTCCCTCAACAACTCTAGGGGACCCATCCACAAATAACTTTTCTCCCTCTTCCAGTTCTTCCTCTTCGAGGTCCGGCCTAATTTTTGTTTGTTTTTCTATGCTATGTAGGCAGTCATGAGTTAAATCCTCCTGTGGATCTCCAAACAAGAATTCAGCGGGGTTTTGCAGAGAGGTGGTTTCAAGTATCAACCGAGGGGATGACAGTAAAATGCCCTCGTATTTCAAAAGTCTTGAGTCTGTTATATATTTTTCTGCCTTTTGTTGCAATACTGCCCGTATGTTATGGGGGGTAAAGACTTTCAGTTCTCCTCCATAGGTAAGGAGAGCTTCTTCCACTAAGAGGGCTGTTGCCACTATAATCTGCAAACATGTTGGCCATCCTCTACTTACGGGGTCTAGTATTTTAGAAATAAATGCTACTGGTTTTCGACTGCCGGCGCATTCCTGAGCCAGTACCCCAAATGCTACTCCTGCTTCAGTGTTAACAAACAAATAAAAGGGTCTCCTAACATCCAGGAGGCTTAGCACCAGGGCATTAGCCAATTCCTCTTTTAATTGTTTTAATGACTCATCATCCTTCTCAGTCCATTTCATCAAACCTTCAGCAGTTAGTTTTTCATACAAAAATTTTACTTTACCATTAAAGTTTTCAATCCATTGTCTGCAGTATCCTACAAGACCTAATAGCTGCCTGATTTGTCTCTTATTTCTTGGGGGAGGAAGGGAGAGGATTCCCTTAACCTTCCCTGGGTCTAGTGATTTAGTTCCTTTCCTAAGTCAGTGTCCTAGGTACTTCACTTCTTCTTCTACGAATTGCAATTTTACTTTTGGACACCTTCAGCCCCTGGATGCTTAAAAAGTTCAGAAGCTTAATGCTTTCTTCTCTAACTGATTCCTCACTTTTTGCAGCAATTAAAAGGTCATCTAAATATTGAACAATGGTTATTCCTTGGTTCGGGGTATAGGATTTCATTATTTGCTCTAGTGCCTGCCCAAACAAATTCGGGGATTCTGTGAATCCCTGTGGGAGCACTGTCCACCTTAGTTCTTGCTTTCGGTGGGTATCAGGATCTTCCCATTCAAATGCAAAATAATCTCTACATTCTTCTTTCAAGACGCATGCCCATGTGTCTTTCAAATCTACAACACTATACCAGCGATCATCTGGTTTCAATTGACTGAGCAATGTGTGGGGGTTTGCTACTACAGGGAACCGGGCAATGGTTCTCTTATTTATTTCCCTTAGATCGTGTACTAATCGGTATTTTCCTTCTGGTTTCTTTACAGGTAAGATGGGGCTGTTGAAGGGAGACACGCAAGGTTCCAAGAGCCATTGTTGTATTAACCGTTCTACCTCTGGTTTTAGTCCCTTTCGCCCCTCATCTGACAACGGATATTGTTTTATCCTTACTGGGATTTCTGGGCTTTGAATGTTTACTGTGAAGGGCTCTATATTCAATTTTCCTGCTGTATCAGGGGTATACCAGACTTCTGGGTTGATTTTCTCTTCGTCAGTGACCCGTAAGGGGCACAACCTGACTTTCAGCTGGTTTTCTTCAATATTTATGTTTATCCCTAATTCCACCATTAAATCTCTTCCTAATAAATTGTAATCAGCTTCAGGGACCAGTAGCAGTGATCCTACCCCTATTTTCTTCTCTGATTCTATTAAAATATCTTTAATTACAGGAACCTTGAAGGGTTCTCCTTTTGCCCCAATAACCTGTACTGTGGAAGGTGAAATCTTACATCCCGGGGGCAAAGATTGAACTGTTGATCTCTCTTGTATCTACAGGAAGGTTATGGGGGTTTGCTGGGGACCCGCCTTAAGTTTTACCAAGCACTCCGATGACATTTGCGTCCCCAATAGATAGAGCCCTTGACCCCCCAAATCCTCTTTGAACATTTTCTCATCCCTAAGCCTCTTTCGGCATTCCCTCTTCATGTGTCCTTTTCCACCACAATAGTAGCACACTGTTCCTTCTCTCCCTCCAGTTGGGGGTCCTCCTAAATCCCAGGGATCTCTCCTCATGCCACTTATTTCTTGTGCTGGAAGGTTGTTTCGTTGTCCCTCCCTGACTGCCGCCACCATCATCCGAACTTGTCTTTTGTGTGCTTCTGAGCCTCCCTGAGCAATTCATCAAGTCCTCTGTCCTGCCAATCCTCTAACTTTTCTAATTTCTTTCGAACATCCTCCCATGATTTGGCTACAAACTGTGTTTTAAGGAGTGCTTGCCCCATTGACATCTCTGGGTCCACCCCTGAGTATAACTGAAAACTCTTCCTTAATCTTTCCAACCATTCAGTGGGGGTCTCATCTTTTCCTTGGCACTCTTTGAATGCCTTGCTCATATTTTGTCCCCGGGGCACAGCCTCCTGTATGCCCTGGATTATGATGGTTCTTAAGTCCTGCATATGACCACGATGGTTGGGGTCCTGATTGTTCCAGTTGGGATTTTGCAAGGGCTATTTCACATCAGCCGCGGGACCTTGAACATGTTGGGTGTCCCAAATCCTCATTCCTGCCCTTCTAATCATCCCTCTCTCCTCTGTTGTAAATAGGATTCCTAGAATGGATTGCATCTCCACCCAAGTATATATGTTTGGCCCTAGGAACTGATCCACTCTTTCTGCTACTCCTATAGGGTCTTCTAATAATTTTCCCATCTCTTTCTTAAACTCACTGACATCTCCCGAGTCCAAGGGGACAGTGACAAACCCCATCCCAGCTTGAGGTCCTCCTAATGCTATTTCTCTGAGAGGGAACAACCCACTGCTCTCTCCTTCCTCAATTACGGTTCTCATCTGACTCCGAGTACGCCTTCTGCAATCCGGGGAGTCCGTGACCTGCTGTCTATTAGGAGCTGATGCCGGGAATGCATTTAGGAGGGTTCAGGGGGAGCTGGTGGTATATATGGGGGAGGATAAATAGGAACATATTCCTCCAGTCGAGACTTCTTCTTTTTTTCCTCCTCCCCTTAACTTCCCTTAAGGGGGAACAGCCTAGCTGTTTGCTCATTACTTTCTACCAACAATAATTTAGCATATGCACTCTCCTCCAAGTTCACCAGCTCTTTAGAATTCACATAAATGTTCAGGGCTTGACAGACCCAATCCTCGAAGGATCTGAAAATGGGCCAGTATGTACTTCCTGAATCCAGATTCTTGCCTCCCCACACTACCATGCCATAATTTATCATTTTTGCCTTGGCTACAGTTCAGCAGGGACAAACTGTCTGCATACCTTAAGAGCAGGAACACTGCTCTAAGTCTCTCTAAAGGAGAAATGAAACAAAGGATGCAATGGCATAAAGGTGCTGCGCTCTGTAGAAATCAGTGTAGATATGAAGCAAAGGATGGAGCAACACAATGGTAGTGTGGTTTTTCTCTATCAGAAACACTCCAGCTGACAGGAACTAAACCAAAGGAATGATCCAGATGTCAATCAAAACGTGAATTTTGCCTCATTAACTCAAACACATTACTTTTCATGCCCTTACATATACTAATGACTAAATTCCCTCAAACACCATCCAAATGGTGAAATTACATCAACTATTACTTTACCTTTTTCCTTCCCTATAAGCAAATAATACAAATATAGTGTAAGCAGGACGAGAGGTCGGAGAAGATGCCATCTGTGCTGTTCCACCATAAAAAGGGAACTGGGAGAGGATTCTTTTTGATAGATTTATTGGATGAAAATAAAGCACAAATGCAGGACTATTATATCTGAGAACTATCTATTGATAAAAAAGGGTAGGTGTTTTTACTAAAGTGGGATATAAAAAGAAACAGAGAGGGAAAAAGAGAGAAGGAGAAAGAAAGCAGGGACGGCATTACCACAAGAACCCTGGCTCTTTGTGGCATGAGTGTAGCAGGCGGAGTGTGTGTTCTTTGAATGGCGGTGCTTTTGCATAGTTCCCATGGTGGTCTGGGCATGATTTCCAAACAACAGCAGGCTATGTGTTCTCTCTGTTGGCTGAAAACAGGCTGTCATGGCCATGGGCACAGACCTGGAGCAGCTGCAGGTTCCCAAGGTCTGGGCACAATGGCTGAGGGCACAGCTGAGTGCAGGTGGCAGCAGCTACAGCTGCAGTGCAGGAAATACAGTGGGTGCAGAGGCTGCAGTTGGGTGCCAGGGGCTTGTCCTGTGGACAATGACTACGGCTGCAGGCTCAGCTGGATGCAGGCAGCGGCAGCAGTGGCTGTGCCAGGGAAGCACAACAGCGTGGCTGGCTGCAGCGGCGCCCACTCCATCGGGGAGGAAGGGGAGCACCAGGTCATGGCGGCCATGAGCTCATTCGCAAAAACAGTGAAGCAGAGGGAAGCAGGACCACAGAGAGGAAAAGACAAGGGGGGAAGGTGTTCTAAGCAGACCTTACAGGTGAGCCTCCCACTCCCTCCAAGGTACCCAAAGAAAAAATGACTTCCATTGTGTCGCAGCTAGTTGCTTTTAGGCTCCTCCCACAGCCCAAATTTGCAGACATTTTTGGTGGGCATCCAAGGCATTTTCCCAGCAAGTGGGGCAGGGTCGCTCACAGTCCAATCATGGAAACTTTCTCTTCCCTGATTGGCTGCCAGGCAAAGCGTCTCCAGGGTCCGGGTTGCCACCACATACACAGTCTTTATAGGAATCTTTTACCTCATGTAAAACATGTATTGAGGCATAAATAAAAATCAAATTGGTCCTCTCACCCTTGTAACTTCTGGAATACGTGAATGGACTAAGCCTGCCTTCTTCCCCACAGGGATGTCTGTTGGGTAAAAACCATATTCTGTATGTGATGAGTGATTATCTCAAGCCAACTATCATTGGTGATTAGACTTTTCCTGCATTTTACTTCCAACTCTTTCTTGCAGTCAGTATACTACCAACTACTAGGCAATCTGTGATTTTTAAGCTGTCACAGTCTTCTATTATCACTGTATTTATTAATAAAGTGCATTATTCTGTAAACTGCTCAGCTTGAATCCTTCAAGGACACTAGCAGTGGCTGGCAGAGCATTACATATTTGAAAAAATTGGTAATATCCCAGCTAAGAGTGGCAACACTGTCCATGTGTGACCCTGAATATGCTGGTTAAACCTCCATAAGCTGCTCAGTGGGGTCTTGTCTCAGTTTGAAATACAGGTGTCTGCCAAGCAAAGTGGTAACCTCCCTTGGAGTAGAAAAGGTGACCCTCTTCCCTCCAAATTATTATAACTCCAAAATTATGGGGCTTTTCAGCAAAGATATGGGAAAAGAAATTACAGTTCTTTAGTATTATGTATATGGGTAACAAGACATACAAAAAACAACAATGGCAGCAACAACAGACAAAACCAGTAACGCAGTAACAGCCTTCTCTCATCTGCAGGCTCTTTCCCCTTTTGGTGTAGCTACGGACACAGCTGACAGGGACACTGTTGCAGGAGGGCAGGTGCAATGATTGCCCTGCAGCTGCAGGGAGTGCTGTGGTGTGAGCTCAGCTCCCTCTCTGCACCTGGGTAATGGAGGGCATGCTGGTGGGAGACAAAAGGGGCTTCGTTTACAAACTCACAGGGAGCAGTCAGTCATGGTGCCCCTCCCCATGGCAAAACAGGCTGTGGCAGGGACCTCGGAGCAGTGTATGGAATGGCAGAGGCAGGCACACCCAGGGTAGCAAACAAAAAGCTAATAACAAAAAAAAATGCAGAAACTCTGCATCTGTAGCAGGAGCTGCAGGGTGTTCTGGTGGGCATGGGGTACTGGGTTACAGCATAGAGAAAAACCCAGAGAAATGGCAGAAAAACAAGGGGCCTGGGCAGCAGCAACCACCCGCTCAAATGCAGCCAGGAGAGGCTGTCTTGGAGGGGCTCGGAGCTCAGGGTTTCCAGTGTTCCCCAAGGCACCAAAGCAGATGTTGAGGGTCCTTTGCAGTGAGGTAGGGTGTTATTAAGGTCCCAGGGCAATAGCCACTCATAAGAGCAGAGTCACTCACAGTAGGGGAAAATAGAAGGGTGGTGAATTCTTCCCACAGCGACCATAGCCTGTCTCCCCTCCAATCCTGAGAACAAGAGAGACCAAGGACCTGAGCCCAACCTCTCAATCCCCAGCCAAAATCTTGTGGTATCTCTGCCCTTCTCAAGAGAAAACTCCTGTTACCAGAGTGCAGATATCTGCACTCCTCCCCTTCCCCTTGGCTACATCTTTTATTCTCTGAAATATCAGTCATTATCATTTCTTAGCAACAAATGGAAAAAAAGTTCCCTGGGAGAAAGGAAAAAAAAGAATCCTCACCTTTAACAAGTCCCCTTAATGGGGCACTGAGAGGATGGTTGGGTGCAACAAGCTCATCTTCCCTGGGTGATTTGACAGACTAATCAAATATAAAGGGTTCAAAGAAAGCCCCTGCCTTTCATATGATACTTGATGTTTTCCTATCTCATATTTATTAATATTTTTATTTTCCTATTATTTTTTGTTTTGACAAAATTAAATTTCTTAATTTAAAGGAGAAGTTTTAAAAGCATCCTTATTCTGCTCTAAAAAATTTAAACATATCCTTTATTTATTACTGTACTATTTTTCAGTTTCACTATGAATCAAATTGTGACCAATATATTAAGATTTTGCAGCTCTATGGTTTCTGTTCCTAGAATGGTCGTTAGAATTTCTTTATGGTGTTATAGATGAGTAATGTTTGATTCTCACAACTAAAGGGCAAATATCATGTATATATGTTAGGAAAAGTTTTATACATTTAATTATGCCTTACCCCCCCTTGCATTGTTATCAGGGGTGGCCTGGGTTTGAGATATTTGGCAGGGTCAGCTAGTTACTATGGCAACATGTGACCACCAATCCAGATTTAAGGAAGTAAACTCCACCACTGGACAGCAAAGAAGGAATGGATGGACAGAACTTTGGGAGGGGCTAAAGGGTTAAAAGGTAAAACCTCCATTGTGTGGACAAGCACATGGTGGGAAAAATCCTTTGCTCCCAGCGCTATAATATTTTCTCTATTCAGTCATTTGTTGTAATTTTTATAAGGTTTTAATAAACCTTTTAATTTTTTTTAAAGTGAGCATCATTTCTCACAGTGGAGAATCATCCAGGATTTACACTTCACCTAGGTAGTACTAGGAGTTTTCAAAAGAGGCGCACCCTACCACATATCTAGTGGAATCTATCAGGCTCTCCCAGGACTACTGGCGGTCACAGGTTGAAAGCCCGAAGACACCAGGAGACTGGATAAAGAAAAGAAGGGAAGGGGGGTGAGTACAATCCTCATAACTCTTTTGTGTCCAGATCATATTTCTGTAATTCCAATATATGAACGTGACCTTCACATCGGATCCATCCTGGTCAGTTGAAGCTTCAGGATAATGGACAGTTGAAAGGACAGAGGGACGCGTGGGTGAGAAAGGCAGGGGGGCCCATGACAGAGACCCGTGGCCAGCAGGATGCGTGAGATTGAAGGATTTATGGGGACTGGACAGCAGGAGTGGCTTCTGACCAGCCACCTCTGTAACTTCCAGAGCCAGCAGAGACCAGGCTGAGGAGCATGGTGACCACCAAGGAGTTGCAGCGGAGGGGTCACCCGGGAGTAGGTGTACCACTCTACATAATGCGGGGGGTTCACGCAGAGGAGCTGGTTATCTCCCACACCTCTCAGAGTGGGAGCAGCTTTTGGGCGCAGCCAGAACTATAATTTCCAGAGCTAGCTGAGACTGGGCTGTTCGCACACCTCCAAGCCAAAAGGGGTCATGGTGGACTGGCCACAGAGCTGAGCCGCAGCAGGGCAGAGTCCTCGAGCTGAGGGGAGGGCCAGCCACTGAGCCAAGTCGCAGCAGGCCAGGGGTTGGACCCGTGGTCACCGAGTCAAATCAGGCTGGGCTGAGGCACCGAAGCTGAGCTGAGTAGAGTGCAATCGCAGGACAGAAGCCCCTTGTATTGTGTTTTTTGGAAAAGAGGTAAAGGGGTTTTTTTTCTTTTTTTCATTTTCTTTCTCTCTTTCCTCTCCTTCTCCTTCCTCCTTTCCTGGTTTCTTTCTTCTCCACTTTTCCCTCTCCCTTCTTACGGAGGTGGGCCTTGCTGGGAGAGTGTGTAATTGACTGGGAGAGGCAGGCTCCGTCAGGAGGGCCTGTGGTTGGAAAGGTGTGATTTGTCAGGGGAAGACCTGTGATCTGCTGGTCAGGATGGGATTGTGGGTGAGTCGTGAATCCCCAAGGGAAGAAGCAGAGATTGAGGATATTCCAATGGGCATACCCCCAGATAGCCCACTGGGAAGGAAATTAGCCCCATGGAAATATGACCCAAACACCAGAGATAAGGACGAGCTTAAAATGTTTCAGTACTGCACAGTAGAATGGACCAGAAGGGAAATCAAGGGCCAGAAGGGAAATCAGTGTATACTGGCTGAGATATGGATCAGACGAGGGATGGATATGCCAGGCATTAAACATGTGTATAAGACCTAAGAAACCATTCAATCAGGAAGAGGGTGACTATGCTGCTTGCTGGGAAGGGGAAACTGGACACTCAAAGGTGAGCATGTGTAAGGTAACAGAACATAAACAATAGGACCCATGACACCACTTACCACCCCCACCTCCAGTAGCTCCAACTGCACCTCCTCTACCCCCTGATGGGCCTAGCCAAAACACCAGAAACAGAGTAGCACAATGAGAGGAAAGCAGATTAGAGGATGGGAATTAAGCATCAGGATTATACCCTCTGAGAAAGGTACCACTGGGTGGGGTGGAGGAAGGAATTGGATTTGTAACTGTACTTCTCAGTTCCTCTGACACGAGAAAGTTTAAAAAGGAATTAAAAAGGACTATTGGACTCCATTGGATTAGCAGAGCAGTTAGACCAGTTTCGGGGGCCCAATATTTATACATGGGAAGAAATGCAATCAATAATGACCATTTGCTCACACCAGAGGAAAGATAGATGATCCAGGCAGCTGGGATATGGATATGGGAAAGGGAGCATGTGCAAGTACATCCTGGGGATCTGAAAATGCCTATTATGTGCCCTAATTGGGACCACAACAGAACGGGGTGGGGGGAGGGATAGACATGGAGAAATATAGAACATTAATTATAAGTATCAAAGAGCCTGTAATTGAAATGCCTATGCTTTCGATGACTGGCAAAAGAGGGAATAAACTCCAAAAGAGTGCTTAGAAAGACTGAGGAAAATTATAGGGCAATAATAAGCGGTTGACCCTGACACAGTGGTGAGACAGATCTTACTAAAGATAAACTTCATCACTCACGCCTAGCCAGACATACAGAGAAAGTTAGAAAAATTAGATGGTAGCAAAAAAGGCGGTTAGAGGATCTTTTAAGGGAGGGACAGAAGGTATATGTAAAGAGGGACAAAGAGAAGGCCAAGGTGAAAGCTAAGGTAATGGTAAGTGCCATTAAGGGAGGAAATCAACATGTAAAGAACAACCCATGTAAAGGAGGGGGACCCTGAATGAGAGAAGATGGACAGAGGCGGGATGCAGCCCCCTGGGACTGGACAAAAAAAGGATAGTTTGGGAGACAGGCGAACCTAGAACCAGTTTGCTTTTACTGTAAAGAGATGGGCATGTCAGAAAAATTGCCCGCAGAGGGAAAAGGACCTGAAGGTCTATGAGACTGAGCAAAAAGGGGAAGTAGAAGACTAGGGGTGTAAGGGGCTCTACCTCTTGGAGCCCTTGATAACTTTAAAAATAAGTCCCTAAGAGGAAGAATTTGAATTCCTAGTAGACACAGGAGATGAAAGAACTTATATTTGTGGAATCCCAAAGGAGTGCAAAGAGGGTCAAGATACCATGCAAGTAGTAGATGCAAAAGAGGAAGGGTTTAAAGTCTCATTTATAAAGGAGGTAAAGTTTGAAGGGGCAAATGAAATAGGAATTGGGGATGTTCTATTAGCTCCAGAAGGAGGGTGCAATTTATTATGACGGGATTTACAGGTGCAGTTAGACATTGGAGTATTCCCAGAGTAAGGGAAATTGTGGTTAAACTTCTGCAATTAAGGGAAAAGGATGATGAGAAAATTCATGAGATGGTGTGGGTAAAACGAAAAATCAAGGTAAATTGAACATGAAATCTGTACTACTAAAAATAGTTAATGCGAACCATCCGGTTTGGGTGCATCTCTCCTGGAAGGGAGACGAGGACTGCAACCAGTGATCCAGGACCTCCTTGAAGAAGGGACCTTAGAACCATGTATGTCCCCCCATAATACACCTGTATGACCAGTAAAGAAGTCAGATAGGACTTACAAGCTTGCCCAAGATTTAAGAGAAGTGAACTAAACAGCAAATCGAGTCCCAGTAGTGCCTACCCCCTGTACACTACTGAATAATATCACCCCCCAGCACACCAGTGGTTTAATGTGATCGACCTAAAAGATGGTTTTTGGGCATGTCCACTGGCAGAGGAAAGTAGAAATATGTTTGTCTTTGAATGGGGGGACCCCAATTCCGGAATGAAGAAACAGGTTCCATGGACTAGGTTTCCCCAGGGGTTTTCTGAATCCCCAAACCTATTCAGTCAAGCCCTGGGAGAAGTACTAAAATCTTCTTCATCAAACCTGAGATAAAGCTCATCCATTATGTAGATTATTTTCTTGTCTCAGGATGGGGAGAAAACAAAGTTCAGGAATCTGATGTAGCATGGTTAAATTTTCTGGGGAACCAAGGACTTTGAGTATGATAAGGGAAACTCCAATTTGTAGAGCGTGAAGTAAAATAACTAAGACATGTGATTTGTTAAGGCAGTCGATGACTGAACCCTGAGAGAATTACAGGGATAATCTCACTCCCATGGCCAAAAACTAAGAGGGAATGTAGGTTTCTAGGCTTGTTGAGATATTTTAAGCTATGGATTGAAGGATATAAACAGGCCATCAGATTCTTGTATGAAAAGTTAGTGGAAGAAGAGATTCAGAGGGAAGACAATGAGCAAAAGTTTGAAGCTTTAAAGCAAAAATTAGTCAGTGGACCAGCATTGAGTCTTTCTACCTTAGACAAACCCGTCTATCTGTTTGTAGATAGGCTCATGGAGTACTAGGTGAGGACTGGGGAGGATCCAGGAAACCAGTGGCTTACTTATCAAAACTGCTAGACCCTGTCAGATGGGGGTGGCCAACCTTCGTTCAGGTGGTGACAGTGGTCACTGTACTCGTAGAGGAAAGCAAAAAATTAACCACTGGGGGAAAATTGAGAGTATATACCCCACACTCAGAAGTATCGTAAGCCAAAAGGCTGAGAAATGGCTCACTGATTCTCAAGTATGAAGCCATCTCAATAGATAATGATTTAGAGCTAATCATGAGTAACCAACTCAACCCTGCCCAGTTTTTATATGGAGAACTAGGGGAGAAATTAATACATAATTGCCTAGAAGTTATAAACTATCAAACTAACAGAAGAGAGGTTCTAAGAGATCAAACACTCCAAAGAGAAAAATGATTGTAAATCAATGGATATTCACGGCTAATCCAGAGGCACTGGGTATCAGGGTATGCTATAGTGGATGAAGGGTTGGTAGCCACAGGAAAGGGAACAACTGGTCAGATCAAGCATAATATGCTATATGCCCTAAAACGAGTTCTGCAAATATTAGCACAGAAAAGGAGAACAATATATACAGATTCAATATATACAGATTCAAAATACGCTTTTGGAGTAGCGCATACCTTTAGAAAAATTTGGGAAGAGAAGAGGCTATTAAGTTCAAAGAGAAAGGGACTGATTCACAAAAAAAAACTTGTTTTAGACACGTTAGAAACCTTACAATTACCAGAAGAAGTAGCGGTAGTATATGTTAAAGGATATCAAAAAGGGGCAACTAAAGCGTGAGGGAACAATTTAGCTGATTTAGAAGCTAAAAATGCTGTTGAATGGGGGACAGAAAAACTGTGATGATGGTGTTAACCCCCATGAGAGAAACACAAGAAATTCTGGTGTTTAGTGGGACAGAAAAGGAAGTAGTCCTTAAAATAGGAGCCAAGAAAGATTACAAAGGCAGGTGGAGATTAGCAGATGGGAGGCAAATGTTAAATAACTCCCTTGCCAAGAAAATGCTAGAAGGCATACATGGGACAACACCTTGGGCTACACAAGTGCTAAGTGATCAATTTCTAAGGGACTGGGCTCCATAGGAATTTTCGGAATAACTAAGTGGGTGACTGAATGGTAAATAAGAGTAAATAAGAAGGTCATGAGGAAAACACCAAGGGGAGGGTAAGAACTAGCCTTAAGGACCTTACAAATCATCCAAATTGACTTTACTGAGCTTCCCCAGGTACAACAGTGGAAGTTTCTGCTACTGATAGTAGATCACTTTATTCATTGGGTAGAGACACTACCCACTGTTAAAGCCAATATCAATGCTGTGAGTAAAACACTTCCAGAATCAATCATTCTCCGATATGGGATGGTAAACAGGATTGATTCAGACTAGGAACTCATTTCACTTTGAAGATATTGCAGAAAGTTGCTCAAGCCTGGGAATGGGAATTACACACCCCATGGCATCCACAGAGTTCTGGTAGGGTTGAGAGAATAAATAAAACTCCTAAAAGAGCTCTCGTTAAGCTAATGACTGAAACCCAGATATCATGGATAAAATGTCTCCCTTTAGCCTTGTTAAGAACTAGAAACCAACCCCAGTCAGATCTGAGGGTTTCACCCTATGAAACGATGTTTGGGTTACCCTTCTTGACCTCACCCCAGAATGTTGCCACCTATGAGGAAGGGGAAGCCAATGCCAAGAAATATGTCTATAGCACAAACCTTAGATGGGCTAAGACAAAAAGGGGAATTCCTCAATAACCATCCTGGATTTCAGAATCCATAATATTGATCCTGGGGACTGGGGAATGATCAAGTCATGGAGAGATCAGCCTCTAAATCCTTAGTGGGAATGTCCCTTTCAGGTACTGCTCACCACCAAATCGGCCACGCGAACTGCAGAGCAGGGATGGACTCATGACAACAGAGTCAAAGGCCCAGAAGAAGAACCCAAAGAATGGACTATAACATCCAGGCCAGGTGAAACAAGATTGACTCTCTCAAGCAGAGACTGAGAAAACAAGAAAAACAACAAGATGCTCAAAAAGTAGAGTCAGGTTTCCCCCAGCCAGCTCAAGAACTGTTTCCCTGTTTTAATGGGCAAGAATTGCAAGCATCTGTTGAGAGGAAGTATAAAAGGGACCATAAAAATAATGGGGCAGCATCCTTAAGAAAATAAGACAAAGAAAGGAAGACGAGACCAGGTTGGCTCCTTTGTTTACTACCAAGAGGACTCCATAGCCCTGCTGTGGGTAGCAACCCTGTAGGCATGGTAAAGTACGTGCAAAAAGGCCATGCCCTATCTCTATAATTCCCTAACTGTCTTTTAATACGAGAGAGACTGGAGGGCAAGACCAAGTTGACCTCTCTATTCATTACTAAGATACACCTTCTATGGGCAAGGTACACCCCATAGGCAACGTAGATGGGGGTAAAAGCCATTACCTCTGTAATGTCCTTTTTTTCATTCTGGATATGGGTGTCTAAGGGAAAACAGGGATTTTTTTCCCCTTGGGTTCCCTCTGTCCTTGCTCACATCAACAGATGCTAGTATATGTCATTGAGTTAAACTGTTTGAGCCAAATAACTTGTGGGAAAGGAAAAGGGGGGATTGTGATAGATGAGTAATGTAATAGTTGACTCTCACAATTAAAATGTAAATATCATGTATATATTTTAGGAGAATTTTTATTGACTTGTAGTTGCTCCTCCTTGCATTATTATCAGGGGGTGGCCTGGGTTTAAGATATTTGAGCTTGTTACTATGGCAACATCTGACCTCCAATCAAGATTTAAGGAAGTAAACTCCACCATTGGAGAGCAAAGAAGGAATCAATGGACTAAACTTTGGGAGGGGCTAAAGGGTAAAAAGGCAGTGTGTCCTCCAATGTGTGGACAAGCACATGGTGGGAAAAATCTTTTGCTCCCGGCGCCATATTTTCTCTATTCAGTTGTCTGTCGTATTTTTGACAAGGTTTTAATAAACCTTTTACATTTTTTAAAAGTGAGTATCATTTCTTACAATGGTATTGGTGCTGTCATTCCAGTATATCAAAATTACTTAAGGTTACAGGTTCTACACAGCCCACTACATCATAAACAATAATTCAAGTAATTCAGGAGATATTTGAAATCTGCTAAGAAAAAAAGAATGAACTGTAATATCCAGCAGAAAACAAACATCAAAGAGAAGATATTGTGAACGGTAACCTAATTAAAAATAACAGACTGGGTAAAACTTCCAAGAACCATGTAAGAAATCAGTTTGTAATACTTTCACATGAGATTGGTTTGCATTAAAATTGCAGAGTAAAATTTAGCAATACTAAGTTGTAAAAAGCTAAGAAAATATTCTGCTAAAAATACTTGCTTTGTTATCTTTAAAATGCTGGGTTATTCAAAGAAGGTCATTCCTGACCTCTTATCTCTTATCTTGTACCTCAAAATAACAGGTACAAGAGACACAGAGGCATTCAATTTAAAATAAGCCATAGTTATTCTAGCAACTGATCATTTCTTAATTTTTTTTCACTGAGAGAGAAGCAGTTGAATATATTTAGTATGCCACAGAAGAAATAAATACTGGAGAAAACATCTTTTTTATGGAGAACGATTTTGATAAGGAATATCTCTTGTCAATGATTCCTTAAGTTGATAAAATATTTTATTTAATTTTTAACATATTTACATTTAATTTAGAACAAAACATACACTAAAGAAAACTCAAACCAAGTTATTTTTCTGATTTGAAAAATACTTTCAAGGTTCTGCTAAGGAGATTTCTTGAATGTTATAAGAGCAGGGTGTTTTCTGAGAGGCACAAATGAACCATAAATGTACTTTGAAAGGGAGGGCAGAAATGTAAACAGTATTATGACTGGCAAAGGCAGTTTGCACTCTTGTCTGCATAGAGTCCCATAAAACCTCAGAAGTACCAAGGCACTCAAATTTGTTAAATTTATATGTGGTCCAAATTGATGTGGCACTACCTAAGTTTGAAAAATTAACAAGCTGTTAACAACATAATATATTCTGCACAAAATAGTAATCTTCTTTTACAAGCTGTTACAGAGAATTGATTTGTTAATTTTATTTAGTCTAATTAACCTCTTTGTGCTTAGTGCATATGTAGTAATTCTTATCACAAATTTATACAGCAGAAGCAACCACTCAGTCTTTTCCAGGCATTTTTTTGAAGAAACAGCAGATATGTATTTCCACTGACTTCATATATTCTTCCTCTTTTCATTCTCCTTAAGAAGAATGTAGTAGTTGGCACTAAATAACCAATATTTTTACTTTCCAGGTTATTTCTTTCACTATCAGTGTGATACACCACTGGGTAAGACACCACATTTTCTGCAGACATTTCTCCAGTTCAAAAGTAGAGCTTGAGATGACAGTATTCATAATCTTGTTGTGTTCACTAGTTGTGAAATGCTGAAATGCCTCATAGATAACTGCATAAATGCCTGTAAAAAGAAATTTTTAAGGTTGGCTGCTTCAAGATACCCATACAAGAAATTTTATATTATACATTAGATTTTTAAATTGACAGTTTTGCTCTTTAGGCTGTGCTGATGCATTGTTCTTATAGCATCTTGTCCAAGACTTGACAAATAACATGACATGTGGAGTCCATATGTTCCATATGAACTAATCATTTCGATTAATGGCCTGGACCACATAAATTTTTTTTCTACTGAAATGTATGCTAAGCTTACAGGAGCAACCAACCTGAATATTTTTCAGTCCTTTCCTAAGCAATTTTCAAACCAAGAAAAAAATCCCCCATTGGTACTTCTCCTGCCCAATAGACAAATGGAGCATTTGCTACTTCATCTCTTGAGTCTGACAGGTCTTGGCTTGTGGAGTGACCCTGCTCCTAAGAGGTAGGAATTTGATCCTACCATTCCTGTGTTGCTAATAACTCCTCCCTTGACCCAAACCCTAAACTCCACCCCTGAGATACCTTATAAAACCCCACGACCTGCCTTTGCCTCGTCTTTCATCTTTGTGCCTCGTCCTTGGGGGTAATAAATAGATTCTCGAGCTTTCTGAAACAAATACCCATCTTTGTTCCCATGCCCAGTGCTGGCAGCTGCCTTCTCCCTGGACACGATGAAATCAGTTGCAACGTGCCACAGCACTGGCTTGCTCTTTGGCTGCTGTAAGATGGAATCAGCAAGAGTTGAGCATCCAGGATTCTTCTCAGGTGGTGTTTCTTCCTCAAGACTTGAAAAACTTGCCTAGTATATGCCAGGGGTACATCACCTCATTGTTCCCTGTGTGTGCCAAGGTGGTGGTTGTGATCATTCTCCATTACATGGATGATGTCCTGGTGTGCACCCCCAATGACACTGTTCTACAGGATGCACTTGACCAAATGGTTGAGGTTTTAACACCTGCAGGTGTCTCTTTGTAGGAGGAGGAACTTCAAATATGCCACCTTGGAAACATCTAGACCTGGAAATCACAGTGAGGACCATTGTTCCCCAGAAACTGGCCTTTAACAACAACCCAAAAACTTTAGCAGACCTGCACTCACTGTGTGGGACTTTAAATTGGGTTAGGCCTTGGCTAGACATCACCACCAATGACCTAGTCCCCCCTCTTCAACTTACTGAAAGGGGGAGAGGAGCTGAGTTCTCCAAGATCCCTGGCCCCAGAGGCAAAGGTTGCGTTACAGAAAGTAGAAAAAGCACTTGAAGAGAGACAGACCCATCAATGTAATTTAGAATTCATTTTCAAATTTATTGTGTCGGGGAAACTGCCACATTTTCATGGGCTTATCTTCCAATGGGACCAGGACCAGAAGGACCCTCTCTTGAAAGTATAATAGGTTTTCCTCAGTCACCATTAGTCCAAGAACATCACTAGGCCACAAGAGTTGATGGCACAGCTGGTCAGAAAAGCCAGGAGGAAGCTTTGGGAACTGGCCTGCTATGACTTCACATGCATACATGTGCCAGTTAACCTTTTGGGGCATGAGACATCCCCAGAGACGTTGACGAAGGAAAAGTTTGAGCATGTCCTAAGAAACAAGAAGACACACCAAATTGCTCTGGAAGGTTACAACGGGCAGATATCTGTCCACACCCCTGCCCATAAGTTATTCGCTTCTAGATTCCAATTGGTTCAGAAAGAGAAAAGGAGCCTATGAATTTTGACGGTTTTGGGGCTGACTTTTGCAGGGATGGCATCCTCTGGTATTAGCCAGATCCATCGGTAACACAAATAAACAGGTAGAAAAGGGGTTTTCTGGGCTGGCTACTGAGACACACATAGTCTCTTGCTTGGTGATGTTGGCTAATGTGATCCATTTATTTTGCTTTGGCTGTGGAACTACCCAAGTGTCATCTGGAAGGAGGAAGCCAAGAAAACCAAAAAGCAAGAGCAAGGAGTCTTAGTAAGTCATCTTTCAGTCTTTTTAAGCAGGTTTAGATAAATCTTTGGTTTTCATGTGGCTGTTCTCTTCTTGGGTGGTTCTTCACTCTTCTCTTCCACTCGGGCTTCTGGTGAAGTTGTGGGCTCCCGCAATGGCTGGAGATGGGGCTTGATATTCTTTGCGGGGATCCACTTGGGTCCTGCACCTGTGGATACACAAGCAAATCCCCTTTCCCAAGTGATGAGTGGAAAAGGCCCTGAAACTTGTCCAGTTTCAGAGTCCTGTACTAATACAGGTGGTCTTTCCTTCAGTTTTGACTGCATCATGTTTGAAAAATGTCTGAAAAATAGGTGGGACAATCTCCAAAAGTGAATTTTAAAATTTTAAAATCTTAAAATAAACTAATTTTTTAAATTATAAACATACATACCCCTTTTTGTTTTTCTAGGATATCTTTGAGTGACCTATGGCCTCTTTCAATGATGGACTGGCTTGTGGAGGAGTGAGAAATACCTGTAGTATGCTTAATGCCCCATAAGACTAAAACGTTATTGCACTCTTGTATGCTGACCCATTGTTGATCTTGATTTCTGGGGGAATGCCTAAAGATGAGAAAGCTTATAGAAAGAATTTAATTATGTCTCTGGCTTTTTCCCCACTGTGGGCTAATGCAAAGCTGGCTTCCAAAAAAGTATCTATGGACACATGCAAATACCTAAACTGTCGAAAGGATTGATAGTGGGTTACATCTGACTGCCAAATCTGTAAGTTATTTAAACCTTGGGGGATTAATGCCATTTCCAATAGATGGTATTGAATAATTTTAGCAATCTGGACAGGAGTGGACAGTCGTCTTTACTTGATTTTTATTATGTTGAACATTTGGATGAGTGCAGGGGCATCCTGGTGAAAAAATGAATGGCTTCAAGGGCTTGTTCAAAGAATTTGGTAAAGTAATTCGAATGGGCATGGTTAGAAGGTCTGCCTGAGCGTGCCCTCCTGCAATGAATCTAGGTAGGGAGGTGTGAAAATGAATATGTGTAATTAAATAAGGTTGTTTTCTAAGGGAAAGAAGGAACATTAATTTTTTTAATAAATCATATAACTTACAGTTGGAAACTGTTTTAAGAAGGGATCTTTCCACTCTTTCTACTACATCTGCAACATTAAAGGAAACAAACTAAATTAAAAGGAAACATAAATATGGAAAAGGCATGGACAATAGCTACAAGCTCCACTATTGTGGGAAATGGATTTCTAGAGAGTTCTCAGGGACTGACAGAAGGCCCACAAAGTATGCATCTATATGCAAAGTTTGAGACAAGAAGTTCTGACTTAAAAATGCCATAGAATACTGTTGAAAGAGAAATGGAGTTAGAAAACAGTTTCAAAGGATGGCCTTGCAAATTAGACTAGATAGTTTAGAGAAATAGAACTATGAAAGATGCATCGTAGTAGGACCCACAAGGTGTAGTTTTAGATGATTGGCTTTAAGGCATCTACAGCGTGGCGTGGCAAAAAGCTGATAAGCCAAGACATGCTTATAGTGTATTGTAATTAGGAAATAGTTGGCTTCTGATTGTGACAGCATGAATCTGTATTATCTCATCTGTAACATCTGTACTGTCTCACCATTCTCGTGAGACTGAAAATGGAATAAAATCTTTTAAAACGCCTCTTAGTTACTCCATCTCTGGGTCAGGAAAAGGCTCTTGTCTGACACAGTATCTGTGGTGAGACTTCTTTCTCAGTGTGAGATTCCCATTCTTTTGTGTCTGGATTCTGCCAAGCAATTACTGATTTTTGAGACTTCCCTGAGCCATCTGAGAAAAAAGTAATTGCATTAAGAAGGATATGACTTAAAGGTTTTTAAATTAATTTGTAGAAGGAATGTAATTACCTGTGCTTTGGATAATGAACTGAAATTTGACACGTAAAATTTACCAGAGAAAATTAAAATATTTAGATTGTTGAATTAATCCTTCTAAATGATTGGAAGTAAAAGACAAGAATATAACTAAAAAATCTCTCCCTGAAAGGGAAAGAATATGGGATCTAGCTTTTATAATTAATGAGCTATAATTTCAGGATAGATTGTTATAGTTTTACCACTGAAATGGTATAAAGACCTACTCTAAGATTAGTAGACTGTCTGGTACCTTTTGATCCCATTGAAAAATAAGACCATAAAGTTGGGGGGTTGCTCCTAAAACAGCAAATAAAAAAGGTAAATTAGGATTGAATCTGTGTGCTTGTTGTGATTGGGTGGCTATTAACACTTTGTCCAGAGCTGCTTAGGCGTCTCTAGTTAATATCATTGGTAAATTTAGAGCAGTATTTCCTTTTAATAGGTTGAATAAAGGGGCTAGATCTTGATTTGTAATTCCCAATAAGGGCTAAATCCAAGTGATAGTTTCCAAAAGCTGAAGCATATCATTGAGTATCTTTGGGTCGTCTCGTAGTTGAATTAACTGTGGCATTACGATCTGCTCAGTAATTTTGTACCCAAGGTATTTCCATGGGGAAAGCTGTTGTAACTTTTCCTCAGATACAATGAGTCTGGCATCCTGCACAGATGAGATGACCTCATCAAAGGTGATCTTTACAGATGAGTCGTCATATTCTACAAGGATGTCATCCATATAGTGCAGGATAATGGACTGTGGGTATTTCAGGCAGAGAAGAGAAGGGACTTTTGCCACATACCACTGGCAAATTGTTGGTGAATTTTTCATACCTTGCAGCAAGACTGGCTAATGGTATCTTTTCAAAGGACCTTGCCTGTTGATTGATGGTATGGAGAAAACAAATTGTAGTTCGTTGTCCAGGTGTAGTGGGATATAAAAAAATCAATCTTTTAAATCAATAATGGTTAATTTTCAGTCTTTGTGTAACATAACAAGGGAAGGTAGGCCATGCTGTAGGGGTCCCATTTCCTCAATGACATCTTTTATTCTCTCAAGGTCTTGTAGGAGATACACTTATTTTTCATAGCAAACACTGGAGTGTTCCAAGAGTGTGCCAGCCAGGGGTCTATGTACAAATCACAAACAGGATTGGACTGCTGAGGAACACGACTCAAGCTGTTTATTGTCTAGCATTAGTCTCATTAAATTGGTCTGACAATGGGAAGATGCCAACAGCTCATTTCCCAAGCAGAAGACAAACTGATATTACAAATTACTCTAGAAGTGTTTTAACTCTTAAATCAAACACAAAAGCAAAAGTATATTGACATTAACTCTATCCAACTACTATAAGCATATGTACCTTTTGCTAAAATAGTGTTTGCTTATTTTCAATACTATACCTGCTTGTAAGCTTTAATACGCTATGTATAAATTTTCATTATTAAGCTTCAAACTTCCTAATATCTCACTAAATATACTTTTCTGTAGCTTAGGGAATTATTCTTCCCAAGTGTTAGTACACAAGGCATTGTTCTATTGGTCCTTATTTTCTACTTATTTTATAATTTTTCTTCTGACAAATCTTATGGCTGCTGCTTAGCTCTAATTGCAGTTCTGCTGTCTCTGAGGCCTGCCTCTCACAGCTTTCCCAAAACCCTCTGATTTTAACTGTTGCCACACATCAACAATTTTAGCGTGAAAATTTTTCTATTTATAAGGGCCACTGATCCACCAATATGGGTTTGTTTGATGTCGGTGTTGTGCTCATCAGAGGCCATGCTAAAAATTTGTCTCCAACCTCAATCCTCATTGAGACAGAACGTCTCTCCGCCATAAAATTATGGAAGCCTTCACCACAAATGGTTTGGTGGTGGCGACATGACCCTCGGGTCCTTCAAAACTGAAAGGATGGAGACTACAGAAGCTGTCACTGTGGCGCCCAGTATCGGATAAGATATCAAAGATGGTACCAAAGTCCAGTCGGTGGGACAATAGGACCTAGAAATTACCATCACATCAGCTCTGACGTCAATGAGTCCTGATGTCAATGATGCCAATGAGTTGAGGGTGAAAGTTTTGCCAAGATGTTTTAGGACACAAGTGAGCAGTGGTCATCCATTGCTTATCCTTCTGGTCCAGGCAATGAAAGACTTTCTCTCTTTAGAGTCACCACTAGAGAGTGACTCTTTCATTGCCTGGACCAGAGTCACTCGCATTCTGGTTCTAGCAAAAGGAAAGCTTGCACAATACTTAGTCCCTTTGGTATGAAACTAGGGGGATCAGGACACATAAGGAGTACTGTTATTTCTTAGGATGATGTCACCAATAGAATGGAAAGCAGAACATAGATCCCTTCAGCATTTGTCCTATTTGTTTCCTTATTCAAGAACTCATGTGGCCGTTTTTCTGGGCCTAACCATCCTGTAGAGACGGCATGATGAACAGTGTTTGTGAGAATTACTGACAGGGGAGTTCCAGACAAGAAGCTGTAGGCATTGTGGAAGGGAGGCTGGAGAAGAGGCACTGAAGCTCTCGACCTGCTGGTCGTTGATGATCTCAGACATGGGCAACAGGGGTGCTTGTGTCTTCTCATGCTGCTACCTTGTGCTCTGATGACAGTTTCCTGACTGGTGTCAGCAACATCCCTGTGCCTATAATCTGCTAGTCTTGTGACAATGCCCTTTGAATCAACATTGTCTTGGAAATGCCCTTCGTTTTGATTTGGGCAGTCTTTGGCAAAGTGTCCCTTCTTAACACAATTGTGGTGAGGTCTCAGTTTTTCATCTTGAGGCTCTTTGGAGTTCTGCTGAAAAGTGGTAAGGGCTTCAGCAAGAACTTGGCCTTGCAATACTTGGGAGTGGCTAAGTGGTTGTATGCATCAATCACTTGAGTGATAGTAAGCTCAGGCTTACTATCACTGTGGTGGAAATGGCACAACAACTTTTTCCATTCCAGATTGGTGTTCACCACCGCTAGACATTTTAGTAGTTCCTCCCTTAGTTATCTATAACAATTTATTTGTCTAGAGACAGTTTAAATCAATCTAAAGATTTTATATACGCCTCATTAGGGCCTTGCCTTAATGTTTGTGAAGTTTAAATTCAGTTTGTTATCATCCGGAACTATTGGGACACACTAGACAGATGATGGACTTTGGACCTGGTTAGCATAAGAGGTTTGACAATTAGGATGCTTTGGCAAGAACAAACAGCTTTGAAGTTTGCAAAAAGATTAAATCTGTCTGACTTACTGGAAAAAGAAAATTATATCAAACTGCAAGCAAGAGATATTGTACACTGTGTAAAATCGTTTATGTGATGATTAACCTAATCATCATAGGAAACATTACTAGCCTTCCTAAAATACTATATAAGCATTTGTATCCTACAAAAAATTTGGATTCTATGGCCATCTCAAAATCTCCCCTGTCGCTCCAATCACTGATACAGGACTTGTGGTAACGTTTTTCTAACCACATCCCTGATGTTGTTAAGGATGGGCCTGGGAAGGTTTTCTACTCACTGTTCTGGATATGTGTGGGTCCCTTCTACCAGGTGGTCAATGCTGCCCTTCCTTGGTCTCCCACATAGTCTCTCAATAGTTGGTTTAACAAGCTTTTCCATTCCAGTCCCCATAGGGAGTATTTGGTCAAGGACAATAACATAGTCAATATATATCGCTTATCATGTGGGGTCAGCATTTGTACAGAGAAGGTTACATGTGGTAGTTTATTTTGCAGTTTGTTCTTCTGTAATATTCCTTGTTAAAAGTTTGTAATGGTTCATTCCTTGTATGGCATTTGGTACAAGGAATGAACCACTACAAGAATTGATTGTAAGGTTTGCTCCTTCCCCTTTTTTGGCTCCTATTGCATAGCCCTTACCCTGCACCCCTGCCCTAATGCCTTCCTATTGGTGAAAAGTTTTCTCCTCCCTTTATTTCTTCCCTTCCTTATAAGCAGTTCTTTTGCCTTGTCGCTTGTCCCTGACTCGCCCTGGAGAAATTAACTTCCTTGGAACTCAAACAAGTGATCACTCCCTATTCCTTTGCCTTGGTACTGTGCTGCTGCTGTGCCACCCACGCCACAGTCGACACCTGCGGGGAGCTATGAGCCCCTGTACACACCGCCACCGGTCTCGGGGAGTGAGTGGCTGGAGAACATCTCCCTGTGACCACAGTGTCCCTTGCAACTGATCTTTTCCGATGGATCTTTATTGGGCTCCAGTAAGCGGAGATCCCCCTCCAATGATGAGGAAGAGGAGGAGGGGGAATCGCCCAACACCACAAATACTCTTTTGTTTTGTTGGCATTTGTTATATGGCCTTGAAACATTCAGGTAAGCCTTGGGCTAGGCCTGAAGGTATGCCTGATGCCACTGACCTGGGCACCGCCGTCTTGGAGGCAGGCCCCTCCGGAATCCAGGCAGGCAGGGTTCTAGCCTCATCAGAAGGGATGTGGCCTTTTGAGTTATTTCTGGCGGTAGCAGGAAAGGAGTGGCCCAAGGTGGAAAGGGGATGTCACAAGGTGGAGAGGATGGAGTTGGAGGCAATGCCAAGAAAGGGACCTCCTGAAGGACCAATAAATCAACTGGAAGGTGGATTATTATCAGGAGAAGGAAAAAGAACCCGAGGAGAAAAGCAGGACGGAGTGGGAGAGATCCAAGATGGCGTGCACAGTGTCATCTTGGGCCTTAGATGGAGGAGTTGGAGGTGGACATAAGGCAGTAGAGTCATTGGCTGAACCAATATTCCATCTGAGCCCACCATAGCCATATGATTTACTAGCAATCTTGGCCCCGTATCTACCTACCTCTGGGATGGTGCAAGGAGCAAGAGGGATAGTAAAAAAGGGTACCAATCCTAGGCTGTTCTGAATTACTCGATTTTTACTCCTTGTCTTTCTCTTCTGATTTTAATGGCTCCAGATTTAGTCAAAAAAATGGTAAGTGATTTTCAAGCAAAGCTGTCTCTTTAATGCTGAATTATACAATTTAACACCTACCGAGTCCCAAAATGCTGATGTTACAACATCGGGCACAGTAGCATCATGAGAATTTTTGAAAGAATGTTTAATTATTTTTCAGTTTTCACTTCTCAAACTTCTTTCCCTGGGATCCTAATTTGAACCTAAAGAGGCGATAGATATCTCTTTCTTCTACAGACATCTGCAAGCCCATCTTTAGAAAACTAAAGCTTGTTTTTTCTAAGATACTGGCATTCTCTTGGAGGTTATCAGGAAATTCCAGACACCCTATCATGTGTAACTAAAAAATAACATTCAGATGATGGGGCAGATATCGCTCTTCTCTTACCTTCTTCACGCTACAGGTCTTCCTGCTGTCCTTTGCAGAGAACTTCCCCAGTTTCTTGGGCTGCTCTCCTCTGAACAAGCCACCAAAGTTGCTGAAGTCTTCATCCACTTGCCAGCCTTGACATGGATCATGACAACGGCAATCCAAAAATTAGAGAGACAGGTAGGGCCTAATTGGCTTAAGGGACTTTTGCTGATATTCCTAACACATCCCCTGAATATCAGGGGTCCCCGTTCAGGTGCCATGTGTGGTGCGCTGGGCCTGGATGGTATAGCTGGCGGTCATTTTAGAACTATCAACTTTAGAAAATCCACGTGGTGAATAAACAAAGAGGCATGATTTAGTGACCAAAAATAAAAGAGAGCAGTAATTAGTAAAATAACAAGCGAATAATCTGAATAGTCATATAGGGTGCACTAAAAAGGCGAGAGCCTGGGTAGGTTCAGTAACACATATAAGGTACGAGAGGGACAGAGTCTGAGGGATAGGGTACAATTAAGTGTCAGGAATATTAAAATCAATGCACCAAAATTAGGCTAATAGCGGAACAAGCAACAAAGAAGTTTGTAGATTACGTTAACATAAGAACTCCCAGGGACGGTGAGGGTGAGGTTTTTTTTGCTCACAGTAACAAAGGGCATTTATCCCACACCCTTAGGCTAAAGTTTTCGTTCTGCTCAACCCCATCAAGGAACCACGGATTAGACACAACTAAAGAGGCTGCCCTTAATATGAATTCTTAGGGGCGAGCCGGACGATTTATAATTTGAACAGTTTCCAGAGGTGACAAAAGCGCAATAGAAATTATAAAACCTTGGAAACTTATTTTTTATTTTATTGAACTCTTAAATACTGGAACATATGGCAAAGACTGTGTGCTGGAGGAGTCAGTGGCGGTGTTGGTCACCCTTCCAAGACCTCAGAGGATGCAGATGGATGAAATGGCCACTCTACATGGCCCTACATGCATCCCCTGTGCCATCCCCATACCCTGGAGAGATACTTTCCACAAACCCCCCCCATGTAGTGGGGCCCCAGTGCGTGCTGAGATCAAGGGGGGCAGTGGAGCCCCAAGCAGCATCAATGCCACGGTGGCCACCAAGGCCCTGGCAGTAGATATAACCATATCAAGTAACAAAGGTGTTCCTGCACCATGGGCATGCTGCACAGCACCGAAACACTCTGTACTTGCACCATAGGGATACCACCTGGGGCCAGAATGCCCTGTACCCACACCCACTCTCAGTGGCTACGTGGAGATGCTGTCCCAAGTCGGAGAGTGCCACCATCTTGGCTGGGCCACCTGTGACCGTGACACAGCTCCATGGAGCTCCCTAGACCACCCCACTGCCACCAGAGCTGGTCAAGCACCTTTTTACCATGGAAACACCCTGACTGCCCCTGTCTGGAGATGGTTGACTCAACCCATAAACTGTGCCCACAGTCCCAGCTGCCTTCAGAGTGGGGCCTGAGATGATGTCACTACAAATGCCCAGATGCCAAGCCTATGTCACATCCGGAAATGCACAGGAACCAGGACATCCCAGCACTGTAGCATATGGGGTTATAATTATTAAAGTTCTAAGGCTATACTCACAAGAAGACCCCATGGGAAAGGCACAGCTACAGGCTGCACAGTTGGAAGTCGGTTAAGGAATAAGAGGCAGTTATAAGGAGAAAGTCAGAAGTGAGATTGTGATTGGCTAGAGGAATGTGTGGACAGTGTATGAGCAGGAAGCTGATTAAATGATAGGACACGTGGACAGCAGCATGGCAGCTGAGACAGCCAATGAGTACCTCTCTCTCTTAAGTTCTGTTAAGTCTCGTTTTGCTTTTAGTTATGTCAGGTTAAAATTAAAGGTGTAAAAAGGGGCTGATTTGTACTAAGCAATCTCCTTCAGATGCATAAGGGAGTCCTGTGTTGCTTTGTTCCCCCACTCCTACAAATGGCAGGCCCAACCAGGGATCTATAAAGAAAACGGCACGATGTACAATCTTCTCTGGTAACAGCTCTCACTAGGTAAAGGAAGTGGCTGGGAGGAGTCCACGAAAATGATCTGGGGAAGGATCCAGGAAAAGGATCGGGGGAAAGATCCAAGAAGTGGATCCAAGAAAAGGATTTGGAAAGAGTTCAGGAAGGAACTCCAGAGTTTCTGAAAGAACTCAGAAATTAAAAGGGCACGCACCTCACAAGGAGGGTGAGTAGACCAGTGTGACAAAGTATGGGACGTGGACAAAGCAGGCCCTTGGGCCAGGTCAGGCAGCTCCTACATCAGCAATCTAATAATGTGGCTGATGTGAAACTAAGCACCCTGCTGGACTGGGTGTCCAATCAATTTAAAGGCTTTCCCTTTCTTGGACCTCTTTGATTAGAAACCTGGCAAGCAATAGGCCAGAGATTTTTTGATATTACCGGGGACAACAATGCGGAAGCTTGCAGACACCTTGCTACATGGGGAACAATCATGGCAGATATTAAAGGAAGTCACTCGAGTGCCGGCCACTACACAGCTTCAGAAATTAATTCCCCTGAACCCTCAGCGCCACCAGAACCTGTACACAAACCCGAGTTTAATCTAAACAGCCACAGATCTCGGGGTAAGGATCTCTTACCCTGAGATCAACCCAGGCCCCACAGACTGCCATATCCCCATAAAAATCCGTGTGCTGTTGGACCCCTCAGCACAAAATTCTTTTACCCTGATAAAAATTCCTGCACGGCCGGACCCCTTGGCCTGGAACTCTTGTATGTTGATAAAAATCCCTGCACAGCTGGCCCTCTCAGATTGGAACTCTCGCATTGTGAGCAGGCGACAGACTTGCTCCCTGCCCCAGATGGCCATGCAAGTAGTTTATCATTGGCAAAAATGTAGGGAAGCTGTCAGGAAGGAGGGCAGCTGGTGCTTGTTGCGGTCTGCCCAGTAATATATGCACCAGACCAATGGCAAGTGGATCAAGAACTAGATTATAAAGTAATTAAATAACTGAGGGCAATAATAAGAAAAAGCAACTTATCCTCCCATTACACACTAGAATCCATCACACCTAGAATCCATTAGCACTGCCTATGTCCTTATACACCCTGAGTGGAAGAGCATAATGGTTTCAAAATGACGCAGTTTACAGACTGGCTGATTATTGAGAGCTGTGTACAACTCAGGTGGAAGAACTGCAGTAAAGATATCCACAAAATGATGTTGCACAGCTGACCAGAAAGGGTGCTTTTGCAACCCCTTCAGTGCAAGCAGGCTAGCTGTGGGAAGTATATAATATCATCACTCGCCTAGCCATGCAGGCTCTGCAGCAACTCCTGGGGATGGGTGTCGATTCTAACCTGTCTTCTGGTAAGATTTTACAGGGTCTAACACAGTGATTCATAAAGTTCTTTGTCAGACTGCAAGCCGCACTCTCCCGACAAGTCGACAGTGATGAGGCCACAGTTATTCTGTTGTGGCAGCTTGCTTTTACAAAACCTGTTATAATTGCTAGCAAATTTCAGCCTTTGGCTGTTCTATTCCAATGGTTTGTTAATGATAAAGACTCTTTCCATGTTTATTCTTAGCTCACACAGCAACAAAAACTGTGTGGACTGTTAATGATATGTTTTCTTATTTAATTAAGAAAGGTAGAGAGCAATTACAAACCCTCAATGGCCAGGATCTGCATTACCATCTACGTACTTCCAAGACAATTTGACATGGTTGCTATCAGAGGATGCTAACTTTCAAATCGTAATTGCCAAGTTTTCTTGACAGGTATCTATCCGTTATGTCTCACATTGTTTATGGACAGAGAAAGGTAACCTCCCTCTGTACACAAAGCCTCACTGCAGCATGACACATGTCAATGGAGCAACTGTTTTTACAGATGCATCAGGCAAAACCAACAAAGCTGCAGTAATGTGTCATGATGGTGATTCTGCCCAGTGGCATAAAAGAGTGTTCATGTTAAAGGATGAATCTGTGCAGATTTTTAATTGGTTGCTATCTGGTATGCCTTTCAGTTATTTTCACAGGAGCCATTTAACATCAAAACTGACTCCTCATATACTGCTGATGTTATGATTCATTTAGAATTTTCCTATTTAAAACATGTTAATAATCTTTTTTTTAACAGAGTTAAGAACATTGTGGACTGTCGCAGACATCTTTTGACCCACAGGTCAAGCTATTGTTGAGCATTCCCTAACACTTTAAAATCCATGCTTGAAAAACAGAGAGGCAGGGAGGGAGTTGGGTTCCCCTCATGAAAGGATAGCTAAAGCCTTGTATGTTCTCAGTTTTTTAAATTACAATGAGACAGGACGAACTGCATGTGAAAGGCGGTATCCTTTCCACACAAAGGCACATTTAAAACCTCTTGTGATGGTAAAGGATTTACTGACTGGAGATTGGAAAGGACCAATGACCTTGCTGACATGGGGAAGAGGAAATGCCTGCCTTTCCATGGGCCATCATGTGCAGTGGATTCCATCATGGTGTGTGCGGCCTTTTGTCACAGCATCCTGAGTTGATGGGTATATAGTTACTATGTTATAAGCCCTTATTGCAGTTTTTGAAGAGCTGTAGTTGTTGTCACTGTTATTAATGTCCTAGGAGTTTAGTTTTTCTTAGTAGGTATTCAGTCCTTAACAAAAACGGATATGGTGTTATTATTGTTAAATAAAATTTATGCTCATCAGAAGGCCGCATGGGAAAGGCACCGCTGCAAGCTGGGAGGCTGGAAATTGCTTGAGGAGTAAGAGGCAGTTTATAACTGAGGAAAGTGTCAGTTAAAATTGAGAATGTTATTGGCTGGAGGGATGTGTAGACAGTGTATGAGCAGGAAGCTGATTGCATGGTAGGACGTGTTCAGAGCAGCATGTCACCTGAGCCTTCCAATGGGTGGCTTCTGTCTGTTAAGTTCTGTTAAGTCTCAGTTTGCATTCAGTTTTGTCAGGTTAAAATTAAAAGTAAAAAAAGGGGCCAATTTTTACAATAAAACAAGCTCCGTCACCACTCTTACTAGTCAACTCACCAGCACATATTAACTTAACACTATGAAGCATAATAATGGCTGCAAATATATGTACTCCACCCACATGTAGTCAAGCTTAAAACAAAAACCGAAAAAATTATACTCACATAGACTTCCATACATATATGCATGAGTTTTTAATCTGTATTACAATATTTATTGTTATTGTTAATTTGCATCCTACAAAAATTATTAGTCAAAAGGTACAACAGTGGTGACTTGACAAGGAAGAGCTAAACACCCTCAACTGGATTAAACCCTATCCAAAATTATCAACTCACAATTTACACCTTTATTTGACCTCCGAAAACATGATCCTAAGTTAATTTCCACCAGAAAATTAACCCCAGAAGAAAAAACTGCTCCCAAAACAGTAGAGCAAGCTACCCTCAAAAAAGACAGTAGTTCTGCTTACATTTCACTGAAATAATGCCATTTCCTACAGCTCTGGGGAGTGTCATGCCACACTGGTATTCCCAAAATAGCAACAGGACAAGCCATCATGGAAAGAACATATGACACTTTAAAATGTAAACTGGAGAACAAAAGAGAGGAATGTGTTGGTGAGACTCCACAGGATTGTGATATCACCTAACAGCTCCACGAGGTGAGTGCTGCAGTTTTAATCTGTACATGGAACCCATTGCTGGCTGGCAAAGCTAGGTTTGGCAAATTAATTAAAAGGCCTCATTCAAATTAGACTCATGCTGTGTGTCATCTTGCCTGCAAAGGGCCCTTGTAAGTAAGATAAGAGAGAACATTCTTGACATTTTTTTTAATAAAAGGAAAAAAGGTGAATTGTCACAGCACAGCTAATCTGTAGCTGAACAAGATATACCTGAGCCTAGCAAATACAATTTGGCTGACCTTGCTCATTCTAGAAAAGAGGTGAAAAACACCTCCGCCAACCCTGTTCAAGCTTAGATGAAGATAATGTCACTAGCCAGAGAGCTGGGTCCAATGCAATAAGGAGATTGAAATGCCTAATAAAAAGAGCAGCCATATGAAATTCATTGTTGTTTGCAAGAGTATTGTGTCATGTGTCTGTCTCCAACCCACAACCTCACGTAACACTTAAATTCATTAGCATTTACACTGCTCAAAAAAACCCACCTCAAAAATTCCTGACTATGATCCAAGAAACAAATGCTCTTTCTATTTGCAATTCTTTGAAGTTATTCCCTTCATTTACAAATGAAAATCATATGCAGCACACTGGAAGTTAACTCCTCCAGTCCTGTGTCATTACACATGCTACTCTCAGGGTGATCTAGTGTTTATTTCCATGTATGAAGTTTCCAAGACATCCAAGTAAAGATTATGTAGGTACCTTGTGGAGTTTGTCAAAAAGCTATCAAATCCCGGTTATAACCTGGAGAATGGAGGGAGCAGGGGCTATGGAGAAATACCGGGAGATTGTGGCTCAAAGGAGTGGGCTGGGCACAGCTTCTAGCTCTGACCCTGTCAACACCTGAAGGAAGAAAGACTGTGGTCAATGTGGGGAGAATTCACCACCACTGCGAGGCTCTGTCTTCTGCTGCCTTCTCCTACCAAGGATGGTCAGACCCGCAGCTTGGGAAAAGGAGTTTCGCTGCCACCACCATAACCCAGCAGTGAATCTTTCTTCTGTTCCTGGGCCCTGCATTCCCCCTGCCCTTCCAGGACATCCCACAGGTTCCAGCTATTTCCCGTCGAGTTTTGACACATTCTCATCCACTGCGCCGGGATTTCTGCTGATCCCTGCCATTCCAGCCTTCTGCTTCAAAGAATGCGGATGCGGTACCTGGATCGGCTGCTCCAGGGTTTTGCATAGCAAAACTTCTCTTCCATCCCTCACGACCTCAGCCGAGCTGCCATAGCTACGTGCTCGCTGAGCCTGTGTCAGAGCACCGCCTGCAGCCACGTGGGGATCTCTGCACCTGCCCTGCCCGCCGGGAGCAACCAGCACCTCTGCCGGCTGTGACCATAACTACGCCAACGGGGAGAGTGCCGCAGCCAAAAAGACTGAGACTGGGTTCCTGGTTCTGTTTTTAATTCCATAGTTGCTGTTGTTTATTTATTTATTATACATACTCGTAAAGAACTATTACTCCTATACCCATATCTTTGCCTGAGAGCCCCTTAATTTCAAAAGTCTAGTAATTCGCGGGGTGGGGTTTTACCTTCTCCATTCCAAGGAAGGCTTTTCTGCCTTCTGTAGAAGACAACTGTCTTGTAAATCAAGAGAGTAATATACCAAGAGTAGATATTTTAGGAGTTTTGTTCCCTGGACTGCACTGAAAGAAGGTGGTGCTTCAAGGTAAAAGTATCTTACATGGCATATTTTCCAGCATTAAAAATCTGATCGATCATCCTTTATTTGGACTCCACTGCTAAGAAAGGTTTTGTACTGAGAACTGGGGGGACTAATCGTGTCACAGAAGTCAGCTTTTCTTCATATTTAGGAAAATTTTTTTGTGTCTGACCAGCTCAAATTAAAAGATCATCTACTACCAGCTAATAGTATCTACAAACTTCAAATTTCTATGAATATTTATTAACTCTTTTTTCTGCTTCTCTTATCTGTTTCTGCCTTGCATGAAAAAAAAAATTGGAAATCTTTAATGAAACATGTTCATTACAAATTTGCTACACTGACAGGATAGATAGTAATTTTGCCTCCAAGACTCATTGTATCAAATAAAATAATCATGGTTGAGGTAGATAGATTGTTTTCAAAACAAATTACAGATGAAATACAAATGAGTACCTTGCAAACAAACCGGCATATGTGAAGAAACACTCTATTGCCCACAAAGATGCAGAGCAACATCAACCCGGAGGTAACTATAAAAATGCAGCTTAGTGCAGCACAGCTCAGCCTGAATTGGCTCACATGAAAAAGAATCATTTTGCCTCATTGAGCAGCTCTCTGATTGAAATGTACTAACAATATTAGATAGACATAAAATAGTAGAGCTATACTAGGGAACACTAAGCAACCCAAATTTCTCTGTCTTACACACACACACGGACAGAATGAATCAGATGGAAAAGAACAACGATGGGTCATCTAGTCCAAGCCCCCTGCTCAAGCAGGGCCATTCCAGAGAGCATGGCACTGGACTGTGTCCAAGCTGTTCTTGAATATCTCCAGTGAGGGAGAGTCCACAACCTCTCTGAGCAATCTGTGCTGGTGCTTGGTCAGAGGCACAGTAAAGTTCTTCTTCACATTCAGGTAGAACTCTTGTGGTCCAGTTTCAGTCCACCTGGAAAGGTTAGGTCAAATAGGGGATAAAAAGCTTTCATGGTTTTTCTCATTAGATTTCAAATATGTAACTGTGTCAGCATTGTCAAAATATCATCTACACTCATTTTAGCAAATTTCTCCCTAACAGCATTTGATCCAGCTGTCATAGACCACAGCTTATAGATATCTCCAGTTCATGTGACTTATGTCTCCCCAGACATAAGTCTTCATTATATACATCTACACATAGATATTTTAGTCCTTATCTCCTGTTTCTACCACTCCATTCTTCTATGGGAGTTATTTCTGCAGGAATTCCAGAGGAGATTAATGAACTGCACCTTTAATTCTAGGGCACAGATCTCAAACTCCTGCATTATTGAATACAGCTTACTTATCTATCTATCTACCTGTCTAATTTATCTATCTATCTATCTCTATGTCTACAAATAAATATCTATATATAAGGGATATGTGCACCGATAAATTTTTTCCCCTTCAAATAATGTAAATGACAAGCACCTTGAAAAAAGACAACTTCACAACTTGGAACTATCTATAAAACAGTGATATAGATAGTCTAAGCCTTACAGCACATTAAATCTGTGCTGTATGAAATAACCTATTGCTTTACTTGATTAGTTTAATTTCAGAATAATTTATTAAAAATTAATGGTTGATGGATAACAGAATTCATTGGAGAGATTTAATCTTCAAAATTCAAGTGGCTTTTGTTACTTTTAATTGAGAATACACTGCCACTGTTTCAGTCCTTTATCGCAATACCTAATGCCTAAAATGCATTACTCATGTAAGTACTTTCATTCCTAAATTGATTCCTTCATGTGATTTTGTATATTTGCCTGAAATTTACTCTTTAAAAAAAGCTTTGATTCTTCAAAACCTAATACATATGTCATTTAATAAAATATATTAATTTGATAGCAACTACAATGGAAGGTCAATTTTTGGGGTGAGTTCACACAATGTCTTCAGCTAATATTTTTAATTTTTTTTTATTATTAATTAATGTCTTGAATTAACTTGTATAATTAGTGGTCTTCTCCTAACAGTATCAATGGTTCTGCTGTAAAAATGCTTAACTTGCCTAAAGGAATAAGTACAAAACCAATAAATCACACTGCCTCCACCCTTAAGCCATGCCAAATCAAGCACAAGATTACAGCGATACATTACATCTTTTCTCCTTTAAAAACAAAAAAAAAAACCCAAAAATTCAAAACAAGTCATATATTTTATTTTTGTCTTTCAGTGCATAAAGAGGGAACTGAATAATGTTTTGGCACAGAACAACTTTTGAACTGACTTCTCATGGGCAACTAAACTGCCATTTAACTGAAATATTGTTTTTCAGGCTTAGCTACAATTATTGACATAATATGTCAGACAAATTATGAGAGTGAAATGGTTCAGAATTTATTGGAAGCCAATTTATTTTTACTTTCTTCTTTGAGAATAGATTAAGAAGGCTCACTGACTTCACACACTACCTTAAGTCTAATTTTCAATATATATTTTTCAAAATTAAAAAAATCTTTTTCTCTCTAGACAACCACATTAGAACCGCATCTGCACATGTCGCAATACTGTCACCATTTACTGAATAATTTTTGTCTTCATGTCGGATCATTTATATTTGCAGATTCATTAAAGATATATGGATATTGTTACCCTAGCTCTCAGTGGTAGAAGAGAGAAACAATAGTGTGTAAATTTCATGCTTCCTCCTCTTACACAAGAGGAGGAAAATATAGAGGAAAGAGGAAAATGGTTAATCTCCCTTGATCTGAAAATTATTTTTTCATAAAAGGCCCCAAAAAAACAAGTAAATACATTTTAAAATCGGTGTTGATATTTCATACAAGCAAGACTTTCAAGATTTTTGAGGCATATAAAAATTGCACTTGCATAGAAATTCCTATAGTACACATTTGTTACATCTACTTTTTTAAAGATTTGCATACCTTGACTGTTCACTGAATGCAAATATATTTCTGTCTGAAAAAACATGTATAAACATATCATAATCCTTCTCATGAAAAATTAGTTTTCACCAGAAACCTTTCTTTATACAAGAGGGAATTTCACTTCTTGTATATGTTAATGCAACAGATTGCTGATAACCCTGTTGCAAGTATAGCAAAACCCTATTTTACATTTTTTTCAAATGCTGGGTAAGTTTCAATGCATGAGAAAGTATAATTCAGAGTTTCATGACACCATGATAAATTTTCATCAAATATTTGCAATCTAGACAGAAATTTGACTACAGACAGAAACTACACCTTAAATGTATTCCTCTACAGACAGTTAATACAAGTGAATAGAAAGGATTATATAAATTGTGGTTTCAATGCCCGAACACAAGATGGAAAGCAGTCAAGCCATCATGTCCATTGGTTTACTATATATTGTATATACTCATTCTACTGCTCCACTTCATCACAGCCTAGTAATTCTAAAACTGAGACAACTAAAGAAGCGAAAATTTATAACCAATGTATGTAATACTTCTCTTAATCACACAGATATATTGTGGCATTTAAACTTTTAAGATCAGTAAAGTATATATATTTGAACTAGCTGCATTTCAATGGAATTCTGAAAAATATTTTAAGACAAATTTGATCATGATTATTACGCCTTGTAACTAGCCGATTACAATGCACACATTGTCTTTTAGCTAAGAAAAATGAATTAAAAATACTTTTGAGGTGTTATTACTGAAGGATTTTCTAGTATACTGACTAGGACTTATTCAGACAGTAGATGAACAAGAAGGAATGCAATATTCATATATGTGAACAATAGTAAGTGTTGGTACTTAGTAAGCAAAAAACTCAAGAAACTGCAAAAATATCTTTGTAACACTTAATTTAGTCTTCATTTAATTCTCAGACCAGTGTTTTGGCCTTATAGGTCTCCTCTATGCTCATGACTGATATAAAATGTTACACAGAGGAGCTTTGATAACAGGCTTTTTGTCCTTTAATGGTTCTAGGCCTTGGGTAATACAAACTAGTAAAAACTTCTCGTTGTAGAATCAAATATTTAAGAATTTTAATGATCTCTTTTACATCGTCTTTATATGGTACTTTTTTACTTCACATGGTTCCGTATAGCTTTGCAAAACTTGTTTGAAATAAAGGTTTTATTATGCTTATTTCTAATTACAACCTGAGACACAGCGACAAAGGTGAAAAGTGTTAAATTTTTCAGCATATCCCTTCAGAGATACAGGACGTGATTTTAGAGGCCACTCAGCATTTTGTAAACTGTAAAGATTAAAAATACTTCAAAGTAAAGATATTGCTCAACAGTTTTTAAAATCAGGTTCAAGGTCTTATATCAAACTCTTAAAAAAACTAACACTATATAACTACAGACAAACATAGAAAAATATAACTCTCTTCACACAGTGTCTGCAAGAGGAAAACAGGATGTGATTCTGAAAGGTATTATTTATCTTTTTGAGATTTGTGAATAGTGTATTTTTCAGAGCACAAAAAGAAAAATTTGAAAAATATTTTTATGGATTAATCTAATTTTTTTTCCTATTTAGAAATAAGAAGAGAACTGTTTTCATGTAGTAAAGGCACCTTGTATTTCAACTTTTTATATAAAAATAAAATATTGCTAGTATCATTTACAATGTAAATGTGTAAGAAAAATGTCTTCACAAAATCCTTTGGCAAAACATTTGTTGTTCCCTCTCCTTCCAAAACCATTCATGTTTTTGCAGGTTTATTTTAAATCAACACCTGTTATTCCATAACGGGGGGATCATTCATTCTTATCTCACTCTCTTCATTCTCTGGGGGAGAACATCTAAGTTTAATTTTTTTCAATAATCAAAGAAAACTCATTATTCATCTCCTAAGCATCGAGTCTATGGAATAATTCAGGCAAGGTCTTTTGAAAAAAATAAATTCTTTTGTTCAAGGTTTTTTAATTCTCCTGTATTGGAGTTGCAAGGCAAGATCCATTTGCCATTTCCTAGTTTTAGATAATTGATCAAAATTTATGTATGTATGCATAGTTTGTGCATAGGATTTTAAGATGAAAAATTATTTACAGTAATGACAAGATAAAAAGGGCAATGATGTGAAAATATTTTTGGCTTGTTTGAAGACTGTGGATAAGGGGCAGGTTAGAACTTTCTCCTGGACTGTTTAATCCTAGCTGTCCATTCATTCTCACCACCATTAACATTTCAACTCAGCTTCTTTGCTTGGCTAGTTCTTCACTTAAAAATATCTAACTTGCTTCTCTACTTCCTGTCTGTTTTATTAAGTTATTGTCCCAGTTACCATCAACTTCACTGAGCAAACCTTCAAAAAGGTTTGCTTCAGTAATTTTCCTTAGATAGCTGTCCTCCAGTATTCTTCAATTACCAGATCTTCTTTACTGTCTTACTTTGTCATGAGCTTTTTAAGCTTGTTGTTCTACTGGTGAAGATTCATTATATTGAAATTTACAGCCAAAGCTTAAGGATCTTAGTTTTTTCATTTCTTAATGTATTTCAAAGAATTACAAATTTAACAAATTTACAAAAAACTCTCACAAAGATGGCAAAACATGCCTTACACAAAGGACATACATTTCAAAGTAGAAATTTCCGGTTTTTGTTTTCTTTTTTTTTCCTTTTTCTTCCCTATTTTTTCCTTTCTTTCGTGGGGGGGGAATACCTTGCTTTTAAACTTGTTTTCAGAAATAACTCTATTAATATGATTTAGTCTACATTTTCAAGGCTCCAGTGACTAGATTGATCGTTCATATATTATTTAATTTTAATATAATGCCTTTTCTCTAATACTCAGCATTTAACATTGGATTTATCCTTTTGTTAAGCTGTGTTTACATACATGGAACAAAAAAAATCTCACCTCTAATTATTAAAGTCTGGCAAAATTTCATCAAGAGTAAACAGGTTTTTATATTACAAAATAATTACACATTATGATTAGCAATGCTAAGAATTCAATTTATTATAAAGAAGCTGTTAAAAGTTAAGGATCATCAAAGTAAAAATGTCGGATTGGCGGAAGAAATGCAGCACACAACATGCGTGATCAGCAAGTCTCAAACTATTGATAGTTCACACATATTTCTATTGGTGTTAATGAAGCTTATACATATTGCAAAGCTGAGCTCATTATTGGTTAATTACTTATCAGTCAACCACGCCTACTTCTATACTCTTAGGGTTATTTTGTTACTACTTCTACATTCTTGTGGCTATTCTGCTGAAACTATCCTCATTTTTTTGGCAAAAGATCCTCTCCTCTATCCAGTTGTTGCAGCAAGGACAATGCCCTTGTCAATGATTGGACACTGACTTCTAAATCCTAAACTTGTCTCCTCCTAACTTAGCCAACAGTATTATGTCGACGTGACCTTTCTCAGCTAACCACCTGTCCACAAAACTCTCCTCAGTAAAATCTAGATTCCAATGTACTTTTATTTAGCAGAATTCTAATTTATCTAGTAAAAACTGCAATTCTTTAGCATGTATACTAATAGTTAAAACTCAAGGAAGTAGAGCAGAAAATATATTATATGGAATAGAAGACATCAAAATTCCCTGGGACCAAACTACAGAGTTGTAATACTCGTGTGGATCTAAGTGAAAAGAAAAAGTTTCTTTACAGTATTTTTAGAAGTATTATATAACCTGCTCAAACAAGAATTATACCATTAAAATAAAATCCTCAAAATTCACTTCACTTCTCTAAAGTGAAGAACCTAGTGTTTAGTAAAGAATTATTACCAAAAAAAATAGTGCTAATATAAGTGCTTCTAAGTCTTAGAAGCACTTATATCTATATCTTATATAGCACTTATATCTATATCTTTCACTTCATATCTACGATGAAGTAGATATGTAGTGAAAGTCTGTGCATATAAAGTCTGTGCATCAGTTACTTGAGCGAGAGTTATTTGGCAGCAAATGGAGCAGGGAAGTAAAATACATTACGAAACTCAGAATATGTCAATCCTGCTTGGTTCTAGAGAGCCAGTGCAACTCCTACAGAAGTCAACAGATATTTTCGGACTCACACAGGTGAGGAATCTGAACTATGTATTTATCAAGTATTAGGATTGGGAAATCCTAAAAGCTCAAGTATTTTAAAAATAAGTGCATTACGCACAAAGTAGAATATCATGTAACAGTAAAACAATGATAAGGACCCAGCTTCTAATACCGAAAACAGTGTGAAAAATGTAAACTGAACTCTTGGAAAAAATAAAATCATTTCTAAATCTCCAATACTGTGAGTTTGAAAATTATTTATTGTAATTATTTATTTATTGTAATATTATGTATTGTAAAGCATAATTTAGTTTCATTCTCAATCTATGTGGAAAATGAGAACCCTTATTTTATATATTTCTATTAAAACAACGAAAGAATACACGGAATAACAAGAGGTCATCAAGTAGATTGTATGTAAATTTTTCTTCGCCAGGAAAAAGCCTGGAGAAGTCATGCCTGCTGCTCTCTCTAGAAAGAGCTGGGGCTAAAATGGAACGTCATGTAGAGGGAGATTGTGAGTTGACTTTGAGTTTGGGGTTCTATTTGGGTCTTAGGAGGGACTAAAAAATTTGGTGTGTTTAAATATTTTTATCAATGCTTGGCATGTAGAAAATAACAATAAGTCTCATCTCTTTAATAGCGACAGCACTATAGAGTTTCTAGTTGACTAGATCTCAGAAATCATAGGTCAAAGCAAACTTTGGGTCACGAGTTTAGAAGTTTGTGTTTACTCAAGTCAGCAAGTCTTTCAGTTAATTGTTCTAGATATCTGTAAGAGAATTACCTTTCAAGTGTTGTAAGCTGGTTAAAAATATCTTTTTCAGGTTTGGACATAACTTGTCTCATCATTTACATCTCCGTGAGATCCCTTTCTCACTTTACTGCTGTCGAAGTCCTTGGTGAAGAGGGAAGCTCTTTCATTTCAAGACAGAATCTGCTTTGTTTTAACAGCACAATTTTGCTAACCTGGGGCTCCCAACACCGACAACTGAACAGTCTGTAAAGAGTTTTAAAATTAATTTCATATGGGGTACAATTTGTGTTGGCTTGGTTATTTTTCTCTTTTCACGAACAGGAGTGGAGTGCTTGGGGTATATTTCTGGAGATTTATTTGCATCATTAACCTCATTACATAGTTAAGACAATAAGAAGAAGCAAACGTCAGCAGCCAAAAATGTCTTTGTTACAGAACATCTTAAAAAATTTTTAGCCAATAATATATTAGTAAAGCTTATAGACAGTTGTTATAACTAATTAGTAAAAGTACACGCACATGTCACACAATACTTATCTTCTTTCTATTAACAATTACCAATACTCCATTATTAAGCTTAAAACCTTCTATTATATTACTAAGAACAGTTTCATACTTTCTTAAAGTCTATCTTAACTAAACCTCAAAATATTTTTTCATGTCCTTACTTGCTATACCCTTATTATTTCTTCTATTTTCAAACTTTACAAATACAGCTAATTTTAAGTTTCTCTACTCTTTTTGTTTCTAAAGACTACTTTTCTAACTTTCTAAAACTCTTCTTACCTTTATTATTTCTGGCAAGTCAGGATAATTTAACTACCTTTTAAAATGTGTGCAGTATATGCATAAACATCAGTGTCACCCTGAAGATAAAGAGCCACTATATAAGTGGTCTGTCTCATAGGCTACATTTTCAATTAGGAGAATTTCTCTAAATCCTAAGATAAAAGCTTGCAATTGTTCAACCTCCACACTTTTTATAACACAGTATAAATACAGAAGAGACAAGAAAATTAGGTCTGTGGGAATAAAATGTAGCTAACCCAGAAAAGTTAGAAATATACCCCAAAATTAATTAAAACCAAACATTGTTAGATGTTGATACCAAGAAATCCATGTATTTTATTTAATGGTAGAAGAGGCAAAGAGTGGAATAAAAAAGAAAGAAATAAAGAAATAGAAAAAGAGATGTGTGGGGAGAGAGAACAGGAGAGAGTTACAGGGATTAGATAAAATCACCGTTCTGAAGTCCCAACAAGGTGTCATTGGTCTTCTCGCTGGTGAGGGTCCCCCATGCCAAAGAGTATTAAATACAGTAATTAATGTAGGTTTGGACAGGTGGGAATGCCCCTTAAGGGGAGAAAGTTTGACATTGTCCCTTGAAACACAGTGGATCCTTTGCAGTGTTGTGGTGCAGGTTCTGGGGACCCTTTGTGGAGGGGCTTTGATGGTTCATTGACACCTCCTCTCACATAGATGTGATTTTCCCAGAGTGAAGGGGCTCTTGAAGGTGTCAGAGGAGAGCATTTTCACTACGCACAAGAAACCTCTCCTCCTCCTGCATTTGATGTAGGGGTCTGTGTGACCCTGACAGCACATAAGCCTGGGGCTGTGGCCCCAAAGTTCTAGGCTTGAATGCATTGTCCCCCAGCCCAGACCTGCATAACTTATCTTATCTGCATCAACTTCCAGTCCAGGACTTCAACTAGGATGTGCATTCAGAGTGTGGTACAATTCTATGGAGCTTTTTCTATAAAGTTTTGCTGTAATAAGCAAGATTCCTTCACGAAGGTGTTTAAGCTATAAAATATAATATTTCAGTCTCCGACAATCCCAAAACAGGCTCTTTTTTTCCTTCATCTTTGCTGAAGGAAGGGGAGAGAGTGCTATGCCCACAGCAATCCTGTATTCAGATACAGATAGGAAAGGGAAAACTGTGTGATCTCTACCACTTAACCATTTTCTTCCTTACAGAGGACAGTAGCAGCCACAGACACTTGTTTATTCAACACAAGCATAAAAAGTCATGTTAAGATAGGTGGGAATGTTTCAAGCTTTAGATTAAAATGCAGAAAATTAAAGCTAATATTTACAATAATATGCAGTAAGTCAATTCACCCTTCTGGCAAGGCAGTATTTGTATTTTTGGTTTCAGTTCCTCTAAGGGACAGCCAAAGGACTGACTCTTCAGACTACTTGTTAAATCAATACAACTTTCACAATCACCTTTTATTTTTGATGACGGTCAAATTAAGAATATTCAGTGAACTTATATTAAAAAACCCCTCAGGTAAATATCTAGCTACTGAAATACTGATATTTACATTTGATTTAAAATTCTAGAAATAATTTAATGTTTTAATTTCCTGTTTCACCAGGCTTCATGCATTTTATTACAGCCTCCATGACAGTTTAATTTGTAATGAATTTTAACAAATGTTCCGACAAATTTTTTTTATTAGTTCCAGGATATGAATTTAGTTAAAATGAGAATGGTTTCCTTTTTTTCTAATACAACTAATGTTTATTAAAAGTAATTTTATAAAACTTTTTGAATTGCCTAAGCAGGATGAAAGCTGTCCACACTTGATTTGAACTACCAGTACTTCTCACACTGTTGTCTTTTTAAAAGGATAATTCCATAACTATTCAACTGCATTTATTTTTTATCTCACTGTAGAGTGAGTCCAGCATGGCAAGAAGAAAGATTTATTGTTTAGATTTCACAATCAAATAAGGGGTATTTCTCCTTTCAGGAATTTTTGTAGAATTAGCTTCAGTAAATTATTATAACTTCACCCCTTTTCTTCCGTGTGAGATTCAATATTGCACACAGAGGGAAACTGGAAACGGAGCAACTATTAATGGGTAGGTTAGTCCTGTTAGAGGGCCACAAAAGAGGAAAAAATGGTGAAGCCAACTTCTAGTATAGTTTGGGAACAAGAAGTCATTCTACTTGACAAAGACCAGTTATTCAAAAACAAACTATAGAATGAATGTCTCTGAATCTGACTGCTGAAATAAACTTCATTTCCGGGAAAAATTAAGAAACATTATTTCTTTTCATTCTTATACTAACACAAAATGATGGAGGTTGAATAGTCAAAGTGACAGGATTTTTTATATTCCCTGTTTTTTGTTTTGTATTTGGTAATATTCACCCACTTCTCGGTGGAATTTTTATTTATTCCTTTAAGACTTTAGCATTGTTTATTATGTCTGAAACGTGTATAAGCGTAAAGCCGCATGAAAAACATGAATGTATGTCTTCTCATGAGAGCCTTTTCTTTTGTCTTTTATTTATCATTTTTTATATTTTTCTTGCTGTAGCTCCTATACCAAAACTTATTCTTCGAAAGAGTCTCCTCGTTTTAATTTTCTAACACTAGAGTTTCTACACTGGAGGTATCTCCTATCTGATTGACTCAAAAGTGCAGTCAGCAGAATGCCCTCTTAATCATATAAGCCCTCTGTTAACATATTTAAACGTCTCACTTCAAAAAATAATGTCTTAACATATATCCTCGTTTTTGTTTTTCTTGCAATTCATATATGTAATTTCCTTGACTTTTTAGAATTGATTTTAATGAAATCTCAAAACAATCATCAGTCTTTACCAGTCTTTACAGTATAACACCAGAGCTTGCCATTTAATTAATGAATGACTAATTATTTATTGGATACGATGACTACTAGGGTTTAACAAACAGTTAGACTTCTTCTCAAGAATTTAACTAGTAAATAAAAATCCTTGTATTACTGACAAAATCCTCTCTAGACTTTGTTTTTTTATTACTAAATTAACATGTATATCCAGTTTTTATCTCAAGAGCTTAGAGCTGTATCTCAGCATCATCTGAATAGAACAGAAAAAAGAAAAAAAAATCATCTGTATTTTGCAGTGTTGTTTTGCCAACTTCAGGGTAAAAATTACCTGAGTTAATTCCGTTGCCATTTTTTCTCATCCCTTTGTCTATACCGGGAGTTTTAAGGGCTGAGATGTCCCAGCACTTCCTTTCTGGAATATATTTCGATTTCTCTTCTTGATGGAAGAGGTTCAAGAGAAAACTTGTTCCTTATTTTTATGCTGATAATATTTCTTTCATGTCACTATCACGGTTATAGTCTGGTTTATGCAAGACTGAGAAAGGTACTAGGGAAGGAAACGACTCATTTCCAATCTACCATACTTCCAACTACCATCCTGTTTTGCACACAAAAACCTTGAGATGTGTTAGGATTTGGGATACCATTTGCACATTCTTCTAGCCATAGACACAGCAAAACATAAAAACATTGAAAACAGCTGAAGGGAGAGCATAAATTAGATGGGATTTTGGTTTTGTGAAATAAGAAATAGCTTTGAGAGAGACGGGGCTGAGGCAAATAAGTTTTTCATAGAGGGTAAATCCCACAACGTTAAAGAATTCTTAAAACAAGAAGGGAAAACAGTAGAAGAGGACACAGATAAGAATTGTTATGAATAGAGATACTGGGAAAAACTAGTGTTGCCGATTTTCAGAGGCTCATATGGTCCATGCCTCAAACATTGATATAATTTCTCAGTTTTAGGGACGCTGCTTATGCTGCATTCTGCTTCCTCTCTGTTCAATGTTTTACAAAGAATCGGACAAAATAACTAGATTGGAAAAGAGCTTCAATGTCATCGCTTCCAACCCAGCCCTAACATCTCAGCTAGACCATAGCACTGAGTACCACATCCTGTCTTTTTCAAAAACATCCAGGAAAGTCAACTCCACCACATCTCTGGCAAGACCAGTCCAGCAATTTATCATCGTTTCTTTAAAAAACTTTTTCCTTAAATACAGTTTGCATTTCCCTTGGCGCAGCTTAAGACTATTTCCTTTTGTTCTGTCAGTTTTTGCCTGGAGAAAGAGATCAACCTCCATCTGAATACAATCACCTCTCAGAAAGTTGTAGAGAATGGTAAGGTCACATCTGAGTCGCCTTTTCTGCAGGATAAACTACTCCAGATCCCTCAGTCATTCCTCATGGGGCTTCTGTTCCAAAAGCCTCACCAGCCTTGTTCCCCTCCTCTGAACACAGTCAAGTACCTCAATGTCCTTCCAAAGGCCAGTGCCAAGTACAGGAGAAGAAACCTGAATATACTTACTAATAGTTTTCCTTTTGTCCTTATTCCTCTGTGGTATTATTTTAAGTGTTATCTCTGAGAGTTTTCTACCTACTAAATAAATAATATGGTCTATAATAGACTGAATCAGTCATTATTAAAGAAATTGTGAATAATAGTGGGCTTTGGGGTGCTGGCCACTTCAATAAATTTACTACCTGCTGCCAGAGGCCTAGGCAAAAGGCAAGGGCTTATTCAAAGTCCCAAATACATTCATAATATTTTTTGGTGTATTCAGCAGGATAATGGCAAACTATTTAAACAATCAGAATAAAGACTGTATAAAAAACATATCTATTATTACTATGTTCTGTGGTTCTAATTTCTCTAATAACCTTGAATGTTTACATATATACTCACTAAGCAAAGCTAGGTATGTCTCCAGATATAAAACAAAAAAGTATTCAAACAAGTAATGAAAGCACTGTCCACTACCATCACAGCTGTAAAACTACTAATTTTCCTGAGCTCCTGTAAGCGAATAAAGCCAGTTTGGGACACCAAATACTGGACTGCACAGAAACTAATTAATCTGCTATAAACAGAAATGTAAATTATGGTTTTATCTACATTTTTATGCTTACAAATCAATGTTTGAAACAATGTAGTATGACTAAGCAGCGATCCCCCAAAAAAAAGAAACGATATTTTTCCTAACCACGTATACAAAAAATGTTACCTGACCCTTGAAATGGGAACTTCACATATAAAGCTAATGCAATCTGTGACACTGATAACAAATTGCAACAATTGCTAGATTTGTTCTCAGTGCTCCGTGTATTTCCTGGAAGTAATCAAGTACTAAGGACTCGAGGTATATTCTCTAAAATCCTTCCTCCAGCTGGGGTGATACTCCTGGAAAGAAAGACAACCCAAATCTCCATAAAGTAATAAAGCCTGATGATACCAGCAGAGCCTTAAACCAAAATTTACTGACTTTTCAGAGGTAATTGAACAAAATCAAAGTGTTTTGGATTTGCTTTTAACTTCCACAATTGCCAAAAAAAAGTAGCATACATAGATCAAACTCTAAAAATAGAAACTGATCTGAAAGAAACTAAAAAAGAACATTAGAATCTTTCATTAAATTGCAAAGAATCAAGAAATATATTCAATGGAATGATCTCATGAATTTACATTTTGAATATGACATTGAAGACATTAATTGGTATAATTACAACATCCTAATATTTAGATTTGATATAAAAATTATATCCCAAAATTAGATTTTACAATTTTATAAATCTAGTAATAACCATTTTCTCTAAAGATTTCAAGAAAATAAATTTAACTTGATTCATCTAACAGTAAAGCTATTTTTGGTACTATTGAAATACCAAATAATTGAATAACTCTAGATGTTTTAATTAGCATTTGTATATGCTTTGTAAATTCTACAAATATTACTTTAGACTGCTTTTGTCTTCACTCTGATTGTTAGAGTGGGTAAGAAAAATTTCACTCTAAACCATTAAGAAAGCAGTTTTGTTAAACTCTTCTTACCTCTTCAAGGTCAAACAAAAGTAAGAACAATTTAATTTCATTATATCCTTGATTCCCTTGAGACAATCAAAGTATTGTATATCATATGTGTATTTGCTTGGATTATTATAGAATTGTCGAACACATACTACATTAGGAAAAGCTGAAACAAGGAGCACAAAAGGAAATGCAAGAATCACTAACCATACAATGAACACCTTCAGTCCCTACAACTAAAAAACTACCCCCCAAATTCTTCTTTTTTCTGCTTTACATCTCATCCGCCAATGATTTCAAGATTCAAAGAATGGCAGAACAATCTAGTCTGTATGGATAAAAAATTAGTCTCCAATTTTCATAGACACTCTAAACGCAGTGCCATATCTTTATGTTTGTCACTAACTGTTCTTTTTCTTTTTCCAAATATATACATATATCTGCTACATAAGCTGCAGCAACAATACACGTTTTTATCAATACCAATAATATGTTCAATGCCTTTAAAGGAAATAATATAACGTGAAAAAAATATGTATGAAAATAGTCAATCATGGTCCACAAATATGAAAATGGATGCTTTTAAAATATGGAGGCAAGGGATAACTGCACTCACTCCATGAAGTAAAACCAGTGTTTCTAAGTCACAGTGTGATTTGTGGCATGTTGTTTTACCTTTCCCCCCTACCACCAACACCTGGTGCATTAGGAAATAACCCGTGTTAAAAGGCTCAGCAAGGGATCATCTCTAGCAACAAAAATGCTCAGAAGTCAGCTAAGAAGCAACATCTTAGCCCGGAGAGAAGATGTGGAAAGAGAAAAAAATAAATATTCTTGACAGAGACACTCTTTTACAAACTATAAAAGACACACAAGCTACCAGAGTGGCAGAAGACTTCCACAAATATCCTGGAAGTGTGGGAGGCTTCTCTCCAGACTTTGGATGCAAATCCGTTGTTATTTCCCCAAGGGTTGAGGGAAAGGATTTCGACAAGTGCCTCACCAAAAATTGGTTGGTAAGATACACGGAATCTTAAGTTATATCTTTATAGTGTTCCTTCACTATTTCTAATATTAATAGCTACCTTTAACCTTGTGCTCTGTGTATCTACTAATAGTGTCTCTTTTTGTCCTTATTCTTAGCAGTGTAGATTTAGTTTAAATCTTATGCCTGTTAGTTTTCTGTGTATTAAATACATATTTCATTCTATAATAGGCTGAATTAGTCATTATTAAAGAACTTGTGAATGAAGATGAGCTGTGGGGTGATGGCCACATCAATGAAGTTACTGCCTGCTGCCAGAGGCCTAGGCAAAAGACAAAAGACTATCTAAACCCCTACATCCACTCTTAACAACAAGATTTTTAATGGAGTAAGTGTGATAAACACTGTCCAAGTCACGTTTTGACATAAAATATAAGTCATGCTTAAGCTACCGATTGCTTAAGTTACATACCTCATGTTTGCTCAGAATTTTACTGTCATGATTGTTTTTTAAATTTTTCAAGGAAAGGTCTGAATACCTACACAAAAAAAAAAAAATAGCTATTTATTTCCTGAATTTGTGTGAAACAGGTTAAGCCTTTTGCTGTCAACAGTGTTACTTAACATTTCATGTTGTATCCCACTTCCAACTTGTGCTTAAACGTTATCATACTTCGTAACTTGCACATAGAATAGAATACTTTTTCTTTTTGTAGGACCCGTGTAATTTGGTCTACTTACAGCAAATACGTACTTAATTTTAAGTCCCCCGCTAGCATACTTTTTGCAGATTCTAAGCTTTGAACATAGTAACAAAAACACTGTAACATACTTTACTGTTTTATCAGACAAAATGCTTGTCTCCATTGCATTTGGCGACTAAACAATGAATAATATGTCTACAGTATGTTAATGTACACCATATTTAGCCAAGTAATTAAAAAAATGAAACGTAGTTTTTTTAATTTGAAAATGGATTTAATTTAGTTTTTGAGTATACAAAAAATACACTTCTCTTGTGCATTGCATGCAGATTCAGTAAAGCAACATGGGCAAAGAGTAGAAAAAATTTCTGCTGGAATAAAAGATCTATATAAAAATTCACCAAGGCGTATCGTTCAACTGTCTAGTAAATGTTCAAAATTTGTCTACCACTCATAGGTAGTCTTACTGTGATGAAGCATAGCCAAATACCTCATCACAGTAAGACTTGATGAGGTATTTGGCTAGCATTTATTTGACAGAAGACAGAAGCAAAATGTGCAATTGTTCCCTCTATTTTTTATCATGTCTAAAGAAATTACTGTGTTACATAATATACGCTGCTAGAACTAAAGACTTCAAAATGCGACTTACTTTTGGATTGATTGAAACAAAAGCTATCTGTGGACAGAATTGCCCAGACTGATATTAGGAACTCAACCCATAGCTGGATGGAGTCACTGGTTTCAGTGAGCTGTCTGCAGAACTGTATTTTTGGTGTGCTTTACTTGCTTGTCTGCAAAACGGGGAGTTATGAGGAGCCTTCAACCATGACAGTGCCGTGGGCACTGAGAAATATCTTGTAGCTCTTTGACCAGCCACAGCACACTGAGGCATAATGGATTACTTCCAGAGTTCATGTGTAGCAAGGTTTTTTGCTTCCGTGAAGAAGGACATTTCAATATTCCTGCACAGAGCCATTCTGTCTGTTATAATGGTACCTTGAATTAATCACGCGCTATTTGCACTGTGGCCAATGAGCTTGGATTCTTAAACTTCTTATTTTTGATTTGTTTCCTGCTTCACTAAACAGCAAAACCTTCAAGGACTGCATAGACAAGATGAAACTGCTACTGTAGTGCATATGTTTGCATAATAAACTGTAATTCTTGCAAATGTTCACTGTGCAAATTTCAGCCGTTGAAGCAGCAGCTCTACTCAGACCAATTCTGAAATTTATTTTAGGCATTTTCCAGATTTCTTAATGGGTGAACTGAGACACTTCTAGCTTTCAAGGCAAGGCATTTCACAGTACTATCAAAAGAGTCTGCTTGAAGAAAAGGTGAAAAACTCAGGTTAAATTGGGAAAATCTCAGTCCTATTTTGTGTCATAGATTCAGCCACATGATGAACAATTAGTTTCATTACGTAATAGCGTAGTCTTTCATTCTGGCAGATCTGCAAAACTTTAAAATATCCAGCAGCTTCTTCTTTGCAACAAGTGCCACAGCCAAAAGACAGGCCTGGTTTTCACTTTCCCCTTGCAAACTCTGCCAGACATACCATCTATTCTCACTTCCCTTCTCAGCTATGTGGAAAAGCACCTCCTCTCAGTGTCCTAGAGTCCTTACCAAAGGAAGAGTGGTTTGCCTCCAAACAGCTTAGTATGTCAGGACAGAAATCTTTCACTCACCTGCCTTTTCCTTGCGGTCTCTTATTTTCAGAGCACGCGCTGAAACATTGCCCTTTGCCTCACAGCTGAATATATTGTCATATTGCTGCAGTCCCACGCGGCTATCTCCTTCTCGCACGAGATGCTTCAGTTGAAATATGCTAAAGATATGTGCTTTCCTGTTCAGCTATTTTCATCATCACATTCTGTGTCCCATTTGAAGTCTGAATTTCAATGGAGACGTTCCTAGCCAAAGAGATGTGCCAGCACAAAAAATGTTGCTTGGACATTGCTGCTTATATTTGAAAACTGCTTATATATGAAAACACACTGCAATAAAAGTGCCTATTTCCTTCCCTTCCCTTCCCTTCCCTTCCCTTCCCTTCCCTTCCCTTCCCTTCCCTTCCCTTCCCTTCCCTTCCCTTCCCTTCCCTTCCCTTCCCTTCCCTTCCCTTCCCTTCCCTTCCCTTCCCTTCCCTTCCCTTCCCTTCCCTTCCCTTCCCTTCCCTTCCCTTCCCTTCCCTTCCCTTCCCTTCCCTTCCCTTCCCTTCCCTTCCCTTCCCTTCCCTTCCCTTCCCTTCCCTTCCCTTCCCTTCCCTTCCCTGAACCTTCCCTTCCCTTCCCTTCCCTGAACCTTCCCTGAACCTTCCCTTCCCTGAACCTTCCCTGAACCTTCCCTGAACCTTCCCTGAACCTTCCCTGAATCTTCCCTGAACCTTCCCTGAACCTTCCCTGAACCTTCCCTTCCCTTCCCTTCCCTTCCCTTCCCTTCCCTGAACTTTCCCTTCCCTGAACCTTCCCTTCCCTTCCCTGAACCTTCCCTTCCCTGAACCTTCCCTTCCCTGAACCTTCCCTGAACCTTCCCTTCCCTGAACCTTCCCTGAACCTTCCCTTCCCTGAACCTTCCCTTCCCTTCCCTTCCCTTCCCTTCCCTTCCCTGAACCTTCCCTGAACCTTCCCTGAACCTTCCCTTCCCTGAACCTTCCCTTCCCTGAACCTTCCCTTCCCTGAACCTTCCCTGAACCTTCCCTGAACCTTCCCTGAACCTTCCCTTCCCTTCCCTGAACCTTCCCTGAACCTTCCCTGAACCTTCCCTGAACCTTCCCTGAACCTTCCCTGAACCTTCCCTGAACCTTCCCTTCCCTGAACCTTCCCTGAACCTTCCCTTCCTTTCCTTTCCCTTCCCTTCCCTTCCCTTCCCTTCCTTTCCCTTCCCTGAACCTTCCCTTCCCTGAACCTTCCCTTCCCTGAACCTTCCCTTCCCTGAACCTTCCCTGAACCTTCCCTGAACCTTCCCTTCCCTGAACCTTCCCTTCCCTGAACCTTCCCTGAACCTTCCCTGAACCTTCCCTTCCCTGAACCTTCCCTTCCCTGAACCTTCCCTGAACCTTCCCTTCCCTGAACCTTCCCTTCCCTGAACCTTCCCTGAACCTTCCCTGAACCTTCCCTGAACCTTCCCTGAACCTTCCCTGAACCTTCCCTTCCCTGAACCTTCCCTGAACCTTCCTTCTTCAGCTGCACTCATTTTTCTTCTACTTTGACTCCTCTACCACTGTTTTCCTGGCTTTGCCATCAATGGACATTTCCTTTACGACACCCATTTTGTTGCCTATCCCTCCCCTACATTGACGTCCCTCTCCTACCCCATCTTGCATTTCCATTTAATTCCTGACCATTCCTTTCCTTTGCCTTCCTGACCCATGTATGTATTTCCCTTGCCCTTCTTACCAATCCAGTGCCTTTCACTGACTCGCTTACCTATTCTTTTTCCCCTTCCCATTTGTCTAGCTCAAATCCTTCATTTCCTTCTCTTTCTGGGATTCTCATTGCCTTGCTTCCCATTTTTCTTGCCTTCCCCTTTGTCTTGGGTTAGAGTTTAAAGATGTATTCTATTCCCATCCTCAAGAGATGGTTGAAACTAGGACAGGTAATGTTGTTCCTTATCGCGTGTTAATGGGACCATGAATGCCTTGTCACATGACCCGGAGATAACTCCATCTAGGAGCCATTTCTGTTTAATTGACACATCGCATTACTCATATAACGATACCAGGCAATTGTGAGATGGTCCGCCCAGTGGCGGAGGAGCTAAGCATCACCACCTCGATATAATCTGGGCTTTGGGATGGAAAAAGCTGCACTTACCCACTGGTTTCCAGAGAACAAGTGCTACCAGCTTGTTGTAGTGCGTTTTTATATTTTGTAATACTTTGAAGTAGTTTTGTTTTGTATTCCCATATTCTTCCCAAATGGTTAATCCCAGACTGTACCCCCCTCCCTTTACCTGTGTAATTCCTCTCCCAGGATGAGATCATGCCTAAACCCCCACCCTGGCTCTCTGTCAATCACTCAGCATCCCATCCCCCCCATCCAGAAGTTTCCGTCCAAGTCGTCGAGTGATTAGCCAGAGGCCAGGGGTCAGCCCCCCAAGCCCTGCCCCATATGCTGTTTTGTATGTCTATCCCCCAGCACCCATCCCCCAGAGATACCTATTGGTTGGTAAAATGTTACCTACTTTTAGTTTCCACCTCCCTTTAAATGTAACCTTGGGACATCCCCCCCCCCCCCGGGCTCTCGGCAGGAAGCCCCCTGAGGTGCAGGAGCTCCTTTGTGATCCTAATAAAACCTTGGATTAACCCCTGCTGAGAGTCGGCCCTTTCTCTTCTACCGATGTCTCTGGTGTCTCTCCTGCTGCAAAGGCGCCCAGCCCAAGTGCCCTCAGTACCCTCGGGGCACAGAGAGTGTCTCCCCGCTGTCGGCCGTGTCGGGGCTGAACCCCCCGGTGTCTGCCGACTCGGGACTGGCCAGGGGTTTTGAGAGGCTCGCAGAGAGACTGAGACACCAGATTTTTCTATGGGATCACCACTTCGACAAGACCATTTCATCTGGACTGCTACCACCACATTAACTAGCAGGCAGTCAGGTTGTATTCTGACATCGGCCAGTGGTTTTTCTTTTGTATTATTCCATGTATTTTCAGTTTTTTCCCTTTTCTTAAAAAAATTGAATTTCCGCCTTAGCATTTCTCAATGGTTTTGTTTTCAAACTACTCTTTTGGACAAGGTAAGCAGATACACTGAGCCTCAGTGTACAGCTGACATCATGCACCGGGCAGGTAATGCCCAGTACCAGTGTTCTCACTACTTATTATGGCATAAGGCCGCGGATATTTTGGATTTTGGAGAATGCGATGTCATTTAAGATGGGCTTCAAGCTCCTCTCTGGCAAAGAAAGCAAGTCTGGAGGGCACTTTAGGTGGTCAACGTGAATTGAAAGGCTTTTCCCAATAGTCAGTTCTCTGAGTTAGAGTTGTTGAACTGTCAGTGGGAATACAAAGGCCAAGAGGTGGAGTTTTTAGCCTTTAGCGTTAGTGCATGAACATTCTCTTGTGCCATTCCATTTGGATCCTGACTTTGTGACATTGAAGGCTTATGATGGTATCTAGAGCTGAGAAGGAAAGTGGCAATAGAAGGGTGTTTGCTGGGGGCAGTTTAAATTGTAGGTAGCAAAGAGCTTTCTCCACGGACAATTTTGCCAGGTGTGTTTTTGGCAAATGTTTTTGTTACCAGCCTCTAGGAGAGTGAAAAAGGTTTGTTAAGGCAGAGGAGTTGGTCTTGCTGTCTGTGTGTGGTGCGAAGAAGAGTAAGCACTTGGAAGGGGAAGATCAGAGAAGCCTTTTGTCCTGACAGTTGATTAGAGAGCAGGGGAGTTCCCGACTTTGCTGCGTCCTGGGGGTGGTTTTGAGCTGGGCTCGGTGTGTGTCCTGGTTTTATTTCTATGAGCTTTTACAGTGCCCAGGAAAAAGTCAAGCCCTTTTCTTGCCTATGCTCATTTGTGTGGGAACAGTGTGGTCAAAAGCTACTCTGTAGATCCTGGCCTTTGGGCACTTACCGAAGGTAATCGTGGTATGTAATGGAGCAGGAAAAAGAAGCATTTCATTGTTTGCTATGCAGTTCATAGGGTGCAAAGAAAAGGCAATTGCAGCCTGGCCTTTTCCCTTTAGAACATTTTCTGAGCATCAGTTGCTCAACATATTCCTCACACCCCGTGAACTGCATCCAGCTCCCTGGACATATGCACTTTCCCTGAAGATCTATATGGCATCTTGCACATTCCAAACCTTTTCAAAACATCCTGCAGCTACTCACATAGAAAAAGTCCTAAAACAAAAAGCCACTGCTGGCCATAATAGTATCTTTGAAGTCTGTCAACTAACTGAAACACACTAGGTATTCACACTTTTCTTCTCAACTACATGTATAGAATCAGCCAATTTTTTAAAAGTGGAAGAGTTGTGGTTACAGCAAAACATTTCCAGCTGCAGTTGTGATTGATAGATATGGCAGGACAGAAGATATTTGCAGCCATACCCTCTTCCCTGTGAAATCTGACATTAGTAGTGCAAATATTTTCATACACTTTCATTATCACCATGTTCAAGCAACTAGAGCATACAGAGAGAAGTGTCAAGAAAGAAGTTATTCTTAAAGTACCTTCTATTCCTAACAGCTTTTAAATTTAACACACTGCTCAATATCCTCTTTCCAAGATAGACCTGCCGTTATTTTTGCATTCTCACATTTTCGTTCCAAACTTCCAGCAACTACTCTAAGAGAAAAGGGCTTTGGAAGTAAAAACCAGTGGAGGGCTGCACTTTCCATGTACCCCACGTACGCCTTTTCACGCTCACTGGTGCACTCCGTCTTGCCCTTCACGGCTGCACCTACCATTGTGTTCCTTGGATCCAGAGCCCGAAAGTAGGGACAGTTCCATCCATATAGCGGTTGGAAGATGATATATGAGTCTCCTCAAGCCAGGTCTTATGAGCCTTCAGAGAAATATACCACCCAATATAGCTCAGTCACCTTGCAATAAAATCAGCAGGATGTATTCTGTGGTAGTTTTGGAAACAGACGTTTTAATAAGAGACAAAATAACAAATCTCTTTACAGAGATAACCCGAGCCAAGTGCAAAACTTTGATGCTTCTGGTAAGACACTTCACAAAAGCAATAAGTTCCTTTCTTCCATTCTTTTTCTAGTGAATTGCTTTGTTAGGACTTTTTGGTTCGTGTCCAAATTGGCTTTCGTTACGTTTGAGGTAAAGTCCCTCAGGTCCTATGAGGTGTCTTTGTTAATCGAGGAAAGAATCTTCTGAGCTTTTTTCCTTTTGTAGGCCACAAAGGATACTTTGGTCACTAGGTAAACACGGTGCTCATTCCTACAGGAAGAGGCAGAGGTATCAGTACAAGCAGATTTTCTGAATTTCAATCCTTTCTACTGCCACAGTGATTTTGGTTGGTAGGCCAGTGATAGCCACACTCCTTTTAAAGCCGGTAAGCGGCATTCATAGCCTGGTGTTCTGTGGCTTCGTTCTTTGCCTCTTGGAATTATCACCTTCATTCTCCTGGAGGTAACTCGTCAGCAACCTTAAGAATTTCCCTGCCCCCCAAAAACACAGACTTAAACAAAGAAAAATCAGGGAGGAAAGATATCAAAATTAATAAAGTTAAACGTTAAAGGAAGAGTTTAGTACTTTGTAACTAACCAGTCCATTAAAAAGTACGAAAAACTTTACTTGAAAGCTCTTTAGAGATCCATTTCCCATATTCCCCTCTCTTGTGGACAGAAAATTTTTTTTTTTGGTTTTGTATACCATTTTTATGGTTTTGTATACCATTTTTTTGTGCAGTGAAGTACACAAGGCGTTATCACGAATAGTGATAGCCTACAGTACCAATTAATGCGTATAAATATATTTTGCAACTATTGTGCACAATTAAGTCTATGTGCTAATTAAAGAATATTGATTGTGGTTCTAATGCTGTGATATTTTATGTCTGACAGCAATCACATGTGATCGTGCCAAAAAAATGTAATGGAAATAGCATTGGCTTCTTAGTTCGTACTTTAAGAGATACAATACTTTTAATGCTTTATCTGAGGAATGTTGAGGAAGAAATAAGGATTTGAAATCGTTATTAGAGATTGAGATATAATGATGGGAAAACACTGCAGTTGCAGAGAGCAGTGTCGCTGCAAGCGCTCCAGGGCGTTTCCTGGCTAAAAGATGCCTAGAAAATGCACCAACCATTTAAGCCCTGCCGATGTCCACAATCTGTCTCTCAATTTCTTCTAAATCTAGATGGTAACTATTTCGACTACATCTAGCAAATTTAGAAGAAATGCGTCACGAAAACACAATTGCCTGGAGTTTGTCTCCATAGACTAGGGAACTTTGTATTTGCACCAAATTCAAGGGGAAATCTCTCCTATAAAACATGCAAAGAACCTTAATATAATGGTGCTCCTGGTACTGTCCTGCTAAGATGAAAAAGCCAAGCGCGCATATTACAACCCCGCAATGACAAAAAATTCCGAGTGATAAATCAACAATTCGGGTGTGTGGTAATGACGCTGAAAATCAGCATAGCTGAATCCCTCAGCTGCCCTTCAGCAGTGTGCATTTCACAGAAGGCGTAAAATGAAGAAGCAGAACAAATGGATTTTGTGCACACCGTACAAAATTGCAAGAATCGAGCAACAAGGTATCTAACTTCATAGCAAAAGGCAAATTTAAACTTTTTTTTGGATGAGAGCAAAACATTCTGATGCTTGACACTTTTCTTCGCAGATAGACATGCGTTCCAAATATTCAGTCTCAAAACTCTCTTGGCAACTTTTCGCAGCTCTTCCCTTAGCAAAAATCTCTGAAAGTAAGACCGAAACATGGGCTGAATTTTTGCCTTGCGCCACAAAAGCAACATCAAAATTACCCTTGCGCTCTATATGATTCTTTTCTAAGCATAAAGAGGAGACCCAAAGCTTCCGCCGAGAGCTAAAAAAGGAAAAGGTTAAACACAAAAATCTTGTCTTTTACCTCATTTCACAGGATTGTTAACGTGCATTTAACAGGCAGGTTGAGTGGCAGACACCCTCTTCAAGCAGTCTGAAGGCTGCACATAAGGCCAGTGCTCTACGGCTTAATTTTTGTTGCCGGGAATTTGGTACGAATTTAGGTCCTGGAGGCGAATACGTGTCTACTTCTCGCACAGACCACTATGACGGCAGCAAAAAATTCTGGCGCACTCCTTCTTCCAAGGAACGCTCGGGCCAAGCCCTTACATTCCCAGCTTTACATAGCCCGCTTTCTTCGTCTCTCGTGGTTTTCATCTTAGCGAAAATCTTTCAGACCAATTAATGCAATTAGAAATAGTGCCAAGAAAACAAGCCTGACCAGTACTTACCTGCGCAGTATTTGCCTCAGCCTGAAATTTGTATTTGAAAAATATCCGAGGGGCAGTCCTCTTTCCGGTACAGGGTGAAAACTGCTGTGAGATTGCAGAGCTATTTGCCCTCTCCTTCTCAACTCAAAGAACAAGCACTAACATTATACCTTAGCAAAGGTTAAAATCCTAAAGGATGAAGCAGTGCATACGTGTAGCACAAACGCAGAAAGGCAGCATAACTAAATATAATCGCTCTACTTCAATCCTGTGCAAATCACACGAAAATGAAGAATGATGCTGCAAAGAACCCAGGCTTTTTTGTGCGCAAAAGGAAATTGCAAAAATCCAGCAGCTGCTCATTCTGAAGAACAGGCAGCTGTGTACACTCTTGCATCTTGAAAAACTCAGCAGTGTCCTTCTTTTCTGCAGCTGCCATCGACCTATTTCGGAGCATAATAAGAAGTGCAAGAATTTCCAGAGAAGACTGCAAGAGATTTATGTAAAAGCACAACGAAGTTGCCTAGGAACACTTCCCATACGAATGCTTAGTTAATTTAAGAGGCAGGCGAGTGGCAAGCCACTGTCTTTCAGCAGTCTGAAATCTGTGCGCGCACAATCCAACGGATTTGCGCCTTCGTTCTTCTTCTGTTAGGAGTGCTGTCCTCTCTCTTTATTTTTGTGGTCTTGCATCTGGACGAAAAATTTTTCCACTATTACTTGTTAGGAGAAACTGCGCCAGCAGAGGACCCTTACCCGAGTTTGTCACTGAAACTTGTATTTGCTGTGCAATCACAGATCATTCTTCTTTCTTAGTTTACCTGCAAACTGGTGTCAGATCACCACGCTCTCTCCCCAATTCCCCCCAACTACTCTTATCAGTGGGAACAATATTGCCTCGCAAAGGCAAAAGATCCTGAACGATGATGCAATGCATACGTCTAGCTTGGGTGCTGAAAAGCAGCAAAGATTAATAATCTGGTATATTTTCTGTTCTGTGCAAATCACGGAAGGCAAAGCTTGATGTAGTACAGCATTGGGTTTCTAAACACACTGAAAGAAATTGCAAAAATCCAGCAGCTGCTCATTCCCAAGCACAGGCAGCTGCATAGAATCTTGCTTCTTGAAATCTCAGCGATGCCTTTCTGTGTTGCCTCTACCATCGACTCCTCTGCATCTCGAAGCTTAAATGGAAATGCAAGAATTTCCACCAAGGGCTGCAGGAGGACTAGCTAGAACTACAGGGAAGTTGTCCAGGAACATTTTCCATAAGAACGCTAAGGAAAATTTATCAGGCTGGTGAGGGGCAAGCCACCGTCCTCTAGCAGTCTAAAAACTATGCGCACATAAGCCCGCTGCTTTCACCCTTCTTTCTTCGCCTATGAGAAGCTGACGTGTTTTCAATCTGCCAGATGCTAAGATGCGGCTCCTTCGCGCACAGATTTCTGTGGGAGTAGCTGTGCTCCCCAGTGTGCTGCTTCTGCCAAAACACTTTCAGCAGTGGTACTTACCAACAGAGAATTCCAGACCCCCGTTTTTAAAACTCTTGTATTTTTATCCTGATGAAAATCATTTCCACTATGTACAGCAAAGAGAAACTATGCCAGTAAAGCAGTCTTTCCCCACCTTTCAACTGCAATATGTATTTTCTGTAAATTTAAAAAGCACTCCTTCTTAGGCCACCCTGCAAACTCTGCTCCCATCACCGCCATCTCTGCCCGGTCCCTGCAGTTTTATACCAGTAGACACCATAAACATTCGGAAAGGCAAAAGATCTTGAACACTAGTAAGATGCATACGTGCACCACAGACGCTGCAAAGCGGCAAGGCTCAGTCTCGCTCAGCATCAATTTTGTGAAAATCACAGAAAACAAAGAATGATGCAGCTGAGCACGGGGCTTTTGTGCGCACTGAAGGAAATTGCAAAATTGCAGCAGCTGCTCATTCCCAAACACAGATAACTCCGTATATTCTTGCTTCTCGAAAACCTCAGTGGTGCCTATCATTCTTACCTCTGCCATCGACTTCTTTGCATCTCAGAGCCTAAAGGACAGGGTACGATTTTCCACAAAAGACTGCAGGAAGAGTAAAAGTAGCATGTGAAAATTCCTCTCTAACGAAGGCTAGTGAGGATCGAAGAGCAGGGGAGTGAAAAACCTGCGTCCACTAGCATTTTTAATGCCGTGCACACCATGCCGGTGTTGTGGGGCTTCATTCTTCACCTTTTGGAGGCTGCCGCAATCTCTGTCTCCCGGAGGCGATGACGCGGCTTCGCTCATAAGAACATTGAGCCGGTCGGGGTGCGCTCCCAAGGGCGGCTTCTGCCGAAAGACGCGCTGGACCGGATCTTACCTTCGGAAGACGCCGGATCTTCCTATTCTGGGTCTCGTGTCACTTGTGTCGTAGCCAAAATCTTTTCCACTACTGCTCGCAAGGAGAAACTTTGCCAGCATAGCAAACGTCCCCGGAACTTGTTCAAGAAGTTAATAGAGATCTTTGCGTCTCGCAGCCCAAACAGAAGCATAAAATTAACTTTAGAGAGCTACAAGAGGACCAGTAAGAAGCGTAAGAAGGATGTGCAAGTTCTCCCTTTACCACTCTCCTGTCTTTTCCATTAATATCAATATTGGAAAGGAAGGCGTTTTGGACAATTTTCTTTTGCCTCTTCTTAAATATTATGCAGCACTCCGTACAACGTCTAGAACAAGATCAGGAGATGTTTTATCCTCGCACAGTTTCTCGCGAGATATAATAGAAAATCTTTTTGATAAAATGTAGGCGAGAAGAGACGCTAAAGACGGAGATAAGGAGTTCTCCGAATCTAAGCGCTGGTCCCGGGTGTCTTTCGGCAGCAGCCGCCCTCCTAGACTGCAACGCGACAGACACAATGTTCTGTGCGCAAAGCAGCTGCTTTTTCGACCCTGGGGAACTGAAAGACGAAGGACAAGGTTAAGACATGACTACTCCAGCCGGATAATGATTGCCATTCCTTACGGCTCGTGTCGTTGCTGATCAAGCTTTGACTACCTTTAATAAGTTAGGATGCTGGATGGTCAAGCAACTAAAAGTAAGGTCGGCTAGTTTAAAACAGATTTTCAGGGACGTAGATACCATGAAACATGGCACACTTGAAAATAGCTCTTCTATCGATTAGTTTTTGATAATATAAGGGCACGTGTGCGAGACTTTTGAAGGATTGTTGATCAGACCGGTGTTTTGTGAACAGCTCTGATCATTCTGGAATCATTCAGAGGAAACTCAAATAGCGACAAATAACATAAAGAAATTTTTCGGAAATAAGTGTGGTATGCATGAATGGTTGAGTGACAGAAAAGAATTGGATTGTTAAAAGATCTCGTAAAGGGAGCTTTGTTATTGCTAGTAGTCACTATTGTAGTGCTTTCTTTTATTCCATACATTATGAAACTTCTGAACCTCTTAGAAAAAAATACGGTGGAAAGGGACTGGCTGGTGCAAGAAGATCGGTAAATTATATCTTTTCCTGATTGTACTGGTGTCTATACATTTAGTTATGACTAGAAGGGAATGAGTTTCAAAAAAATAGATTTTTACCTGTGTTTCCATTTCCATTGTCTACGAAGATCTTCTATTTTTTTTGACTTTTCATAGGCCTCTGGCTAGATTAACATTTGTATTTAATTGACCCGTAATTTTAGGCTATTAGGCTTGACCAATGAATGGAAGGAGAAAAGTCACAGAGCTTAGGTTGTTCCCTTGTCAGCAACTTCTCAGTGCTAGGAGATTTCTGTCTTCAACTTTGCTACTTCAGCTGATTATTCTCACTCCCAAAGAAGGCCAGATGGTTTTTACCATAAATGGTCCAATAATTCTTTCTGCTTATTTGTGACTCTTTTGTATGATTGGATTTTGTATTACTGGAGTTTGTTACAAAAGGTAGATTAAATTGGCTCTTGGTAAAAGCAGATTATTTAGCCAATATCATTTAAGGCTTTTATCATCCTGAGATTTTCTGAAAGGCCAGGATGCTTTAAACACAATAATTACGGCTAGTTTCAATTACATTTTTCGCCTCGACAAAACAAAAGGTAACCCTGCACCAATAAGGAGGGGAAAATGAATTGGACTTTCTCTTCTTAGAGAGAAGGTAATAAATTCACGAGAATTAGAGCAGTCGCCATGAAGAAAGAGTCATTAAAAGAGACCAATCTTATCTTCTTACTATTGATAGTTGTGATCGGACGTGAATGAATTGTGTCACTCTTGATTCCTGGCTATCAGATCAGTAACAGGTACCTCAGCTGCTCTACTTCTCTCCTAAAGGTAAGAACAGAACCCAAAGAATGGTGATTCCATGGTAACAATTCACCCTGTGATGCTGACAGGTGAAAAAAAGTGGAAGTTGCACGGCTAAATGAACCTGAATGGATTTTCTAAATCAGCGGCCACAGATTTCCTGAATGCTTCAACAGGTAAGTTACCCATGGTTTTTTTTGGGAGTCTTAATATTTAGTCCTGTTTTTCTTGGCTTCTTTTAACCTTTCCCCATTAGTTCACCCTCTGCTTTTATCTTTTTCTGACATTTCAAGTATCACGATAGCCTGGAAAAGTGTTGTCTTTATTTAACACGTCATTTATTTCCTTCAAAAGGAGGTTGTTTTCCTCCACTTTAGTTTTTGCTGATTTTCTGCTAGTTCATTGTAACATTGCAGCAGCTGTTTTATAAGAGCACGTACACAATCCTATATCTTGCTTTTCTTTTTATTTGGCCTGTCTAGAAAATAGAATGACAACACCTCCGAAAGGATTTTCTTTCTGCATTATGTTTCCCTGGAGGAGCAGATGTAACTCGTCTACCCAAAATCCTGGCATTGAAGAAACTATTATTTTGCTGCTGCATAAAAGTAAAAGCTTGCAAAAGGAAGGCCCTGAGCTGAGGCCCGTTACTTTGGTTAAGTAGAAAAGGACTACGGAAAGGTAAGACAGGCGAATTACAGGGAGATCTACAGGTTCTAGAACCATAGCGTGTTCAGAGCGTCGTATACAGTGGTGGTTGGAATGATTTGTGTTATGGCTTAAAGCTATGTAACTGATAAAGAACTGAGTGCTTCAAAAGCCTGGTTTTTACAATAAAGTATCTCTTCTTTGCTCTTGCCTGGAGACTCTGCGTCACTAGACACCCTCACTCCAAATTTGTTAAGGAGATGATCAGTTTCAGAGTTGCTGTGTTCATACTGCCGTAATGGCAAAGAGTGAAGTAGTGGAAATTTCTGGGGTTTAGTATAAGCTCTTGCATTGGTGCCAGTTTAGTCGGTTTTCCATCAGTGTCCTTTTTGTCTAGAAGTACACTGACCCGAGTTTTTCTAGAATTTGAAGCTATTTTCTTCCTGTTGTTTTAACACCTTCCTTCAATTGAAAGGATGAAACAATCTTTACATTTTGAAGACCACTTATAGGCAATACTATGCCAGAGGAGTCATCGCTTCATTTTCTTCTACCTCCTTTGTAATTTTCAGAGCTTCATTTCAAATTTCTGCTAATGCCAAGAAGAACAAAGAGACTAATTAGCAGAGCAGGGTTGATGTTCTCCACTGCTTTCCTCTTTTACACTGCTTCATACTCTATTTAACTTATTGGCCTCGTTTTGTCATTGGCATTTTACTGAGATCCAAAGCTACATATTCCAGGCTTGTAAATACAAAAGTAAGTCTTTTTCTTTTGCAAGAACAACCCCTTGGAGGATTTGTGTTAATTTTGATTTCTACGGTGTTAGGCCTGTTCCAGGAAAAAGTACGTTGTACTTGTGTACTCTCTTTTTGTGCTCTCATTCCCCCCTCTCTTCTTTGCATGTGTTCGTTAATCTACCAGCGTGACTCATTTGTCATCATCCCTTAGTGCAAATTCTTCATAGCTTCATATATTAAAAATGCCAGTTGACAAGGAATGCGTAAAGAATTTTAGGGCTGGACAACTTTAGGTGCTGAAACGGTAAGAGGTTGAATTCATGCCGTGTTAAAGTGACATGGTATATCAGTTCATCTAGGACTTTCAGCTGGACAGCTCTGAGAATAAGAGTTTGTCAACAATGACACAACCGTAATCCTAGCTGTATTCAAGAAAGACAAAAGGGACTTCGTCAGTAGTTAAATGTTTGGCATGAGAAAACACCAAGAAATAAACCACAATGTACTTGATTCTCTAGACAACTTATTCCAGTGTTCTAGCACCCCTACACTAAAAACGTCTTCCTTTCTTTTAATATATGTCAAAAATAATAAATTTAAGCATATAAACTTTGAGTAAAAGTTTAAAATTATTTTGATTTGAAACATTTTATATAAATACTGACACATGACTAAAATATGTTGGTAGGCATTTCGGTTTGACATTTTTGAAAAAGTGGATAGAATTTAAAATTTTAACCAGTAAAATGGAAAATTTCCTGCCATTTTCTTTTTCCTCTTATATTCAGAAATGTATATGTCAAATATCGGTGCGTCATAAAAATCACTCAAACACTCTCAGAAAAGAGTTTTAGACTACATTGCAGTTTACGTAACACACTATTACTAGCGAACGTTTTTCTGGGCAGAGCGGGACCATATTCTCATTGGATTTCTGCGCACAACACATTTTATCCAAACTGGATATTTATCCCAAATCTGTTCTATTCAACGTTCTTACTGCATCAGTCCTCAAGATGCTGCGAAAATACCTGTGGACCTGGAACTTAGCTCATGTGAGAGAGGAGAGGTGATGGAGAAGGTGAGGGAGAGAATAAAGCGTTTACGGCCCAGTAGAGACACTACTATTTGCTGTGATCCACGACCTGAACAATTGTTTAGCATTCTTAAAGCCTGTATTTGACAAACAGGGCTGAAGCACGTCTTAGAAATATATGTAGATCAAAATCCATTGAAGCAAAGTCCCCTGGCCTTACTGCTGAGAAGTCACCCTCCATACCAGCTGATGAGCACTAAAAATGCTGCAACAGTATAGTGAAAAAGGTAGCCACATTTTCACAGCTGCAGGGGAAAATCCCCTTGGACGGGGATTCCAAGGGATAACATAATGGAGTAAGTTATGTCCCCTTCTTATCTACTGTGCAATATCTAAGCTGGTGAGTTCACTATCTGTCTGCATCACTTTAAAAAATAAATGTTTGATCCACAAAAAAATATGTCATATGTCCTATCTATCTGCTCATTTAAGCCACTTGATAGGTTATGTTCCATCAGCAAACTGTGTATGGTCATATGTTTCTTTAAACTGCAGTAGTACTTTATTTTTTTCTAAATCAGTCACTGTCTATTCATAGGATTCAGATGTCCATAGTAGCGGTGTAATTAAGTTTCATGGTCGCTATTAAAAATATCCCTCTTTTTTTCTTTTTTATTAAATTCCTGACAAGTAACATCAGTCTGAGAGCTGGGGAAAAAAACCTTAGTTTGCTCTTTGCCGAGTATTTATCTGTGATACAAATTCTACTTGAGAAATCACACTCATAAATTAGGACTCTGAACAAAGGAGCGAATGCAGATGAATTTCAGGGAAGGAAACTATTGGAGACCTAACTGCAATCCCTCGACTTTACGAGACATGATATCAAGTAATCCCAACCAGAAACATATATAACTGCATTTTGAAACGGTTTGCAATTAAGGTCTGCTGTTCTTCCTATATGAAGGAACTGTGTTTTTACCCAGTCTTCAAAATTGTATGACTAAAGACCTTATATGTCTCCAAGTCTTTTTTTTTTTCATAAGCAGCTTTCTCAAACGTCTTTAAACAAGACTTTTTCCCTTAAAATGCCATATTTAAAATAGCGTATTATCATTTAACAGGATATTCCAAAGATTTAGGAATTTAGCTTAACACTAACACTCTTCCTAATATTCTTTTTTTTCAGGTCCCTGCTGACATAGGAAAAAAGTAATGCCTTCAAAACTTCTTCTTCATCGTTAGGTAGATTTGTGAACTGAATGATTAGAACATAAGCAAGGGTATTTTTTCAAGATGTTCCAGAAATTGTTGCAGTCTGTTCTTTGCTGCCTATGTTTACAATATTCTTATTTTGATAAGTTTTCTTTAGACAATGTTGAAGCAACACTAGCAAATTGGAAGTACACCTTGCAGCAGGGAAAGACACTCTTCTACTTTCTCAGGCTTACTGTAGTTAAATACAAACCAAAAGGCTTTTCGTAGTACTACTACTGTCTTGTGGGCATACTTGATCTATGATCCTACCTTTAATAAAATTACAAAGAGGTTACTTTTCCGCAAGGCGGAAAAATTTTCTTTTAATAATATGTTTTTGCGAAGTTGCAAAAGTGAATATGTACACCAGACATGTGGAAAGTACTCCTACTTCTTAATAAGTTTCCCAAACTTCTTTAGAAAATATTGACTGTATATAACTTCAAAAGAAGAACTCTGGGCATCTTCATTATATTGATGTAATTTTTTTTCTTCCATGCTGTTATTGTTTTATATTTAACTCATTTTAACAATAGAAATATTTTTCTCTGACATCTATGGAGAAGACCTATGTTTACACAATAGTGTATCATCAGTATATTTATTAGAATTATTTCAACATGGTCTCAAACTTATCTGAACGCTAGACAGCGCAGGTTAGCAACAGCGATGGGAATAACTTCTGAAACATTTTAGAAAGTTTCCCAGGAAGGGCTTGCTTTATGCCACTGCAAATTTTCCCAGAGATATTTTCTGGTTAATAGTTATATCAAAAGAGTATTTTTGTACAAACCTGGGGGCAAGCTCTGTCTCCGATTTACTAATATATGCAAAGAAAGTGCTGCTTCAATACCTTCTCTGAACTTTCTGTACCAAGAAGTAGATGAACACAGAAATAAGTTTTTTGATCTCTCTTCAGAACACAAGGCATGTCATCACCTCATTCATCTTCTTCTGGGACTCATAGCATCTTAAGACTAAGAAACTCTCTTGCTGGCTAAAGTGTGTTCAGCAAAAAAACCTTGCCGCATCAGCAAATTTGAACTCAACTACAATCGAGCCAATGCCAATACTGGCAGGGCAATACTCTACCCCATTAATGATATGCCACTATTAAAAGGCTGTGTTAAAATATTTGTGTACAATGTAATCGGAGGGAAAATTAGAATTGGGAAGGACGGCACGTTGTTCTGGAAAAAAACCTTCTGTTACACTCTTACAGACATCATTTTCTGGTATAATTTTTAATAGCTGACATTTTTAAAATTTTGTATAAGATAAAGTATTACTGCGCCTTTATGTTTTCTTAATCTAATATAGCCATATTAAATAAAATAAAATAAGCCGTTTGAATACGTACAAATTGCCCTTTGAAATGCACATTCTATAGCGCACTTGTGAAAGTAATTAGCTATAAATATAAATTCAAAGATTTAAAAAGATTTTGGAAGAAAATAAGTCTAAGTTTATAGAAGAAAACAAAACCAACCGTTTTCTTTTTCTGGTAAAAAAAAGTGAGGAAATTGCACAGTGTATGTGTATTATTTGCCTTCCTGAAAACTGTTGTAGGTCTGCTATTGCCAAAGGGTTTCATTAGAAGGAAGATATTCCTTTGGCAAAAAAACTTCAAATTTACTTGACATAAATGTTACGACACTTATTCTCTAATCATGAACAAAAAGTCTCATCACTTTATATGCAAATCCTGATGGTAATGGAGACAAAGATCTCTAAGCTCTGCCATCAAGAACATAAAAAACATTATATTGCACGTAAGAATGATCTCCTGTACTAGAAAGAAGAGAATGCAACAAAGACATTTTCCTTTAAGAGTCTTCAGGATATACATCAGATCAAATTTTTTCATGTATTGTATTTATTAATAGAATTAACCTTTAAAATAAGATTGTTTTCTAAAACCTGTTTACAGTATCTCTTAGAATTCTACACAGTTCTTATTAATAGAAAAGAAAAGCACGTTTTTCCAAACTGCTGCACACTCTTTAACAATCTATAATAAAACCAGTAGTTTTTAATGATGGGAATGATGTTAATTACAAAAATTCCTTGTAGCACATTTGGCACTGTAGCGTCTTGATCATCATAGTTTTAATTCATCGAACAAGTTACACATGGACTATTTTTTACCTTTAATATTGGCGTCTTTCTACGTATTCAGCATCCATGAAGAATTTCTTGGGTGTTATTGTATACTCGATTCTGAAAGGCAGGGTCTGCATTCTGCCATCTTTCTAGCTTTTCCGTTTGATGCAGCTTCTGAGAGGTATTTTCAGAATTGAGAACTACCTGCAAGAATGATGCTAAATCCATGCATTTTACACCTTGTTTAATGCAAAACTATTTTTCCTTCACAGCGCAATAAGAACAGGATAATAATGATGGTTGATTCAATCCTTAGAGTAATAGAAAGAGGACTATTATCATCATTAGAAAGGAAGTAAGTCGTATTTATTGCAAATGCAGTATCACCACTAATTCAAATTACCCTGTAAATTCAAAAGTAGTCTGTATCATAGGAATGGATGGAATGTTTCTATTGATATTATGCTTAAAACAGAAAATTAATCCTTTTGGCAGCCAACTCATAATTGCAAGCTCACTTTCAACTACTCTTTCAAACAGCTGAAACATGTCTGTTTATAAAACGATACGGTAGAGTACACAATACCAGACCACGTCATAGACATTGAAAAGAAAAAAAAGATCATAAGACCAAATTAACGACATCTGCAAGCTCTCAACAGTGAGCAAGGTCAAATGTTCTCAGAAAACTAGGCTGGTGGCACAAATGCTCTACGTTGACACCAGCAGAAGAAACTGCTATCTTATAAGATGCGATTTTTCTACAAGATTTAGAAATGTAATGTTAAGTTTATTTATTTCATATTTCATTAAATTCATCATAATAAATTTCATCATTAATCACAGCATACCATAGCTTTCTGAAGTGAAATATGTCGAGTATGACATGAGTATTTTGCGTGTTGGCCCTCCTCCACATTAAAATTTCTCACAGCTCATATGATGACTTACTGTAAAAATACATATCTGAAAAAAGTGGTTTGGGAAGTTAGAATTACCGGAAAATCATACAAACAATCTAACTTAGAGCCTTGACTTTCTGAATATTACTGTAAAGTTATATGTACCATGTAAAGTCAAAATATTATATTTAAATTAGTTTCATATAATAATCAGTGTGGGGAACAGATAACACAGTTTGGTTTTTTTTTAACATTCCAGGAAAAAAACAACATTTAACTTTGAAGTATAACATTAACTATTTCCATACAACATTAGTTTTTATTATTTAATCATATGATTTGTACAACTGAATTGGGAAAAAGGAAATAAATAAAGAAAACTATTCAAGCTATAAAATACATGAGTTTAAAAATATCTTTGTATTTCCTATTAAAAATATTAGGTAGCGAAGTTGTGGTCTATTATTTTAAAAAACATCTGGACATAAAAAAATGGGTAAGAGTCTTGGATGTCAGCAATAAAGATTCTTGAAAAGCTTTATTTCACTGCTTCCTAACCCTGATTCAATCCACTTACATGTATCTCTATTTCACCTGCTCAGGGAAACTGTACATGTAATGCATATAGCTTAAAAATAATTTGCAGAAAAAGCTAGATTCAAAGATTTTGCAAATGGCATTTAATATATTTGTACAAACAAACAGACGGGATTTCTGCTGTCTTCTTCCACTCCCTCCAGAGAGCTCTCCATCAAATCTCTCTAGGTCTACTCTTCTGGTGATCCAAAGTCAACACTGGGACTGTCGAACTGCATGGAATTACTATCTGCTGGAGGTGTACCCTGAAGGCGTCTGTGTGCAGCATCACGTGAGCCCTACTAATGTCAACCTGTCAGTATAAACAGAGTTAGCTGCACGTCAAGGGACAAGATTGTGCGCTGATTTTGTAATACGAATTAGGTACTAAGAAAGAGGTTGGAGCATTTAAATATTTCTGCTTCCAGCTTAAGCAACACTAAATCAGAAAAATTAGGTGATTTAACCCATTCGGCATTTGTATGCCAAAAATGTCAGTAGTACATTAAGAACTGTCAAAAGAGTAACAATTCCAATCATTACTTTATAATTTTTTTTATGATGTTAAGAAGAAGCATGAAAGATGCAAATATCCTACCCTGAGAATCATTCTGTTGATTGGCACAGGTTTCTTGTTATATTCCCATCTAATGCATTGGACATGCGTGCTTGTTATGAGAAAAATACTTGCAAAGTGTACTAGATAAAATACGTTCTCCTTGAAGAGCAAAACATTTCTTGATGGTTATATTTGCTAATTATATTTAGATTCAGTGTTCTTTGAGGTTTTTCCCAACCAAAGTGATTCCATGATTTTCGAAGTCGCACATCCTGCTTTTCCTGGTTTAGGGCAAATTTGGCAGAAAACCTTTAAAATGGGGGGGGGGGCTGGGGTGTGGTGAAAGCCAGAAAGTCCACCCACGCGGCCCCTCCCCTCAACAGGTTTGGGAAACATTTCCTTTCAGGGAAGTGGAAAAAACCTGGTTATTTAACAAGCAAAGGGCTTCCCAGCACAAAAAATGAACAATATCAGATGACAAAAAGCATTTGCCGCTCTGAAGAGACAACAAGTTCAGAAAGTCTCTCCTGTGGGTGCTGACTCTGTTGTTAATTTCTCCCGCACTGGGAAAAGCTGCTGCCCAGAGTAGGTCTCCATAAGCAACAAAGCCCAAGCTCTCGGTGCTCCCCAGAGCAGGCTTGAATATTTCCAAGAAAAGAGATGGAAAAAACAGTCCAGGGAAAACTCTGCCTCAGCCAGCTAAACCAACTAAAAAGCAAAGGAATGTTATGTTCTGCTCCAACAGTGCCCAGACAACAGTCCAGCACAGAATGTGGAAGAGTGTTGCTTTTAGAAGAGAGAGTGCAGCCTCTGATAACTCCGCTATTCCTCTTCTCCCCACCTTCACTCTCAGAACCAGAGAATATAATATCCAGCATTAACAGAACAGATGACTGGGGATAAAAGCATCATAAACTCACCCTAAGACAGTGCTCTATTGACATATGTCACCAGACTATGCTAAGAGGTTTTCCGTTTTTAAGTCCATGATATCACAGGCATAAGTCATCAATTTTTGGGTAGGAAAGAAGATATTATTCTTCTCATTATACTGATGGCTAAGCTGAAATACAAAGCAATTAATTCAAAGTTGACTTAACCATAAAAATTATTTCAACATGCAGATTGAAAGATTACAATTACAGCTACACTAAATATAAGGTGGAAAAGATGTTGCTGTCAGTTTTGCAACAAGGTCTAGTTAGCATCTTAACATCTTACAAAAAAAAAAAATTATCATCTTACCTGGAAAAAACAAAAGAATGTTAAAATATGTAATCATATTCATTTTGTCCTTTGCAGAGCTGATCAAGCATTATATTTAGAGTCACAACAGCTTTTATTTTTACAACTATAAGCTCTATTTAGCCGTGTTTGATCATTTTTTGGAAAATTCTAAAAAAGATATATGCATGTTGGAAACTGCTACAATTTTATACTTTCTGTAGGACATCCTCGGAAAAAGGCCAGGACATAGTTGGTGGTCTGGATCTCAAAGGCTTAAAAGCCATTTCTCTTGACGGTGCACTAAGTAAGGGGCTAAGAGAAGACTGAAAACAGTAACATTTGCTACTAACTGCAACTTGTCCAATTGTTTCGCAAGATGTTATGGAGACTGATTAGTGAATAATTGTAAATAATTGTTTTGCAAAAATAACGATTAATAAAAGCACAAAACTGTGTATAGAAGCATCCTATATGATTATTCAAAACTTCGATTATGTGACTTGGTTTTTAGAGTGAAGAATACTGGGTATATTTCTGTTCCTATATGTTGGTATTTACTAGCTCAGAATTGATATTACTGCAATACATTTTCAAAACCGAATGGGAAACCAAATTTCACAAGGTATTTTCATTATCTGGAAAACTCACTCCTATTCTGAAGTACTATTTGGTCCGGATTTTTCGTTAGTTTTTTAAGCATAGTACTCTCTTTATTTCGAAAAGCTTGCCAGTGTATTTTTATCATTCATTTTCATTCTCCAGTGTATTAGATTGATTGCCCCGCATTTTATTGTGTTATTTTGCTGAAATATATTTCAGGAACACTTGTCTAACTTTAGTTCTCTCAGGACAATCATAAAATTACATGACTAAGCACATGAAAGTATGGAATAGTGTTAGTTTTAAAAAGAAATTAAATGGTGTTAGGTTTAGAACACAGGACTAATATAATTCTGAATGGAAAAACAGTATACAATCCTATTATAATACAATGTAGTCCATGCATGACAGACATTTTGTCATGCTAGTAATGATTTTGCAAATGTATCACATATGAGACTTCTGCTCATGATCAAGCTTTGAAATATTTCTTGTGTCTTCCTTCCATTTAATCCTTTATTTCATGGTCTACAACAAGACAATTCAGTTCAGCAATGATTGAGTACTTCAAAATATTTTTGGAAAGATAACATTAATAAAAAAAAATCCTGTAATATCTTTTTTAGTAAGTCTTTTTACTGTGTTATATTTATTAGAATATAGTATTTCTGATCAATACAGGCTTTGACAGAGTATTTCTTTCAGCTATTAATACACTAAAGAATTTCTCTAAAGCAAACCAAATTCATTGGTTTAAAGTTTCATTGTGATTGCAAAATTACTGGATTAAATATGCATATCCTTAGTACCAATAGCTAAAGAAAAGATATTATATATTAACAATATGTACAATTATAATACACAAATTTCACCAAGATTTAGACCTTTAATTGAATGAATCATGAAAATTACATGAAAATTATTTCAATTTTTTGAGGAAATAAACTACATAATTTCAACCATTTTATTAATCTTGGTTGTTCCTCTCCTCCTCTCACCTCCATATAGTAATTTACAAGTGCTGGCTTAAGTACTTTTATCTAACTTTTGATGAAGCTTCAAAAACTATATGAAGAGCTAAAACGGGCCATCTATAACTGGTTTTTCTCATGATGGTGATTTTCAGAACAGATCTGAGAACAAATATAATCCAAAGCAAATAGTGGATTATATATAAGTATTTATTGCCTTGAAGTGTAAAAACTCAGATTTTTCTTTATCATCCCAGGATGTTTTACGAATAAAAAGGTGGCTAAGCAGATATAAATATTGTGAGACAATAAAATAAGGTTTTTCAAAAGCAAGCAATGTTTTATCCTGTTGCAACATTTTACTAGTACCACTCTGTTCAAGTACTGCCATTACTAGACAAAAATTATGGAGGTATGAACAGCAAAATACTCTCTTAGATTATGCAGCATAATTTGGCCATAAGGCTAAATTTTTATATATATGTTATATATATGTTTTTAAATAGAAGTCTCCTAGATTCACACAGGTGCTGCAGAATTATTTCTGGTGAAAATCCAAGAGAAATACTAATCTGAATCTGAAAATATTTCCTTCATTTTGGCAGCAAGTTTTCATGATAGTTTTTATGTAGAATCTGCTTTATTTCCCTACAATAATTCACTCAGAGTTGATGCTATTATTTCTACCCAGTAGTAACTCTTCACTGAGAAATGTTAACGTCCACAACATAAACCATGAATATGAATTCATACCATGACAATGGGTTTTCCCAATCTAAGGGTGTTATTTTTAATTATAAATATTGTCTACTTACCATGATATCAGGGCATTTGCTATTCCAGGCCTTCTTTCCATTTTGTTAGTGTACACCCACTTGTGTCCCTTTTGCTTTCTTGAAAAGCCATTTTCAATGCATTTTATTTTCAGTGAGTTTGATGGACTGTGCTGTAATTTAAGCAACAAACACTAACTCATATTTTAATGCAGAAGAGCATAATCAGCTGTAATGAGACACATCGGGTTTTTTTCCACAGGCTTTGCTTTCATTTCCGCCACTTTCTGTCAATTAAATGCTTAAAAGATTGTAAACATTATGCAGTTTGCCACTATTAAGTGTTTATTTCTAACGAAGTGGAGGAAGATATTTCTTTAATGCCAATTTAAAATTCTAATTCATTTATTTTCTTTGAAGAAGGCACTAAAAATTGTTTTTGCCATATACTTGGTAGCTTTTGGCATGAAAATCGAAAAAGAAAAATCAAAAGTATTGCTCAAATTTCAGATCCTTGAGTAATGCTAATTTGGACTATCACTTCAGTAGATAAAGGGAATATAAAAAATGTAATCAAGAAATATTTTCATGGAGGCCTCAAAGAATCCTAATTTTCTTTAGTGGATAGAAATTGCAGAAGAACTTAGATAACAGCAGTTTTCCAAAAAAAAAAAAAATCTGTGCTAATTTTTATTTTTGTTCCGGGAACATATTTTTTGCGTCCTAAATTTTAAGGCTATTAACCCTTTGTTATCAAAAGACACCTGTATATTTGTGGCTGCCTACTGACAGCTGAAAAGAACTGAAATATCATACTTATTTCTGCTTTTATATAAAGTTGTTTGTGTTTGAATTTTTTGTTTTGTTTTTTTTTGCCGTTTTTTGTTCTGTATCTTTTATTTTTTTACTCACCTTGCCTAGCCTCCAAAATCTTTATACCTGAAATATCTGCTACCAGAATTAAAGTTTTCTTGTTGAGGCTTAACTTACTTAAATGGTCTCTGTAATTTTTAGAAATATATTCACTTATTTGAAGACCTTTAAAAATATTCTATATACTCTCCAGTAGAAAATAATAAAATATGTTAAAAATCGTATTTTGACACTCTCCATGATTCTTTTGCTAATAAAATACATTCAATACATGTAAGGAAGTTGAAAATTAAAATATTTGACAGGCGTCATCTCTAATAAGGAGTCAGTTAATATAATTTTCATGGTAATGACACTAGTATCTGCAAAGAATAAGCATTATTTACCACAAAAAAGCCATGCACCATTGTACTCATAGGTGCTTTGTAGCAGTAATAAAGCTAAAATACAGTTCTATATCACACTAGGGGTTAGGCACAGTTCTATATGGCACTAAGGAGGTAGCATTACGCCTCCTTTAAAAGTAACTTTCTGCTTAGTTTACAGATAACCTTCCAAACTATATTGAAGCAGGATTGTAAGAACTGAATCCAGCTTTATTTAACAAGCCTTCATCCTCTGAATACAACTAGGCAGTAACTTGAATAAAGAAAATCTCTGTGGGAAATTTGTTTGTCGTTACGTAAAACATTCACCAGAGCACCAAATAAAAATGGTAGAGATACTCCTTATTCTGGAAGCATCTTTTCCTCATTGATTGTGTGGGTTTTGTTCTTCATACTAATGCAAGATTGTGGAAAAATGCTTGTTGCTGTCATTCTCTTTATTGGTTATTCTAGTTTAGAAGGTGATCATAGCTCTGTATATTTAAGAATAAGAAACGTACACATATTCTTACTTCTTTGGATACTCAATTTTACCCTATAGTAGACTTCTATCTTTTTAAGTAGAAAGTATTCTAAGAGACTGCTAGAATTCACTACAATACAAAAAGCTTTGAATCTACCAATTCTGTGTTCCACTTAGCTCTATAGATGCTCACAGAAACAAACTCAATCTTTAGTTAATTTATGAGTACATAAAATCATGAACATTATGAGATGCTCAACGTGTGTGAAGTGACTTTACTATAATTCTTCTACAATGATGACATAGATGAAAATCAAAAATATCAACGAAGATAAATGGGATAAAATGAATAGCATTACTAGTAAACATTTTCTAATTCTCTGGTATGATACCTACCCCATGACAGGGAGTTCTGGCAGGTATTTTTTAAGATCTACTTTTTAAGGCCTTGAAAACATTTATATGCTACACTTTCTTCTAGGAAAGAAAATGTGGGCCTTAGAAATATGATTTTTAGTCTCTTAAAGTCTCAGAACTCTCTTAGCTTTCAGTTTCATCTTCTCGAAACACTCAGTAATTAATAGCTGAAAATGAAATACATTTTTCTATTTGTTTACCTAACTGAGAGCCAGGACCAAGAGAAGAGTGTTTGCATGTTTTTTAATTATGGAAGGGGCAGAAGGGTCAATAAAATAGCTGTGGTTTTTTTGTATGCCGCTAGACAATGGATGACTGTGTTTGCCTTTGTGGAAAATGATTTTCTGGTGATATTCTCCCTTATATAGACAGAGAAAGAAAGAAAATATTACCGATTAGTTACTGATTATCTACTGATAATTAAGTCCCTTTAATGATGAGCCTATAGAATGGCCTGATAAATGGGGGAATTGAAAAGAAAATGAATAGCAATGAAGTTTATGACCAGGCACCCATGCACTTGAGAGGAAACAAGGAATTTCTTAAGTTTTTGCCCAAATTGAAATACATGTGTACACTCCTCATTGACACCAAAAACTCATGTGATTTATGTAAAACATATAAAATATTAAAAATTATGGCCACATTAGAAATTAATTTGGGATAGAAATCAATTTTGCATAGATGAGGTGTATTATTTAACTTATTTAGTCTGTTCACATGCCGTGCTTGCAAAAACCCATAGACAGGAGAATGCAAAACTACCCCAGACAAGGTGAAATAAATTTGTGCTTCCAAGCTGGAGAGAGATCAGAGAGCCCTCTTAGACCTTAAAAAAAGAAACAAACTAAAACTGAGTCTACCAAGACACCTGGGAGACAAAAGATAACCAGAGAGCTCTCTGCACAAACACTGATGAAGACTAATTGTAACGAGAAACAGGGCTAGTAAATGAGTGCGAATGGACCTATTGCAAAAAATGCATATGCAGCAGGAGAAGGAAAAGAGGGAATCTAGACTCTTTGGGGGTGCACGTGTTCTTTGATGGGCGATCCTCCCTGTGCCTGGAGCTGAATAAAGATAAATATCTCCATCATTTTTTCTCTGACTTTCCAATATCTCTTTGGCAGGTAGGGTTGAGGCACACTGGCCGCACTTGGGGCGGTGATATCTTTTATACTAAAACTACGTGTACGCTATTTACAATAACTTCCCAATACTTATCACTTATATTAGACAGTTTCTACCTTAAACTAATCAAAAAGTGCCAACATCACCCGGAAGATGGAGGCTAGGAAGAAGAAGATAAAAACGACAGGGTACACCCAAATTCCTCCATCTAGGGACCCCGAGCCCCCGTTCTAAAAACTACAAAAATCTATTTATCACCCTGTGATAAACTAACTACTATTCTACTTAAACTCTCTTGAGTTGTATTTCTTCATATAAGGGTTGGTAATTGTTTTTCTATGAGTCAAAATCATAGGCACAGGCGTCCTGGGCTCTATGCCAAAGTTTCTGACCCGCCCAGGTCGGGGTCCGAGCCATCCAAGACAGCCAGAGAGATGTTTGGCTTTCAACCAGTGAGGACATAATTTGTGTTTAAATGTGTTTGTGAAAATTGTGCATGTGGTTAGACGAACTGAGGATATTCAGCTGCCCCAGTGGTTAGGGCTTGACCCCTAGAAATTCGTGAATCTTGTAAATATTTGGACTGTACAAAAAGGTTTTTTTAGAAGGGCTTTATCTGACTTCAGCTACTAATTTTCAGTTATTCGTTTCTCTAGAGTAGGAACAAGACACTGTAAAGAAATTAGATATTCACAAAAATGGAAATGGAATAGGTTGCATTGCAAGAAATTCTTAAAACCCTTAGGTACACGGAGAAGCTACCGCCTTGCGTGGGTACTATTGCAGTGTGGCGTTTGTGAGACGTGTTGGCATTGCTGTTCCGGTAGGTGTCGGAATCCAGGAAGTTCCTCTGGCAGCCCTGGAGGGCTTGAGCCCCTGCTCGTGGGGCTCAGAGACTTCGGCACAGAGCCCAGGACACTTGTGCTTTTGATTTTGACCAGTGGAAAAAAAATTACCAACCTATATAGGAAGAACTAGAGGTCGAGAAAGTTTAAGTAGAATAATAGTTTGTCACTGGGGAAAAAATATGTTTTTGAGATTTTTAGAATGGGGGCTTTGGTGCCAAGATGGAGGAATTTGGGTGTACCCTGTCCTTTTTCCTTCTTCTTCCTAGCCTCCATCTTCAGGATGATGACGGCATTTTTAGATTGTTTTAAAGTAGAAACTCACTAACATAGGTGATAAGTATTGGGAAGCTACTGTAAATAGTGTACATATTATTTTTTATTATAAAAGATATCACCATCCCAAGGAGAGGCAGTGTCCCTCAAACCTGCTTGCTAGACAGACCTTGGGGGTTGGAGAAAGAATGTTGCAGTTAAGAAGCAATAAAAAACATTGAGAACAAGAATAGAAGAGGTCTGACTCCTTTGACTGCCGGCCTGGGAAAAGAGACTTTTTAACGCATCTCGGGGTCACTCTGACCAGCAAAGAGTCTGAGAAGTATGCAGTGGAGCATATGCCTAGAATGTAGACTTAGGTTCCCTAATCGAACTGATTTTGAAATTCAGATTTTAAACCTTGTGTCTGGAAAATCACAGCTGGTACCTGTGACCTGAAGCAGGAGAAAGATTAAGACTGGAAAGCTTTGTGAAGAGACTTTTGGGTAAAAGAAAGATAGGACAAGTAGAAGAAGATATTGAGGACTAAGCGGAGCGAAGAAATTCGCCCAGCTAACCCTTTGAAATGTATCTTAACCCATGAGAAAGAAATCGCCAGGAAGGGTAGATAAGAGAGAAAGAAAGATTTAATCTAATACTGCATGCAGTAGTGGCCATTATACAAGCAAGAAGATGGAGCAAATAGCCACCTACTGGAACTTTAAGTTATAACACCTCGTTATTTGTTAATGCTCTTTTTAAGACAGGCGGGAAAGTGAGATGGTGTCCCTTATGCCGCTGTTCTTCACGTTAAGAAATCTTCTGGACTAGCAAAAGGACTCTGGGCTCAAAGCTTCCTCAGACCCACTAGTGTTAGGAAATTGAGAAGGAAAACAAAGCAAAGAGAAAGCAAATTTAGTGCTGTTGCTCAGCATGTGTTATAGGACAGCGATGTATCAAATCAAAAAGTTTACCATGTTGTGGCTCAAGAACAAGAAGGAATAATGGATTTACTGGAAGCTCCTCCTACGAGACGAGAGAATGAAGAGGAAGATGAAAAAAAGGTGGGCTTTCCTAAAATAGAGGAAGACATAGGCTTGGAAGAAACATCTGCTAAACTCAGGCCCCTCTTGGCAGTCCATTTTCACCCAGAACCAGGAGGCAAGCAGGGTTACAGACACCTATTCAAGAGTCAGTGAAACGAGAAGGAAGGAAACTAATGATTAAAGTACTATTCTCCACTCTTGAGATAGAGGCATAGGAAAAGTGCTAAAATTTATCAGTTATCCGATACTTAACTACCAAGCATTTGCGATATGTTTTCAAAAACACAACCCTGTTTTGGGAGACATCCAGTTATTACTAGATGCTTTCACTGAAACAGAAAAGCAGCTGATTTTGAAAAGAGCAGGGACTTTAGCAGATAATTTTAAAAGTTGGAGATTAAATATAAGAGAATTTTCCCCTCTTCAAGACCCAAAATATGATCCAACTATATAAGCAGAGTTTTAAAAATTAGCCAGCATCAGATTATACAGCAATAGGAATAAAGAAAATTATTCCAAAGAAGACAAATTGGTCTGCCCTATATTCTATTAAGCAGGGGCATTTCAAGACAATCTCTGAGTTTCTAGAGCATCTCAGGGATGGTATGCATGGCCATACATCATTAGACCCAGGGTCTGAGAGAGAAATGAATCATCTAGATGATTAATACTTGGGACAGTCTACTGAAGATACCAGACATAAACTTCAGAAAATCCAGGGGCCACAAAGGAGAAACAGTAAGGCCATTCCAAAAGAGACATAGAGAATTTTTAGTAACTGGCAAGAAGAATACAACGAGAAATGAAAAAGCTAGTAGCAGTAGTACAAAAGGGAAAGCAAGGGAAACAAAACGGGGCAGCAAGAAAATGTCCATCTTGATTAGGCAGAGCAGAGTGTGCAATTTCCAAGAAGACTGGTCACTAATAAAACCAAGGCCCAGAGTGGAGTCAAGGTGGCCATCAAGAGAAAGGGGTAGTGGTCTCTCATGTACAAGATGAGTGAGGAGGACAGGGGGAATCCATCCCAGCAGATCACGTAGTTTTAATAATGAAGTTAGGAGAAGAGAGGAAAAATGTGCTATTTTTGTTGACACAGGAGCAACATATTCAGTTTTAAGTACATCTTTATTACCTGTGGGGATGATTTTGCTGGAGTGCAGGGGACAAATGGCCAATCTAAATAGGCATGTTTTTATAAACCTCTAAAATATAGACTGGAGGAACAGTAGGAGATCCACAAGTTTTTACACCAGTCCTATTCACCAAAGGTGCTTTTACAGAGACTTACTGGAACAATTACAAGTAACCATCACAATCAAGAATAAGGAGGTTACTCTAGAAGTAAATAATTAAAAATACATAAAACTGTTAAGTTTAAGACCGACAACACTTGAACCTGAAGAAGAAGTTAGTGGAGACTTATTAAGTCAAATGTTTCCTGTGGTACAGGCCTCTAAGATACCAAAGAGGACGAAAAATGCCCTTCCCATTCAGTCAAAATTAAAGAGGAATCACTAGTTATGATCAAACAGTACCCCTGAAAAAGGAAGACAGGGAAGGGATCAGCCTTTGACAACTTGTTACATTAAGGATTTTCAAGGGAATGTCTATCTGATCTCAATATTCCCATTTCACCTGTTAGAATGCCTGATGAGTCTTGTAGAGTAGTACAGAATTTAAAACTGTCAACAAAATAACAGAAGATTTATATCCTATGGTGGCTAATCCATATATTTTGCTAATCTGCTTAACATGTGAACTAACCTGGTTGACTGTTTTAGATCTAAAAGATGTCTTCTTTGCCGTCCATGAAGCCAGTCAGAAAATCATTGCATTGGAAAACGAAAACCCTAAACAGCATGCAAAACTCAACTCACGTTGACCGTATTGCTTCAATGTTTTGAAAACTCCCACTCTGTTTAGAGAACAAGTTACAAAACACCAAGAGTCCTGTGACGCTCCACTGGAAGAAAGAAGGCTATTGCAGTACATGAATGGTCTTTAAATAGCCACTTAGGAAAAGAACGCCTGTGTGGCTTAGATGCTAACCTTTTACATTCCTAAGATTCCAATAGACAGTATCAAAGAAAAAAAATGAATATAGTGAAAGAGAAAGTAATATACCTAGTTAGAGCAAGACCATGGATTTTAGCGCAAGCTCAGAGGGAAGGTAAATGTCAATCCCCAAAACCTCAGAGAGTAAAAAAAACTCTGAGTCTTTCAAAAGATGTCAAAGTCGTGTCACCTATAGATTTATAACTATGACCTACTTTTAAAGCACCTATATATTTTTAGTCCTTATAAGAATGGAGATCTCCAGTAGAAAAAGGAGAGCACATAGGTCTTTCATCAGTAAAGTGCCCTAATCTCAATTCTGGCCTTATGAGTTCTGTATTTCCGTGAGAAACAGAAGAGCACATTAGCTGAAGATTTAAATCCATATCAAGTCGTGGTTACCTACTTTTCCAAGCAAGACCCTAAAGATAACCATGTTGCCTCAGAACTGCAATAACAGTGTGCTGAATATCCAAAATGCAAGCAAATTTACCCTGGGACGAAAAACGATTGCACCAGTGTCACACAGAGTGTCACCAATACTAAAAGTAAAGGGCAGTCACTAGCTTTCACCACAAAGTTTTTTGAAATAACAAACCATTATAGTGGAAAAAAATGATGTTGAGATAGTAGTAACTAATATTATCAATTCAGATTTTTTTCTCAGCAGAAACCATGGTGAAGCATACTATTAAAATTACTTACTCCAGCTGCTCAAATTTAAAAGACACTCCTTTAGACAATGCGGAGATCTTGTTTAAGAGTGGGAGCATCTGCGTCATCAGTAGAAAATGGCATGCTGGATACGTGGTCACTATCTGAAGAAAAGAAATTCGGGGCCCTTGCTAAAAGTGATCTCTACACAAAAATCCAAGGACTCACGCCTTAGAAGTGGCAGAAGAGAAGATAATAAAATATACGCAAATTTGAGATACGCCTTTGTGGTTGTGCATGCACATGGAGCCATTAAAGAGAAAACAATGCTGACTTCTGCCATTGCACCGGGTGGTGGTAAGGGTGTCATGATATTCCTGAAGTACGTCTCAGGGGCACAGGAGCGTTCTTCTCCCAGCCAGGTGTGTGATGTTCAGCTCTGGATTCTTCTTTCAGGCAACGCAGAGAAAAGAGACTGGAGCTCTTTATGGCGTTCTACAGTAGTAGCCTTTATTAAGAGCACGGCCCTCTGTAAACGGAATCAGAAGAGAAGTTCTCCTAAGTGAGGAAAAACGAGTGTTTATACAAGGACGGTGACCCGCAGTAAAAAACTGGTAAACAGTAGGATGCAGGCTCAAGAGTAGAGCATAAGGGGAGGGACCAATGGGCAATAAAGGATTAAGACATAACTGCAAAGGCCTCTGGGGGTGATATTTTGCTCACCTTAACCAAAGTCAATAGATCAAGTGATTTCCCTCCAAGGGAGTGCAACAAGTTTTTCTTTAGCCAGCTCTTCGGCTCTCACAACCCTCCCTTCTTTATTTAATAAGAAAGCTTCCCCCAGAGACCTTGCGAGTAACTTCTTAAAACAACTGAACATGAATAGAAAAATAAAAACAATTAGAGGAACACAAAAAAACATTTTTAAGAGGGAGCCAACCTACCCTTTATGTCCCGAATGTCCAAAAATGTCTCCGAATCACTGAGGCTCTTTTCCAGTCTTGAGTTCCTGAACTAGGTTTTAGATTTTCTCGATGCAGGCATAGATGCCTTTGCTGTGGCTGGATAAGTTGAAACAGCAGAGTCCCTCGAACTTTTTGCAGCCATGTCCATGGGCAAGAAGGAGAAAGTGAAGAGGTCACTTTAAATGGTGGATGTCAAGTTGGCCTGTTTACCAAGACAGCACTCCAGATGAGAAAACTCACAGTGGGCTTTAGCGGTGGCAACCCAGGGTAGAAAAAGGGACACCACCCTTTTTGTATATAGCAAATCAACAATTTGACAATTACAACTTTCATCCAGTTGAGTGAGCTTTCTTTTTTGAGAACGGCCAATTCATTCTTTTTTGCCAGTCATGATTTACTTTTGATTTTGGAGTGAGGATGGTAAGCTGACCAAGTGTGCAAAGACCCCTTTGCAGAAGTGAAGGGATTCCAGTCCACATCCTGTCCCCACAAATTTAAACCCACCCCGGGGCAGCACTCTGGGATGATGAGAGGAAATGAATAGTGTTGCTGGCATAATTGCACCAATTAAATGAGTTTTAAATCTTGTTGTTAGGTGATGTGTCTTTTAAATAAATTGATTTTTGATATTAAAAGGCAGGCCATGCTTTACATGATGGTCTGAAATAGAATTTAACACAGTAGGTGGCTTTGAGGACTCCAAAATCTCCAATTCTTTGAGTTCTTCTGATGCATGGGGCAAAATCTTTGTCCACTCATCCCAAGTGTCCACTGGGTTGGGCTTCTTCCCTGTGAAGGAATATTCATTGGGATTCAGAGGAATCCCTATCAGACATGAGTTAAAGGATTGCTTGCATTGCCCATGGACAAGTACTTTTTTTTCTGCCGAGAAGTTTTTGCAAGTGTGATAAAACGTTCTCTTTGGGCTGTGCTAGTAGCCAGACATCCACTGCTTGTGATCCCAGAAGCATTCAGAAAACCAGGAGCTCTAAGAGGGTTTTATTCGCCATCTTCACAAGTAGTTGGTAATTCTGTGAAAGTGGTTTAAATGAAAAAATGTTTATTTTGGAAGGCGGGTGAGTTTTCCCCATTTTCTCTCTCCCTTTTCTAAAAAACTTTAAAAAGGGAATGTGTATTGTGTTCATAACAATAAAGAAATTAAAATTTTTTGAGTTAGTAAAAAAACTATCATGGGATCTTTCTGTGCAGTGGGGATGCATGATTAGTCACTGACAGTGGCAGCATTAAAGGGCAGTAGTAAGCATTGTAAGTAGATCTTTGAGTCGGGGAAGGTAATTATTGAGTTGGTGGGGAAAGGAAAAGTGTTGGGGAACACAGGTAAGTGGTGAGGTTTTTGGAAGGGGGAAAAATAGAGGAAAGGGAGGAAGATAGGGAAGGGGAGGGGAGTTTTAAGAGACTTATTTATTTGTTGTTGGAGAGCAACAATTCATTGGTTTTTGATTCAGTGTGCGATTTGGTCTAGGCTCAGATCCGCTGACAAGAAAATTGGGTCTCTGTTGTGATAGATTTTGGCAGCGTCTTCATCTCCAGGCTGCCGTTAATTTTCCATCTTGACCTGTGTTAGTCTCAGCAGATTGTGAGTGGTCTGGAGTGTGTGTAATGTTTGCAGGACCCAAGTAGGGTCATATGTTTTTCTCTGGGAGCCACTTAGGGCCGGATGGTGTAGACACACAAGCATACCATGTCCCTCGAGGTAATCAGTAGGAAAAGTCCTGATGTTTGTTGTGATTTGGGGTCCTTAATCAGCACTGGCAACTTCTCAGTGCACTTAGCTCAAGTCAAGTCAAAGAAGTGTGGCAATAAAATGAGGGTCAGGCTCTGAGGTTGAACAATTAAGAAAATTGATGACCTAAAGAGTTTTGCAGAGCCTCCCAACGGGAGGAATGGTCTCTTCCTCCCCACTGCTGATCCTCTTAAGAGTTTGGGGGGGGTCCCTTCCCCAGTTGACTGCCCGTGGGAGAGCGTGTTATGCCCATGGGTATGCTTCATCCCTCACTGACAGAAGAAATCCCTCAATGTGTAGGTAGTGTAAGCAGGCCCATTATTCGTTTTCTTCTGTTCTGTGACTCCCAGCGTGGCAAATGCAAAGAGAAAAATGCTGGATGGTGTACTTGGCATGCTCGCCCATGTGGGCTGTGCCAGAAAAAGTATCTACTAATATGTGTACATATCTGATCTTTCCAAGGAAAGGATATGAGTGACAGTGGTCTAATATATTTGGCAACTGTTAAGACCCTAGGGGTTAAGTCTAGAACTCATAGATGGGACCTGATATACTTGAAAATTTGGGCAGGTGGTCACAATTGGCTCGGCCTTGCTCTAGGTACCTTAAACATTTGCATTAATGTTGGGAAGTTCTGGTAGAAAAAGGAGTGCAATTTCACCTGAACGAAGACACCAGGGACATTGGCTGTTCCTGCAGGCATAGGTAGTGTGTCCCCTCTATTTTTCCGCTCCGCGATGGCGCCTGGGAGGTTCGTGTGGGACCTCACATGCATGAGTAATAGCGTTGTTTTCTGTGGGAAATGAGGTGTATTAACCTAGAAAACAATTCGTACAAATTTGGGTTGGAGACTTCTTTTAGAAAAGAATGTTCAGCCCTCTTCTCTACTCCAGCGACATAAGCCGAGTTAGTCACTAAATGGAAAGGCTCTTGGAGCTTTTGAAAAGCTCTGCTGATGGTTTCTACTCCTGCAATCTGTTGTGATACTTCGACCATCTGGACATCAGACTCCACTTCTGTATCCTGAGATTCCCTCCAAGTCATGACCAACTTGTGGGATTTTCCTGAGCCATCAGTGAAAAGAGTCAGTGCTTTGAGTGGTCTTTTACTTAGCAATGATTTGGGGAGCAAACGAAATGTTAGTTTAAACAGTTTGTGGCCAGAAAGATGGATGGAAATTTGGCTTGTGTATCTAGCTATATGTCCTAGGATGACATTATGATTCTTGTATCCCCAGTTATCTGTTCTGTTTTTGCTGTATATTTTGTTCTATGCCTTAGAGACTGGCTCTGAAGAGCGAATTTTTGTTTTATTTTGTTATCAGCCTGCTCCCCCACAGCTGGTGGGACACAGACATGGAGCAGAACACAGCGTGGCTTTTGCTTTTTGCTTGGTTTTTCATTTTACTCTTGCTTCTGTTTTGGTCTTGCTTTTGCTTCTGCTTATTATTTAGTTTAGCTAAGCAATCTCAATTTACTCTGGAGTGTTTTTCCTTTCTCTTTCTTGGAACCACTGGAGGTTTCTCCAGACTGGGACCTGGGAAACACCAAGCATTTGCACCTTGTGGCCTGCTGCAACCATTGCCGGTGCCGGAGGGACTGATAACAGAGCAACAACTACCAGGAGAGACTTTTTGAATTTGTCGTCTTTTTCAGAATGGTGAAGGAGTGTTGCATCCGGTATTGTACATTTTATGTGCTGGGGAATGCTTTGCTTCTTAAATAGACAAGTTGTTTTCATTTCTCTCCAAGGAATCCTTCCTGAAATTGTTGGGGGAGGGGCCATATGGGTTTGCTTTCTGGAGTGGCCCTCTTTTGGAGTTTTTCTCCCAGATTTGCCCTAAACCAGGACTCTAGGGTAAACTGGAGGCTCTCGTTGGTTTGGAGTAAAGGCTCCAAATCTCCAGTCTTCAATGAGAGAAAAATATATGCGAATTGACATCCCGCAAGAGCACGGAGGCAAGGTCTGGCTCTTCTAATGAGTTCTGCCATGATTTCCAGCAGAGTAGTGATGGTTTTGGTGGGTTGATCATGTGTGAAGACACATTTGATGATGAGGATTAGGTCTCTTAATGCCCTGTCCCATTGGGAAATGAGTACATAGAAGCGTGGGGCCTTACCCTGGATGGCCAGCTGGAAGGGCAGGCTGGGCTCGTATCGATGGGCTTGTTGTGAAGACAAGGCCTCTTGAACTTTGACGATGGACTCTTGGGCCTCCAGTGTGAGGGTGTGTAGTGAATCCAAGTCCTCACAGATACAGAGCAAGTTGAAAAGTGGCGTGAGGACCTCCGTCGTTATCCCCAGCAGGGGACGTACTCAGCTGATGGAGCCAGAAATTTGGTACAGATCCTGTAGGGTCTTCTGGTCACCCCAGATTGTGAGCTTAATGATTTGACAATTGGACAATTGTCTTTTGTACGGTGACTTTTGGGGATTGTCGTCTTGTGCACACACCAGAATGTCATGCATGTAATGTAATATGATTTTGTCCGGAAACAGGGTTCTCATCCAGGACAGGCTGTGTCACTGGCATATTATGGGGGAATTTTTCACTCCTTATGGGAGGACAAGCCAGTGGTAACTTTTCAGAGAGTCCTGCCTGTTCGGAGAGGGAACAGAGAACACGAATCTTGGGGTGGCCCGGGGATGGAGAAGAATATTAAAAAAGCAGTCCTTAATGTCTAATATAGCAAGCTTCCAGTCCTGAGGTAATATAGAAGGTGAGGGCATGCTGGGCCCTAGGGGACCTATCTCTTCAATCACATTGCTCATTTTCCTGAGATTATGGAGCACCCTCCACCAACCTTTGACTACCTTTTGAGTTTTTGCAAAACAAAATAGGGGAGCTCCAAGGGTTGCTGGTCTCTGTAACGTGGCCCTTGACAAGCTACTCCTGTACTAGGGCCTTTAGTGCGTGCAGTTTAATGTCAGAGAGGGGCCACTGATCAATCCACACTGGATAGTGTTTCCAGATGAGCTGGGGGATGGAAGGTCTCGCACACACTTCAGCGACCCCCATTAGAAGTCCCTACTGGGGATTTGCAGACAGGCCCCCCCCCCACTGTGTGAGAGCACATCCCTCCCTCAGAAAGTCATTAGTGCCCTTAATAAAAATGGCTTGATGGTTGCCATTTTTCCTCGGGGCTTTCTACGATGACGTTCCTCTCGCTCCTCATGGAGACTGGAACTCCTCCAATCCCCGAGATCATCTCCACCACGGGCTGTAGTTCTCAGTTGACTGGCCACTTAAAGCGGGCAATGATGGTGACACCCGCCCCAGTGTCCAGCTTGCCTGGGGAGTGGGCCTTCTCCCTTTTGCGAAACGTGTTTGCTGGAGCCCACCTGAGCCCATATCACGGTGGGGTTGAGGGGAACCTGTTCCGGAGATTTAGGTGGTAAAAGGAGTGCTTGGTGAATTGGAGCTCTTTTGGGAAGATAAAATGGTAAGTCTCTGCAGCAAAGCTGCACAATATTTCTTCCCCTGGATTAATAATTTATACTTTGAGGAATGCAAAAATTTGTTCCGGACCATGAAAGGTGTCCCTGAGAATTAACATACTTGAGGTCCACCCCCTGGACCATATTTTTCCACGGAAAATTTATTCACATAGCCAACAATTAAAGTCAATGGACATTTCTGTTATCAGCTAGTGCTGGGTTCCCAACTGTATCGCTCCATGTGTTGGATCCTCCTGATGTGCTCGGGGATCTCCCATGCTGACAATGTTGCTTGTGGTCCACTTCCCTCTTCCTGGTGGCTGCCGGTAGTTCTTGCAAGGGGAATGGCAGACCGCGCTGGTGGGATGGAGTGATACAACATTTGATTTTTTGTCGGAGCATGGGTCTATACTGTGCTTTGCTGGATGTTTCCTGGAGGCTGCTGGTGCTAGTTCTGTCTTGGGAGACACAGGGGGTGGGTACGATGGTGCTATTTGTCTTGAATAAAGGGTGTCTTGGGACAGTCTTTAAAGTAATGTCTGAGTTCACAGACATTGAACCAACAATTGAGCTTTTTGTTTGTTTCTCCTGCATAAGTGCTAGACATCTTTTCTGCAACCCCTTTGCCAATGCTAAGGCCACAGTGTTTTCAGGGGAGGCGTGTGTAACGCAGGCTTCAAAATTTTGAGCAATAGTTGTTTCCCTGTCAAGGGGGAGACTCTATTATTTTGCACTTCACATTGGCGTTTGCCATGGTCATCTTTGTTAATAGTTCCTTTTGAAATTCAGTGCTCTCTATTTATCTTTTGAGAGTTATTTTCAATCTGTCTATCTGCTCAAAAAAAGATTCTCTTGTCCCTTTTTTAATGTTTGTGAAGCCTTGTTTTAGCACCCTGTCACCTGGGGTGATAAGCAAGGATGTTTTTTTGGAAGTAACGATGTCTTTGACAACTGCCTCATCTAAGACTTTGGCCTGGTCATGAGGCTTTTGGAAGTCACCTCCTGTGAGATTCTGTCCAAAAAATCCCTCACTTGCTTCATGATTGTCATTGGAGAGACCACTGAAAAAAACCCAAAACCCCTAATGTCTTTCTGATCCTATAGTGAGAAAGTCATGTGCCTGAGAGCATTGTTAATTTATTGTTTTCACAGGTGCATTTACTATATGCTGCACTGAGCTCAAAGGGCAAGCTTACATTTTTACACAATAGCTCCCGAATCCTCCCCACCTCTCCACCTGGCTGGATTTCTCCTAAATTTAGGGTGGTATCCCTCCAAAATAAGGTCCCTCTCACCCATTCGTAACCACCGTGACAGACAAGTAGAGATCTAAGAAGCCTCTTAATCAAGAGAACGAGACATGAAATTCCTATAAGAAAAACCCACTCTCACCTTCTTCCAGAGACTGGGACTGAAACCCCCAACACGGGGGAGGTGTACAGGGTGGGGCAGGAAAGCTGCCCAAAGCAAGAGAGATATTGCAGGTGTAGGCAACGGACCATGAAAACAATGGTTCTTGCCTGCTTCTGGACATGGACTCTGTGTACCCTTATCCAAACACTCTTCTTTCCGCCCGGAAGATAAAATAAATTACCTTTGTTTTGGTTGCAAAATCTATCCTCCCTTCCCCCAACAAAAAAGAGTATATTTGGGGTCCAGTTGAACTGTGCCTCTGAGATCTCACCGGATGTATTCTTGTGAGCTCCATTGTCTGGATACTGAAGGACTGCGCAGTACTATGCTTGGTAGCTATGTACACATTTCTCTTTTCCTCCCTCTTTTCCCTAATTTTTCTCCTTTTTTCCTGAGTTCTCTCCCAAATGTATTTTTGTTGTGGTTATTTCAATAAAGCTGCATTTGTTTTGATTATTACTGCAAATGCTTTGTGTTGTGCCTGTTTCTTTTCCACCCTGAGATCATCCCACGAACCATCACAAACCCCATTCTTAAGCACAGACCGTGACACCTTCATCCGCCATTTGTTCAAGACTTAGATTAGGTTTGTTAACATCTTTGGAAATGTGTCTGCCAATTATTTCAGATGTTTTTCTATTGCCTTTCCCACAGCATGTATTCAGCTGGGGAGAGGAGGTAGTTGGTAAGTTATTTGATATCTAGTGGTACCAGGATATAAGCGGTGAAGGTGGCTTCAAACAGGTTTTTGAAAGAAATGTGAACCTTGACTATGCTCTTCAGCTGCTTTGCACAAATCCTTTAAATACTTATATGGTAGGGGTTCCCACATATTGATAGCTGCCATCCTCCAGCTAGCTTTACACAACCGTGAAAGCCAAGACCTTTTTGTCCAGTTCTGAGTCTCCCTCCCAAGTGGCTTCCCTTTCAGATACAGTCCCTAACATATATCCATAGTAGCCTTATATATTCTAGGAAAAAAAAAGAATGGCATTCAGTATACCTCAATAACTCTGTCCTAAGGGTTTTTACTGTGGGTTTGCCAACAAGAGAAAGAAATTAATTTTAGAAATTGAATCTACATAAGATCATAAATCATGCATTGACTTACTTAAAATATGTTTTTTACCTTCACTAACTGACTATAAATATACACTTTTAAAATTATTTTTTTATCAGAAACCTCTGCTTTTTCCAGGAGACAGAGTTAAATTTTCTTGAAATTAGCTGTATATAAACCCCAAAGCTTCTGTTGAGGGCTTTAAAAATAAGGATTTTTAACCTCTAGCTGTGCCAGAAACCTCTATCAGGTTTAAATATAGAAACTACTTATGACAGCTGAGTTTTCCCATTTTTATTCTCGTGACTGAACATATACTTGTCTGTGGCGGGAGGAGACAAACCAGGTACTGCACCATTAGTAGAGGGATGATATGCGCTAACCCTCCTAGATTCATGCTGGACATATAATCTAGAGTCAGTTCTTTAGGAGAGGTGGTGCTATACAAATTTTGTGCCATGACGGGTCTTTTCAGATTTAGGGGCACTAATGGATGCAGATATGTTTACGCCCATCAGATCTACTGTGAAACAGTTTTTTACCACCTACTGTGTTTCTATGACTCCAGACTTTCTTGCAATCTTTGAAAAGCACTACAATTTCTTAGGCTGGTTTCAGCTGATGTAGATCTGAGATGTGTAAATTTGAGCTGGACACCGGCTTTAAATATAGTGACTTTTTTGTTAGTGCTTAGAAGGACTTTGCAGAGAATGAAGACCTTTTCTGCTTTTTATACACTTGTCATGCTGGTAGGAAATAAGGGGTTGCATGGTGGCGTTGAACAAAACTAAATCTTACATTTACATTGAAGATCACTGCTTTTATTGTTATCTTTCAAATCAACTGACTGCCATCCAAAACGCATATCAGCAACAGAGTGTTGTCTGTGTGTTATTACAGATCTCCATAATTAGAAACTATGATGAAAAAAAAAAATAATTGCTGAGAGTTTTTTTTCTCCTTGTTTTTAATTTTAACCTGTGGGAGCATCTGCGTCATCAGTAGAGTAGTGGTAGAATATAGATAAATATATATATATATAGTATGGGATATATTATGGCTGTCAAATAATTTTCAGGGAATTACTTATTTTCTAGTATAAGGAAAAAAGCGGCCAGTTAAGCCTAAAAAATAAATCAAAATGCAATTTCTAGTCATCCTTACTTACTATAATAATGAAGTCGGTAAAAGCTTATCATCTACATTTTGCGCTGCGCCTAGCAGACATAATTTTAATTTCGAAGAGACCGCTATTTTCAAGTTCCAAAAAAATCTCAGGGAAAATTCTTTGTCAAATATCCTATTAATCCGTGATTCCCTAGCTGGTCTGGAGAAAATTTCTGTTCTTTGTTTACTGAAGGTTTAGAGAATATTATTTATAGGAAATATATTAGGCAGGAATATTTTTGAATTTTGAAACTGAGGTGACTACAATTTCTAGAGTGCTAAACATTGACACAAAAATTACATTCTTCATTTTATGGTTCAGAAATAAAAAGACAGATAGAATATTGTATAATAAATGAGGCATACAATTGCAGAAGAGGTCATTATCATATTATAAGAATGCTCATGCTGACCTTATAACAAAACCGGTGTAACCTAAGATTTGATCAGGTTTCTCAAATTTGGGCACAAAATACAAAGTTGATCTCACTCATGCAGTAAATGGTTTCAGAAGTATTTGTAAGCCAAAGGCAAGTTGGGATGACGAAAATGTAGTGAAACACCACAATAAAACATATGCAGTTAGTTTCTCATCATAGGAGGTGAAACTTTTTTATTTGTGCTTGATAGTAGTTGAGTGGAGAGAAAAGGAACAGTTTAGTTATGCTTCACAATGTAAAGATTACGTGAATTGCAAAACTTTAAAATAACTTTCCCTTTATCCCTTCAATGGTTTTTTCCCTACTTTTTCTGACTGTGTAATTATTTTTAATCTTTGTTAGACGTCCTCAGTTCTTACACAAAGCCGGAACATGTTGCTAGTATTTCATTTTTTTCACATCCCTTAATGCAAAGAAGTAGTTATACAAAATTTTAGTTAAGTATTTCTGAATTAAAGTTCATTATTGAAATGCATCTTATATTATAGGAATATAGGGCTGAGATCAAAGAATCCATATACTTTTTTAAAATAAATTCTGCAAAAATTTTGATTGGGCAAAAATTGTAAGATTAAGCCCTGTTTGGTGAAAAGATAAATTCAATCTATATACAACTATACCTTTGGTTAGGCAGTTTTCAACTGCTCATATACCTTTTGTTATATGTAAGGCAGATGTTTTGCCCGCAGATTAAAGCTCGATATTTAATTGTCTGCTGGAGAGATCTAAATATTCAGAAGAATATTCTGGTCAATAAAATATCTGTGTTTTCCATTTTCAAAAATGTTTTTCTGTAGTACATCCATAGATGATTGTCTCATTTAAAAGTGAAAAGACTTTTTTTAGCCCTCATTAATTTTATAACGAAAATTATATCTGCCAGAATAAAATTTTCTTTTTCATAAATATATCAGATTGCATCTTTGCAGTGCTATTTATTTGAAAGCAATATGCATTATTAAAATTGAAAATGATACTGGAAATGTAACATTTTTTAATATATTAAATCATATTAAAAACACTCATTTAATAAGTTGATGGCTTCACATCATTTTTCAATCTGTTTTCAAAGCGAGCAGCAAAATTTAGCTTTCAAAAAGTATGCCATATTGTGATATTTTCTCAGAATATTTATAGGGGTTTTTTCAGCCTGTTTTGTTAGAAAGCTTAATGTATTTCCTCAGCCTTCAGGACATATGGAAATTAACCAAAAGTCAGGCATTCATTTTACATTAAGTTCTGTGATAGTTTCCAATTATAATATCACGCAAAGATAAAAAATCCACAAAATATATTAAACTTCAACATTAGTGGATACATCAAGGTGAGATATTTTCTGGTACTCTGTAAACTTGTAAATTTTTGTTATTATGGTAAATAACATATATTTTAAAAAAAATTAATAACGGTTTAAAAGAACTGTTACAAGTAAAATATTTTAAGTCGAGTTTGCATACTTTAATTAAATTCTGGCGCAATGTACATTCTTCCTGAAGTATGAAGTAGGAAAAAAAGTCAGCAGAGTGACCTTTATGACATATCTTTCCTGCTTGCCTCCATTTAATATTTTTGTTAAAGTTGTAGAATTCATAATAGATATTGTGCAGAAGTTTTTCAATTTAAAAATCAGGTACAGGACCTTATATTCCTCATATTACTTTACATATTTATCATCAGCATTTAAAGCCTATAGTAGTGCTTTTTTTTAAAGCACTTAAGGATATGTAAGGACCAAATTACTTCTTTTCAGCAGAACGAAAAAAATAACAAAGGCAAGATTTTTTTTTCGTAGTTATGCACAAATCCTCCAAGGATCTCACAAAATACCAAAAATGAACTCAAAAATTCGAAGAATTTTTTCCCAGGATCTCAGTGTTATAATACTTCTTTCAAGAATTTAATCCTTTCTCTTGTAATTAGTATACAGATAATACCTCAATATAAAAGCAATTTCTTGCATAATGATAACTGTCTAGAGACCTTATAATGAACATGAGCATGAACCAACCTAACATGATGGAAAATAAAACCTCTTTCAATCTGAATTGCATGAGTATTTTTTCTCAAATTCTATTTTTGATCTTACTAGAAGTATCTGTGGAAATGTTTTGGATTTGACAATACCTCCCTCAATGTGTTTCACTCTTTCAAAAGGCTCCTTTTCATTTCTCTATCTCTCTCTTTTTGCATGTGACAAAATCAGCAGTATGTGCTTGCTCATCTCTCAGTCAAGCTGAACATATTTCCACTAAAAAGTTTTGAATTGTTTCCAAGAAACAACTGTGTTTTATAAGGACACATTTTTATTTGTGTTCAAAAATCTAATAAGACTTCTTTTTTGTGGAAGGTTGCTATATCGAGTTGACTTTATGATACAGTACCCCTATTGTTTACTTTATGCCCAGAATATGGGTCCTGCTGCTTTAAGCTAGGCCCAGGAGAAGAGGGGGTAAGCCTGGAAAATTATTTCCATATTGTGCGTTCAAAAACACTCTTCGTCTCTCTTAAGCCGTTCTTTCTCAAGAGAGAGAGGGAAGACAACACATGATGTACTTCTAGCTAGCTTTGTGTTTTTTAGTTGCGTAAGTTTCCTGGGACTGCATACAGCTTCTTGACTAATTTCTATGGCTTCTTCTGAAACTATTTAGCTGTGCTCCAGCCTGAAAAATCAGACCGTCACCTGAAATCCCACGCTGCTGCCCGTTTGGAAGGAGGCTGCAGCAGCAATGTATCCTGGCTCCAATTCTCAGGGGAAGCTGAGCAGGACTCTACAATCCACCACAATTCTGCACAGCAAGCCTTCAATATCTAACACTATTCATTCCTTTTCCTTTGCTTGCACGCACTCTTGTTGTTAAAATGGCAGGTTAAGAAACAGTTCTTACCAATATTCTTCTCTCATGTTGTAGGGGAACGCCTGATAAATCTAGCCTTTTTTAGAAGAGATACCCCTTTCAGGATGATCCCTCTTGTCTCAAACCAAGACAGCTGCATACACATTATTTTTGATATACAATTAATATCTGCTTTGTTTCTCATTTACTTTTTTGGTATTTAAATTAAGCATTTCTGAATAATGAAGTGATATGTTGTACATTTTCTGCTGTGATAAATACTGTAAGCTGAGCACGGTGCGAAAATGATAGCGTTAATTGCATTAGTATTGCAAATAAAATTCATAATTAATGATTTGTTTAATGACAATAACTAGAAGTTATTGGGGACATGGCTTTCAGGAGAAAAACTGCTTTTTATGTCTGGCCATATAAGCAAGTGCTGCTTTCTAGTATCGGTGAAAATCCAGAAGAGTTTTACTGACATAAGTGGGATGCAGATAATTAAAAGTATATTAAAATTAATTAATTATCTTGAACTACACTGCAAATCTAACATAGATGATCAATACGCTACCTTTCCTCCTATGGAGTAAACCCCTTCTTTTTTTGTGATTGTTCTGTTTAAATATTTTAATGTTCCAGATGATTTGGGATGTAGTTTGGAAATAAGTGAATTTAACAAAGACATCGTCTTAAGCAATTTACTAGCTATGAGATATCAATGTAATAGTATAGCTTAAATGCTACCCTAGCAGATCCGCTACATTAGGGCTGTGTCCAGAGCAGTGAAATCGAAAGGAACTGAATTAAAATTTTAAAATTTGGTTGTCAAACTGTCGATTCAAATCCATAATACTTGTATAACAGAATGGTTCATTTTAGAATGAAGCGCTGCAGGTCGTCTTGTCCCGGTTCAATGCTCTACACAACTGCAGCAGCTTGGTCATCTATAGGTGGATTTTGAACACTTTCAGTGATGCAAAATGCACAGATTCTCTGTACAATACGGGGCAGCACTTGTCACCCTCAGACTGGCAAAGTTTGTCAAGATGTTTAACAGGAGCTTCCCATATTTCAGTGTGTGCCAACCAACATCTGGGTGAAAAAATTTTCTTGATATCTACTCTAAATCTCCCCTGATACAACTTCAGCTAAACTTTTTACTTTATCAAAATTTTAATAGTCACTGAATAATGCCTTATTTACATTTATTTGCGATATTTATTATGTAAAAAATAAAGACTTTGATTCCTAACCCCCGATCATGGTTCTGAGTCTTATGCAGGTAAACCGTGTCTTTCTTGATTTGGCAGTGTCAGCAGTGGATTTAAGATATTACTACTTTAAATAATGCCACTTAAAATGTTGATAAAGCTGATGTTTGCAGTCTAGGTGGTAGAAGAAGTCAAGATTGGCATTGTGATCTTAAGAGTGTAAATATAAATGTAAATCAAGTTTTGGCAGAGAGAACATTATTAAAATTTTGATTTGGGATACAAGCTTCCTAGTATCTCTGTGAGGAAGTTTTCCAGATATTTTCTTGGCTATCTAGAGTGTATTATTTTTAATTATCACGTAGCCTGAAAGTCAGGATATTGCTATTTTCCCTTTTCCTAAGAACAATTTAAAAATCTTTGCACGGGAAAAGGTTTTTTTTTTAATATGGGAATATAATAAGATTGGGAAGTTAGTGCTGTCCAAAGGGAAATTAGAAGTGAAGAAATTTGAACCTGGAAGTGGACAGCAGGGAAAATTAAAGTTAGAGTGTCTAAAAATTGCTTTGGGATAAGAGCATTCAGCGTAGATAACTTGTAAATAAGTTTATTCTCAGCCAACTGAGAATAAATTAGTGTCATTTGGTAACAGAGAAGAAGCAATATGAAGGAATCTAGATCTTTATAATGACTACTCAAAACCTGTGGGAACTCAGCACATCGCTACCGAAGTCCAGAGTTGCCAAGAGAACCCTTGAGGGTCTCGGAAATCCTGGAATGTTGCCAAGAGTGCTTGGTGGCTTGATTTTGATCCATCCACAGAAGTGACAGCAGTTTGAGGACATGAGAATCACTTTAGAGTGAAGGGTGTAAAAGGGACACATTTATAGGGTGAAATATAAACTTTAAGTTTTTTGGTACAGGGGGGTTATGGAGACAAGATGGAGGGATCAGGGCGTGTCTCGTCCTTCTTCTTTCTTCTTCTTGTCTTCCATCTTCTGTGGTGAGGTTGGCACTTGGGGATTGGTTTATGGTGAAGGTGTACTTGCCAACGTGGGTGAAAAGTATTGGAAAATAAAAGTAAATATCATGTACGTAGATTTTAGTATAAAAAGACATGACCGCCCCGTGAGTGGTCAGAGTGCCCTTGGCTGCCTTGCAGATCAGACCTCTGTTGGGCAGACAGAAAATTTTGTAGATAAGAAACAATAAACAATCTGAAGATCGAAAAGCTGAAGAGTCCAGACTCGTCCTTTGAAATGCATGCTACCCAAGAACCACCCTACCCGTGTCCAGGCAGAGACATACCGCCGAACTAGACAAAACCGGACAAGACAGGGACACTGAAATGCAATTATTTAGAATAACTCTAGAAACAAACCTGTATAGTGACATCTTAGATTTTTTATTCATCTTTGAAGTAATTTAATTAATTCTGTAAGGAGAATTGGTTATTGGTTATTATGGTAAACTTGGCAAATACAAAACAAACTGCAGAAAGAACTGGTATTTTTTCTTAATGCTTTTACAACACTAGTGCTTTCGTGAAGCATTTTCATATTAAATACACGACAAACCGTGTTCTTAGTAATAAAAAAATCCTACATTCCGTCTTGATATCTGTTTATTTTTAAACTTATATGAATTTGCTGACATTTCACAATGAGGCAAAAATATTTCCAGCATAGCTCGCATTCTTCTTAGTTTAAGATACTTTTCATTTTTAATCAAGGAAGCCCAGGTTTTTAACTCTGAGGACCCTTTAGAAACGGGTTGCATGATCCATAAAAATGTCTTCCTTTCTTATCCCTGTTCTGATTTACCCATGTATGGCGGGAAGTCTCCCTGCACTAGAAAGTCCTATCTGTTGCAAATCAGTTGGGATAATAATTCAGGGCATTTTCCCTCTCTTATTAATTTGCTAATTGTTGAAATAACTCAGTCAACACGGCTTCACTGTAAATCTCAAAACCTGGCAAAATTTCAGTTCTGAAATAATAAGAGGATTAAAAGTACTTCTGAGTAATGGAGGATTAATATGAACTTTACAGAAAAAATTCTGGAAATGTCCTGGACATGTGAATTTCCTATTTCTAGACCTCTTCTGGTAGAATGTGCTTTTCCATGGGGAAAGCACAGATTTTCTTTGAAGTTAGCAGTACACAAAAATAAATTACTCTGCATGGAGCATATTGAAACAGAAGATCTTATTGCTTTCCGTATTCATTACACGAGCGAACTAAAACAGCTCTTTCAATATCTCAGGCATCTTCAGTAAAAAGTGTGAAAAAAAATTTCACCAATTAGTTTTCTTAGTTGCCTTACATGTAATCTGCCCTATACCTGACTCTACAAATAAGCTACAGGTATTTTTTATAAACTTGTCTCTGTAAAAAATTGATAACATGGCCTTCTGATACAAGAATACAGTTTTCAGAGTCTCTGGAATCATAGTCGTAAAGGTATATAAGAAAAAAGAGAGAATTTAAGACTTTTTATTATTATCAAATAAAGACAAATTAGTAACAAGCACCACTTACAGAGAAAAGCAGCTTTCATCACCAGTCTCTCTGGGACTTCGCCAGGAGGTAAAATTAAATTATCTATGATAAGAAGTGTTCTTCAGAATGGAATGGATTTTTCTCCCTGGAATTCTGGCTATACCTTTGTTGTAAAAAATACAGGCAGGTCTTATTTTACTGACTACCTTCAATATCTGCTCTGCTCTATACTAAAAAGAAACAGAGTTGGCTTGAAATAAAAGGGTTTTTAAGTGTGTCTCAACATAGATGCATCTGAATAAAAAGGCAAATATTTACAGTAATGGATATTTAAGTAGGGGAAAGAGTTAAAGATCTCTTCCAAGGTTTGTCCACGCAAGTCATCAACACAGGAAATTAAATTATGCTGATTATATGTGTTCTTACATATTGTTGGTGCAGCATTATTAATGCCAGTATTCTGATTTCGAGAAAAATACTGTCATTGTTATAGTGTAGCTCAGAAAAACAGTTATATTTAATTACTTTCTGAAAAACCTGGATAGGAGTAGAGTTCATAATTGTATCAAATGTATCCCTCCTTTATGCATTTTTATTTCTTTAGTTGGTTTGGTTTTGTTTAGTTATAGCACCTGGACACTAAAAAAATGGAAGCTGAAATTCTGAAGACCAGAACAGAGATTGGGAGATATGTATATTCATGGGCACACAGACTACGTTTTATCTGACTAAATTTAAAGATCTATTTTCAGGACCTAAATTTTTACTCCGTGTATAATTAAAAAGAAGACACCTGCTCTCTGGAGAATATTTAGATTATTACAAAGAAACATTTCCAAGATATTGTTCTGGAAATTACTGAATTTAGTCTCCATCGGGGTACACGATGAATCATTTATGAATAGGTTTTACTAAAAGTACCCTAGAATGACTGTCTTACATATAAATAAGAAGGGCTAGAAGCCATGGTGCAGGAGAAAAACTATTATGTTGCCATCACAAAAATATGGTGGAACGACTCAAATAGCTGGAGCGCTGCACTGGATGGTTACAAGTTTTTCAGAAAAGTCAGGAGAAAGAGAAGAGGTGGAGGGGTGGCCTTTTATATTTGGAAGTATTTAGATACCATTTGTATTGAATCAGACAATGGTGAAGTTGAATGGCTACAAGTAAAACTAAAGGGGGAAGGCCAAAAGGATGCCATCCAACTGGGAGTCTGTTATGATCCACCCAAAAAGAGGTAGTGGGCAACATATTGTACAAGCAGCTGGCAAATGTTTCAGGATCACCAGCCCTTGTTCTTGTCAGTAAGGAGAACATTTCATTCTTACATTTTTTTTCTGGTATTTTAACATACCAGACATGTGCTGGGAACCTAATACAGCAGAAAAAAGGCAATCCAGGAAGTTTTTAGAGTGTGTGGAAGACAGTATTTTGTCACAGTTTGTGAGTGAGCCCACCAAGGGAGCGACATTTTTAGACCTCTTTTTTGCAAATAGAGATTGACTGATGGGAGATGTGGTGATTGGAGGCCGCTTGGGGCATAGTAATAATGAAATTATACAGTTCCCCATATTTGGTGCAATCAGGAGGAACTTCAATAAGAGTATTGCTTTAGACTTCTGGAAGACAGGCTTTGGCCTGTTTAGGAGACTTATTCAAAGTTCATTGCTAAGAAACCCTGAAAATCAAAGGAGTCAAGGAAAGTTGGATGTGTTTCAAAGCAGAGATATTGAGGGCACGGGAACAGACTGTCCCTGTGTGCTGAAAGATGAGATGACAAGGAAAATATCCAGCCTGGATGGGCAACTAAGTTTTGAAGAAACTCAGGAAGAAAAAGAAAACATCATCTTTGGAAGGAGGGTCAGATTTCTCAGGAAGTATTTAAGGGTATTGTCAGGGCATATAGGAAAACATTTGGGAGACCAAAGCTCAGTTCAGACTTAATTTGACAATTTCTGTAAGGGATAATAAAAAATGTTTTTACAAATACATTAATGGTAATTGAACGGCACCAACCTTTGTTCTCTATTAGATGTGAGAGGGAACTTAGTAACTGCAGTTGAGAAAAAGGAGGAATGTTTTAAATCATCTTTGACCCAATCTTTAGTGATAAGTCCACTTGTCGTTAGGAAAGCTGTCCTCTTGAGTAGGTAGATGGTGTCAGGGAGCAGAACGCTCCCTGTTATCCAAGAGAAGGTAGTCAGAAAACTGCTGAGCTTCTTGGATATTTATGCATCTATGGGTCCATGTAGGCTACATCCCCGGGTGATGAGGAAGCTGGCAGATGAGCTTGCAAAACCACTATCGATCCTGGTTCACTGGTAAAGTTCCAGATGACTGGAAGCTGGCCAATGTGACGCCCATCTACAGAAAGGGCAGGAAGGAGGATGCTAGTAACTACAGCCCAGTTGGCCTCACCTCAATATCTCGAAAGGTAATGGATCTGTTTATATTGAATGATATTACGCTGCATTTTCAAGATGGTCCGACAGCATGTGTTTAAGAGGGATAGGTAATGTTTGATTGACTGGGTCACTGTACATGACCAGGTGACCCGCCTGGTGGGTGCAGGAAAAACTGTGGATGTTGTTTATTTGAACTTCAGCATGCCTTTGGCATTGTGTCCCACAGCATACCCCTTGAAAACCTCGCAGCACATGGCTTGGACAGGACTACTCCTTGCTGGGTTACGAACTGGCTGGATGGTCAGGTCCAGAGAATAGTGATGTACTGTTGAGAAACAAGAAATTCCTCTGGCTGCCCTGGAAGACTCAAGCCCCTGTCCAGGGAGCTCAGAGACCTTGGCACAGAGGCCAAGACCCTTGTGCCTTAGATTTAGCCTTAGAAAAAAACAATTACAAAACTTATATGAAGAATTAAAAGCCACAACAGTTTAAGTAATGATAGGGAATTTATCACAGGATGAAAAATAGAATTTTTTGTGTTTTAAAAGGGGGCAAGATAGAAGAATCTGGGTGTGTCCAACATTTCTCCTTCTTCTTCGTAGCCTCCATCTTCTGATGTGGTTAGCACTTTTAGATAAGTTTAGAGTAGAAGCACACTGTCTAACATAGATGGCAGGTATTAGAAATTGTAAATATTGTACACGTAGCTTTTAGTATAAAAAGATAACACCGCCCCAAAGCAAGTAGAGAGCGCCTCTGACTGTCTTACTGAGCAGACCTCGGCAAGACAGAAAAAGAATTTTAACGATTAGATACAATAAACAACTTTGAGACCTAGAAATGAAGAATTCTCACTACTTCTTCGAGCTCTGAGCTAAGAGATTTTCTAACATATCTCAAAGTCACCAGCTAGAGATCCTGAGAGTGAACTGTGTTGCATCCACCTGGCAGTCACCAGTGGTGTCCCTCAGGGGTCTGTGAGTGTTTAATTAGTAAAGTAAATTTGCAGACGACGCTAAGCTGGGACCATGTGTCAATCTGTCGGAAGGTAGAAGGGCTTTGCAGAGAGACCTCTGCAGAGAGGTTGGATGTATGAGTGGAAACCAACGTGATGACATTTAATGAATCCAAGAGCTGAGTCCTGCATTTTGGTCACAATAACCCCCTGCAATGTAATCAGCTGGGGATTGTGTGGCTGGACAGTGCCCAGGTGGAAAGGGACCTGGTGGCACTGATCAACAGCTGACTGAATATGAGTCAGCACTGTGCCCTGGTGGCCAAGAAGGCCCATGGCATCGTGGCCTGTATCAGGGATAGTGGGGCCAGCATGACCAGAGTGTAATTACAATTTGTGCTATCATCTCTAAAATTGCAAAAATAGTCTTTGGAAACCTGTAGGAAAGAAATTTCCATTCGATTATCAGTAAGATATCCCTCTCAGAGAGGTTCAATTGAAAAATGAGACCAAAAAGTCACATTTTTTAAAGAAGGAAGTCCAGGCTTAAGAGGTCATGAAGCAACATCCAGGAACCTGATGTCTTCTTGTGGATGACAAATATTGGTGAATTCCAGGGACTATTAGTGAGTGTGATGTGACCTTCTTTTAATTGTTCCTTTACCAATTATTAAGGACATTAATCTTTTCTATGATCAATCCATAGAGAATTATCAATTTTGCTGTTCAGGTTTAGAGTGGCAGGTTTTGACACGGTTTCCATCACAGGCCCACTTACAGTTTTGTTCCCCGTTGGGACAGGACATCTCTCCCCCAGATGGTGAGAGGCTTCTGAAAAATAAAAAGACACGCTGTTGTTATCCTTACTTGAGGACCTGTAATGTTAATCATGGATGTACTTTGCAAATGCACTGTAACAACGTGTGTGGGGGAACCTGCCGGAGGTACCAAATCCCAATCACTGGGCCAAAACATGTGAGAAATTACATTGACATCTGCATCAGCGTCCAGCATGCCTGTAATGTAAATAGTTTCCAGAGTGAGTCAGCCTGCAAGTCAATTTTGGTTGGTGGTCCAAATGTTGCATCCAAAAGACCTCAGAACCTGAGGTTCCAAATAGCACACACATAACTGAATACTCTGGAAAGTTGTTTTGTTTAAGTGTATTCATGAGCAAAAGAAATGCAATAGCTATAGCTGTTTTTGGTGGAATTACCATCGGAGGATTAAATGCAAGAAAGAAAATAACTAGCTCTTCTTTACAATTTACTGAAACAAAACCTGTAAGGATTGAAACCTTGAAAATTTTTTTACTGGCCTTGGCTAGAATAAAAAAATCTTGGTTTTTTTTGAAAAAACTAATAATTCCACTAGTCCAACTGCACAGTAGCAAGAGATTTTTCAAAACTTTTTGTTTTTTCAAGCTTTTCCTTTTTTGTCCTCTGTTGTCTCCCAAAGTGTTTCCCAAATTATTTCCCAATGTTTTTCTCAACTTTTCTTTAGATTCAACAATCTGCTTTCCAAAAGCATTGACTTCCACATTAGCAATCTGGTATGGATGGGTGAGCTTACTCCAAGTTTTTAGCATCTGTGTTACAGTGGGAGGGTGATCAGGTAAAGTCATCATTACTACCATATCTTACAGGTAAGGCAAGAAATTTTTCATTTGAATCCAAATTATTTTATAAATTTCAATCAATTTAGACCAATGAATTCGTGGAAACTGAGGATTTACCCCTGCTTTAGACTAGTTTTTTTCTCTGTCACCACTGCTTTACCTGACACAGAAGAACAGGGAGTATTACTAAGGTCACCAGTCCCGGAAACTCGGCCAAGAAGGTGAGGGAGCAGAGCTCCACGTTCTTCATAGTCTCTCTCCTGCTGTGAGGGAGCAGCTGTAGAATGTATTGCCTCAGAGACGGGAAGAAAGCCAGAACCTACTGATTCGTGTCTCAATTCGCTAGATTGAGTTTTTTTAGAATTATTTATCAACATGCAAAATTTGGGCTGCTCGCGTGCCACAGAGCCCGAATTTTTGTCACTTTACAATGAAGTGTTACAAATTCCACAACCATGCCTTTGCCCGCAGGGACTCAGCTGAAAAACTCTCAAGTGTGAGCTGCAATCTCGACATTCTTTTTCTCCCGTCAACAATGAATGGGACAGGCTTCAAGGCTTCTAAATGAACTCTCTATATCTCCACAGAAACTCTCCTGAGCTGTCCTGCCTCCACCCTACCCATCTCTCTGGGCAGAGCCATCCCGAACCATCTTGACCCCTGGCTGCTGCCCACCGCCTCTGTCAACCTCCCTGACCTCTTTCTGCAGGCAGAGCCAAATCCAAAGCCCCCCCCCCCCCGCACCAGCTGTACCCGAAGGCTGGGGAGGTAAAAGTGGCAATAACCCTGGAAGAGTCTTGGCAGAGAAATTTATTATGAAGAAAGTCCTCAGAACTGCAAAGCAAACTGCCAGTTTGAGTCTTCTCTGAAAGAGTGGCTTCTCATGAAGGGGAAACCGTGGCATGTGTGTCCCCCACAGCCCCTTGGGCAAGCAGAGTGGATCCAGAGCCCGTGGCAGAGCCTGCCAGCAGTTTCAGAACAAGATATCGCCGCATCACCTGCAGGAGAAAAGGAGCAGGACAAAGGAACAACCCCTGTTATCCAAAGCTTCCCCAAACTCTTATCTCCCGGACCTCTTTGACTCCCAGCGTGACCCGAATGCAACTGCAAACCTCCCAAATTCTCGGAATGCAACAAAAATTCCAAATTCTGCTTTCCCAGAAACCGTGGGGGTAGACGAGTCGGCAGAGGAATGGGAAGATGCCCCCTAGCAGCACCATTGACACAGGGTATCTTAGAAGACACCAAGGACATAACCAAAGATAGAAGTTGATTTGATTTCCTCTTTTGGGGCATTTCCACTGCCTGGAGAATGATCAGATGTGCCAGGAGAAGGGAAGGAACCCTGAGCAAAACTCAAATTCCCCTCAGAGGAGGATGAAGGCTCAGTACAACTCAGAATTAGAGTCCCAGAACCAGGTACCTTGTTTCAATGTTCTAGAAAGTCTCTGTTGCCATCATTCTGTTTAAAGTTATCCATTAAAACTCTAGATACAGTCATTAGTTTGAACAAAGTCTCTTCCTTTTTAAGAGTGTGTGTAAGTTTTCTCGTTTATCTGGTCCCAGAAATTAAAGGTAAAAGGAGATTTCAAGTCTTAATTTAAGAATTCGCTTTTAATCAGAATAACAAGTCTTTTAGTTCATATTTTGAGAATTCTGAATGTCCTTCATCGTGGAAAACTGACTCAAGCCAACAAAAGACATCCCATTCTACTTTAGATAAATTGTTTCCCATCTCATTACCCAGGAGCCCCCAAAGTTACTATTTATTACTTGCAAGTATATCACCTACAGATGAGGAGGAGGATAGTCCATTCCCCCTTCTAACAGCCTGGGCCTTTGCCACTGGAACTGTCCGTGGTCTTCTTTTTAATTTTTTATATTCCTGTAATCTATAATTCCTAACACACGAGGAGCACCATTTAATGCCAGCCACAGGTTTATATGCAAAATCATAAAAGGGATGGGATGCTGTAGAACGGATTTCGACCTGTTTATTTTCCACCATCAGTCTCATTACATTGTTAGGACAATGGGACAATCCCAGAAGCTCATATCCCAACCTGCTGACAAAGAACTCAATACTACAACTCACTTTAAAATTTTTTGACCAATCACACAAAACAAAAGCATAATGACAGTAGTTTTATCCAGCCACTATAAGAACATATCCCTTTTTTAGAGCAATGCTTGCTTATTTTGAATATAATAACTGCTTGTAAGCCTTGAAATACAATGCACAGGGTTCCATCATTAAGCCCAGAACTTCCTAATATCCTGGTAGATATATTTTTTGTAGTTTAGGGACTTATTCTAGCCAAGTATTAATACATAGACCATTGTTCTATTTGTTTCCTTGTTTCTCAGGCTGTTTCCTTATAGTCCTTAGGTCTAGCTTCCACATAGCTTTAATTGCAATTCTTCTGTTTCTGAACCCTTCCTTTTGCAGCCTTCCCAAAACCCTCTGATTTGAACGATTCCCACATAAATGACTAATGTGTCCGCTTCTCTTCATGTCTTAGGGGTAGCAGTGAATAATGTTATCAAGGGCCTCATTGAAAGTGTCTTATTAGTATTGATCTCTAATATTAGGTATAGTTTTGACTTTGGTGAAGTTTTGCCATTATTTAATGCTATTTTGCAAGTACTTTATCAGCTCCTTTACAGGAGAGTAAGATGGCTTTTTACGACCCAGGTAAATAGCAGGTCAATATTTTTACTTGTTATTTGCCATGTTTTTGTGTTAATCGCTTGTGAGCCCAAGTAACGTAGAGAGTCTTCAACTGTGAATAATAAATGACTTGTCAACAGATCCAGCAGGAGAGTATCAATTTTGTATGAGAGTTTGCTTCTTTCACTCTATAGTGTTTCAGCTTGGCAGGCTAAAATTTTCAGTCACTAACAAAAGAGTGGGGGAAAAATCAGGTAGTAGGCAATGTGTTTGGGGCAGTGGGAAGCCTTAGATTTCTTTTATTTTACATCTTTTTCATTCTTTAGTGCAGGACTCAAGGCAAGCAGGGAATATCAAAAATTGTATTTTATTTCTCATTATAAATTTTAACGATAAGCATCTGGAATATGCACAGAGCATCACGCTGCTTCAGAAAGCCCTTTACTGGAAGTAGCACCTGAGCAGAAGGCTTTCCTGACAGCTGGAGTTATGAGAGAGAGACTAGGGCAGATTGCTTAATTTCTAAGATGAGCCACAAAAAAACTGTCACCTTTTAACTTTTCTTTACTTTCCTCCTATTCCAGTGAAGAAGAAGAAAAAAAATAAGAGGAGGCAAAGAAATCATTACCTTTTTTTTATTGTTCATGAAACCATATGGAAGAATGAACACTGAAAGAACATACTTTCTAAACTTTGCTGTATTTGCAAAATGTACTGCTGTAACTCGTGTGAGAGAAATAAATGCAGCCGAGATAATTCATAGAAGACTTGTGCTGTACTGAAGGACCTGATGGTCCTTCTCAAGACCATCCTCAAGATTAGCTAGTCCTCTTTTTGCACCAAGACTTCCTTTTCCTTAAACTCTGACTATGTGAAATATGCACCTTTATTTTTTTTCTCTAATTTAATAAATAAGAGCTGTTTTATCAGAATGATATTTGATATCTGGTTAGTAGAAACAGAAAACCAGATAATAGTTAAAAATAATGTTGTATTTATTACTGGGTTTTTAATTCCACCTTCTTGTGGAGCTAATATCTTAATAACTGGGTTGTTAAAAGCAAGAGACTTCTGTGAAAAACTATTCTCAATTTCAAAGATTAATTAGACTTTAACAAAATACAACCAATGACTGAATAAGGAGAAAAAACAGCACAGGGAGCCTGGAACTAAGCCGCCATGTGCTCAATCATAAAATGCTTGCTCCACTTTTACTCTCCCAGTGCTTCTCAGTCAACTCTCCTTTGTCGTCCAAAGATGGCTGCTTTCTTGCAATTTGATTGAAGGTCAGGAGTTGACATGCTGTGGCTCCTAGTAACAAACCTGCCCTCCCCTCAAATGCCCCGACTACCAAGCCCATCCAGTGGCAACAATACAAGGGGGAGGGGAAAGAGGACAATGTGGAGAACATATCACAATAACATAACTATACACCAGCAAAACTTCTCTTAACTTACACATGAGGTTTGTCCCTTAATTGTGAGAAGCAACCTTCACATTACCCACCTACAACCCCCCTTTTCTATAAGTCATTTGGCTTGAAAAATTAATTCTCTTTTTCAATTTCTGTGATCCACTCCTACTTCTCTTGAGTCAAAATTTAATTTTAGATGAGTCATAATTGCATCTCTTGTATGTGAGTGAGGAGAGTGGACACAGGAAAAAAAATTCTCAGATTTTTCTTATGCCCAATGATTGGTGGAATTTGTGGCATGACCTGGTTGGGGAAGACAAAGGGAATCACAGACGTCTGGTATGGTGGTGAGCACAAAGGAAAATTTGGTCTTTTATATTCTATTTGTCAATTATATCTATATTGGATTCTGGAGGGAAAAGACTATTGAGGAATTACAGAAGTCCGGTATAATTTCTGCTCCCACCTTACCATGCCTATGCCTGCAGCAGGGCTATATAGCATTCTTGGTATCAAACACAGGAGACAGCCTGGTCTTGCCCTCTAGCTTCTGTCTTACTTCATGTCTTGATTTTGAAATACAGGTCTGAGGAAGGTAGGAGCCTCCCCTGAAATGGAAAATGTAAATTGCTATAAATTTTAAATTAAGGGACTCTTGGGAAATTAAAGAAAAAATATGAGCAGGAATAACAGTTCTTTAGTAGAGAAGAAAATAAAAAAAAATACAATACACAATGCAGTAAACTAAAACAGCATTGACATAGTCAGAACACAGCATGACACGCCTTTGGTCAAGTTGTTGGTAGGAGTCTAATTGGAATTGTGTCTGCAGTCCTTCTATAGTGTCAGGTGTGGTTCTGTTGGAGCAGAGATCCTGTAGAAAGACGCAATCTTCCTCGGAAGATCCAGTGGAAGAGGCAGCTGTTCTTTTAGGAAGTCCAGTGGAGAAAGCAGTGCTGGTATTCCAGAATCTCAAGCTATATTTTGGAAATGCTTGGCTCTTCCTTCTGGGCGGAGCATCACACAATATGATGCTATAGTTCTTATCAGTGATGCAGTGACATTCAACAGCCTGTCATCATCAGATATCTCTCCCCAGAAGGAAGAGCGTTTATAGAAGAGATAAGGAAAACTGCCCACTTAACAGAAGCCAACTGCCATACAGATGGCAAATAGAATACAATTTTCTTGGCAATCCAAGACACTCCACTTGTCAATTTATAGGTAAACCACCCCACCGTTTCTCACTGTTCTCCCTGTACTTCTCTTCAGCAGATACTAGCAATCTTTATCCATTAAAATAAGACAATTACATCAGTAACTAATAGAGGTCAAATTCCCAGCCCATGGTTACTTAAAACAGTCCTTGAGCTGGCTGGTGGAAGCTCTCCTTTTGGGACATCCTGGTGCTTCTCTGATTATCTCTTGGTCTCTGTTTAAGAGCCAGGCATGTCTCATTGGATTCTTTGGGGTTTTTTCCACCGGACTTCTTAATTTTCTCTTGGAGAGCATTTTGAAGAGGAGAAGCAGCAGGGGTTTGGCAATCTTCCTGGCAGCCTGGCCAGAACTGCAATGCTGACTTACGAACCATTGCAGACAGATGTCTCTTGGCCTTCACATCTGGCAGAGACATTGCAGTTATCTTAGTGGAGCTTACATGGGAAAATAAATCCATCAGCATAAAAAAAAAGAAAAGTAATAAATGTGTTTATCCAAGCTCTGAATTTTCGTAGCTTACATATACCCCCTCTCTTCCTTTCCCACTGCTCCCAGTCTTTGGTTCTCATCTCTAAGACACTCCAGGCTTGTCTGCGCTGGCAAGACGTGGGTGTCTGCTACTCTAGGCTGTAGAGATGTGCCAATGACATGGGCTTCTCCTGGGACAAGAGAAAATGCTGTGGTTTTGTGCTGACAAGTGAAAGGCACAAACAGCAACTGTCACTGAACTGGTTATTGCTGTCACCAATGGGTGCACTGCTACAATTACACCATGGGCTGCATACAGGATGGAAGAGGGTGGCTTTGTGAGAAAGGTGACAAAGAGGCAACTTCTTAAAAAGGCAAAAGAGGTCTCCTTTTCGGTCAAGGTAGAGTAGGTGTAGGGAGGAAGCACATCCTCAACAGTTATGCACCCAACAGCACAGGGACAGTGACCAGAGGAAGGCAACACCACATCAGGATTTGCCATCAACATCCCTTCAAATTTTCTGGGTTTAGCAAAATATTTTTGGCCATAGCTCCCGATTTTCTTGTACCCGGCAAGGTCCTCGGCTGTGATAGGCTGTCAAGACCTTGGGATCATGGAAAAGATAGTTCTCCTAGGTAAAAGGAAGAAAGGGTCTGGCTGTGCCTAGGATGTCTCTCCTTTTTTCTAGGGCAGGCAGCCCGCCTTTAAGAGTTATAAAAGGGAAATGCAGAAGCAAATTACTCTTTCTATGAGAACAGAGTGTACACAACAAGTTAAGGGCCACTCTAGCCAGCAGAAATCAGAATGACAGACACACACACAAAGAGAGACATGTTTTTCTCAACTCAGACAGCAACTGGATGCACAGAGCTGTGCATCCAGAACCGTGTTTCTGGAGCCATGTCTCTCGACGTGCCTAGCTCGTGTGTGCACCCAGGGACATGTGCAGAGCTAGTGCACATACTCAAGCACCTGCGGACCTGCACAGGCCCCTGGTACTTGCTAGTAGCACACACTTGCATACATGTATGGAACAATGCACTCCTAACCTGCACACACCAGCACAATGTACATATAGATTTGTGCACATCAATGTGTACACATCAACACAATGCATATCTCACACAGGGCTATGCTCACATTTGCAGAGCCTGTGCACGCTCAAAAGCACAGAGCTATGTACAAACCTACTCACACTTGAGAATGTGCAATTCAAGACACGTGCACATAGGCACTTACACTGACACACGTGCATCTCAGCACCTGTGTGTGCCACGGAGCCATGCCCACTGTCACACACATGAACAGCACTCCCATAGAGCTCTCCTGGCCCTGACTTCTCCGTGAGTCTCTCTCTGTGGGATTATGACACAGTGGGGATGGGGGCAGAGGGAATTATTGGGTGGGACATTGTGGCACGGTCTTAACAAATAAGAAAGGCTAGGCCAGTCTTCACATGAGATGAATCACATCTACTGCCTGTTACCATCTGGGCAATATTTAACTGTTTAGACTCATAGACCTACGGTCCAGCACTGCCAGTGCGGTTTTGGAACAGCACCCTCTGTGCCTTTGGGGTGGGAAACAGACAGTGGTGTCTTAAAGAAAAGGTCAAAGAGAGACCATGATGGATTCTTGCCTCCTGCCTCAACTCACAAGAGCAGGAGGGCAGAAAACTGAGCAGTTTTTGCTGTCCTCTCTTCTCCAAGGACTTGATGAGCACGACGGATAGGATGAAAAGGATTTATTGAGGACCACTGCTAGTGCATAGTACACATGGCATTCTTTACTCTGTCCATCATGAGATGCTGCAGTAGGAACTAAAACCAGCTCTACGTTACTACTCTACAAGTCAAAATTTCTATGGAAGCATCTAGTTCTGGCCTCTTTAGAGAGTTATATTCATACGCCCATCTCCTTTTTTGCAGCAGCTAACTTTTACAGAAACTAGCAGAGTAGATGGGGTTTTTTGCCTTGGTTGGTTTCCTGGAGTTCACACAGCAGCAGAAGGCCTCTGGTGAACCTCTCTTTCTCCCATGCAGGTAGTACTGGCCATAGGAGGGGGGGATGTAATCTAAAGGAGGTAGTTCTTAGGCCTAGCTCTCACCATCCTTGTGGGCCTGTTCAGTGGTTTACGAGAGGAAGAGAAGGGGAAAGTGTAGGTGACAGTAGACAAACTGTTGTGTTTTTTCAAGGGTTACCTCTTACCCTTAAACTGAGGTGGGTGGTGGGGGTCTGTTCGGTGGTCTCTATTTCTGTGGAGAGCAACTCATAGTCACTTGGAGATGAGGCAGACACAGTAAGGAAAGCGCAAGGCCACTCCGTAGGGGTGACAGTGACTTTGAAACAGAGTCCATCAAGATATTATCTTGGACTGAAGGAGGGCAAGGTAAATCACTGAACATGCATGGAAAAATATCTAAGCCTTTGACACGTAAGCTCTTCTCTTAACTTGAAAGAGAAGTAGCACATGAAAATATTAAATTTTAGTGGAGAATGACTGTTCTGTTATACACTTGATTAAAAAGTAGTGTTCACAGTGAAAGGAAAAAAAGGTAGAAAATGGCATAAGGAAGGAGAAAAGCAAAACATACCCCAAAACAGTGTTTTTCTCAAATCCAGGATTTTTTTTGTTTGGACAGAGTGGGGTGTAAAACAGCCTTCTTTTGAAATTCAGCACTGAGAGGCTATAGTTAGAATGTTATTCAATGAGAAGTCCCCTATCCCTGTTCTGTACAGGGGCTGTTCTTTAATTTTTATCTGGATACCCTGACACAGCTGGTCTTCCTTCGACTCACATCACAGCCAGTACACATGCTTGGACTCAATCTCCCTCTCAGTTCAGTCTTTTTCACAATACTGCATAACCTTGTCTTCACTCTTGGTGTTAGGGTCACATCTCCACTTGGTTAGTTTACTTCCTGGGGGGCTGGTTATGGGTATACCTGACATCTCTTCACTTCTCCCCTTGGGGATTCCCTACTTGTTCCTAGTCCAATTGTTCAGCAGCCAGTTAAAGGTCCTCCCAGCAAGATTCACCTGCCCAAGAGGCCCTCCCAACAAGGCCCGTCTTCCCAGTCAGCTAGAAGGAAAAAGAAAGAAAAAGGAAAGAAGAAAAAAGAGCACGAGGAAGGAAAGGAGAGGGAAAAAAAGCACCTTACTTTATTTCCGGAAAACAAAAATAAACGACCCGTCTGTAATCCGGGGTACCTTGCACTACCGCGTATGTTCCACCATTCCTCTTGATGCCGTGCCTCCGCGCCCTCGTGCCTTTTGATGCAAGCAGGGCAGCTGCCAAAATCCACCCATCTGTTCCCATGTGTGTCTTTATGCCGGTGAATTCCACAGGGAAACCAGCATGGTCTGCGACCCCGGTGCCTTCTGGTGCAATGGAGGGCAGCTGCTGAAAGCCACTGAGGTGGTCCCATGCTTGCACGGCTTTATGCCAGCGGATGGATACTGCAGGGAAACCGCTGCAGTTTCTAAGACCTCCTATGTTGCAGCGTGTATTTATTTTGCAGGTTATTGTTTATTATTATTATTATTTTTTTGAGTTGCTCTTTGATAATTCTTTTGGGTTTTTTTTCTCCCCCTGCTGTTAGAGTGACAGACCTTCGTTATTCAGTTGAGCCAGGCGCCTTATCTGTGGTTACTTAGCAACTTTCCTGCCTAATTTCAAACCCCTTCCTCCCACATCCAGTTTTTAACTCCTTCTTTCCCAAGCAGTTTTTTCCCTTGTGTTCCCTGCCTTGTGTTCCACCCACAGTTCTCTTGATTAGCTGAATATTGTATCCTCCATTGAGACCTGCCCCCCCTTCATAAGTTTTTATTCTCCCCCAGTCCTTTGCCTGGGACTGCGGAGCTTGGGGAGTTTACCATCAAATAAAGTAACCCAGTGCCACCCAGGCCCGTGCTGTGCCTTTTTTTTCCGCACTGCTCCTCCACTGGTAGCTGCTATTCGGCGGAGACTTGAAAGAGAGGGACTGTCGGCCCCCCACTGTCACCATCTAGTCAGGACGTGCAACACTCCTACACAACCAATCTAGCCCCCGACCTTCAGCAGCACCATACACAAACTGCGTTCAGCACTGCTGATGCCTCAGTTCGGTTAGTGACCGCCATGAGTTACTGTGCTAGGGTCCTGCTGGCCACTACCTACATGGGCTTCTGCCAGTGGTTTCCAACACCCCCCCCCACACAACCGAGCTACCCCATGACCCTCAGCAGCTGGTGAGGGTGACAAAACGCAGTGTGAGCTGCGTTTCAGCGCCGCCACTTCCCCAGTTCAGTTAGCAAGTGCTGGGAGCTACTGTGCGGTGTTCCTGCTGGCCACTACGCATGTGAATCCCTGCGGCCCCTGGTCTGGCAACCCCACAACACTGGGTCAACCCTGCTGGGTGCTACCATACTCTCTGCCTCCCAGTCTCTGCAACACCTAGTGTCAGTCTCTTGCCGCCCGTGGTGCCTCACTACCTCTGGTCCCTGCCACCTGGCGGTTTCTGCCACCGCCTTCGCTTTTTCTACCCCTCCTTTGTTCGCATCCCGCTGTCCACAGTTCTGCCACTTCTCTCTTACTCCACATCCCGCCCACAGATTCTCTGCCTTCTTTCACTCACGGCCAGCCTTTTGCAGCTGCCCGCTTTCCTCTTACTTTATGTCCTGCCCTGTATCATCCCAACCGTCCAGTATCCTTAAGCTCCAAAGGTCTAGGTAGAAGTCCTGTGCACTACCACCTGGTGCTAGGGTTAATGCACCTGAATTATGGGTTATTAATCTGGCCAAAATATTCTGAGAATGGTACTCATCTTCGCCCTCTTCTTTTTTGTTGTTCAGTCTTTAGTTGTCCCTGGGGTGCTAACCTGACAATCACAGTTGACCCAATGAGAAGTTGATCCAGCTACTGGATTCTGTGAGGCACATGCCTCCCTTTTAAAATGTCCTAGGGCCACAGAGACAAGGTTTTTATCCCGAATTGAGCCCCCATTTGTGAGAAATGACTCTGACTTTCAAAATTTCAAAGGTCTATTAAACTTTAACAAAATACCACTAATGACTGAATAAGGAGAAAGAAGAGCGCTGGGAGCATAAAACTAAAACGCCGTGTGCTCAACCAAAAAATGGTTGCTCCACCTTTTATACTCTGGTGTTGCACCAGGTAACCAACCTCTCTCAAAGTCCATTAGTCAACTCTTCTTTGCTGTCCACTGGTGGAGACTGCTTTCTTGCAATTTGATTGAAGGTCAGGTGTTGCCATACCACACTTCCTAGCAACAAACTTGCCCTCCCCCCCAAATGCCCTGACTACCAATGCCATCCAGTGGCAACAATACAAGAGGGAGGGGAAAGAGGACTGTGAGGACAGCATATTACAATAACATAACATCAATAAAGCTTCTCGTAACATATATATAATACTCATCCCTTAATTGTGAGAGCCAAACATCGCATTACCACCTCCAACGATTTGGAATTCTAGGCTGATTTTCCAAATACTCCCTACTTTTCAGCTACAATCTATATGAAAGGGCTGTGGGACTACATTGTAACCTATGTGTGCTTAAGTCCTATTGTTTCACACAGAAATGCATAAGGGATATTGTGGAGGTACAGGATTCTGTGAGAAGCTTTGTTCTTGTCAGTCTTCTATAGTGGAGTTATCAAACGCCAGTGCATTTTTTTTGCACGGCCTGGTTTTGGTATTTGGGGTGTGGCTTACAGAGGTGGCTTTCTGTAAGAAGCTGATAGAAGCATCTTCCATGTCCACTAGAACCAATCACTTGTGTCTCCAAAGATGAAAGTGCAATGAACCAAGACTGGGGCAACTAGAAATGCTGATAGAAACCTCTGTGACAACATATTTAAGAAGGAATGGAGACAAAAGATGTGGGGCTGTTTTTTAAGCCGGAGAAGAGAAGGAGAACATGTGAGAAGAACAACTGTGCAGATACCAAGGTCAATGGAGAAGGAGGGGACAGAGATCTACTTGTTACGAGAACTGAGATCCACTTGCAGTTGTGGTGAAGACTATGGTGAAACATCTGTCCTCCTGCAGCCCATGGAAATCCACAGGGATGATTCACAAAGATCTACCCACAACCCATGGACGAGCCCCTGCCGGAGCAGGTGGAAGCCCAGGAGGAGGCTGTGACTCTTTGGGAGACCTGTGGAGAGAGGGGTGTCTCTGCAGCAGCCTGTCCTTGAAAGACTGTAGCTTGTGGAAGAGTGATCCACACTTCAGCAGTTTTGGAAAGATTGTTGCCCATGCAATGGACTCACATAGTAGAAGTTCCCAGAAAGCTGTTTTTTTGTGAGACTGACTTATATTGGAGATGTCAGTGGAGAGCTCCATGAAACCATGGGCGATGAACTCACGGTAAACCCCTATTCTCTGTCTCCTACCACCGCTAGGAGGTAGGGTTGGAAGGAGAGAGGGGTGGGGGGAAGGTGTTTCTAATGGTTTCGTTTTACTTTTCATTATCGTGCTCTGATCTTGTTAAACAATTTCATAAGTTTGCCTGTGACAGTATTTGATGATTTCTCCTGGTCCTTACCTCCACCCATGTATCCATTGGTGTATTTTCTCTCCTCTGTCCAGTTGTGGGTGGGAGTGGGGGAGTAGCTTTTGAGGGTGCCTGATACCGGGCAGTATCAACCCACAACAGCCAGGTTCAACCACATGGCCTCTCCAGGCATAAACTGCTCACTCCATGCTTATGGCTGACACTGAGGGGAGTGCTGGTCTTCATTTCCTTGTTATTGGCCTCCTGAGAGGCAGCTAATGCTGACTCGTAGGATTTCTAGTGCCCTATCAAACAATGAGAATTCTCCAGTGAATACTGCAACATAAGCTCTGAACAATATAACAGGGTGTTTGTCGCAAGGATGTCTGGAGTGTGTGTCATCTCCCTCTCCAACCCACATCCCCACCATAACACTATTCTGTTCTCACCGTATGTGTGTATGAGCCCACATATCTCACTGATGATGTACAAACTTCTGTCTACATTTTCCATAGCTGAGACATTAGATTTTTCCTTAGGCAGTGTTTGCATGATGTAGCCAGAAAAAGCCCGCTTATAAAGACTCTGAAAAGCAGTCAAGTTGGAATTTCCTGAGAGAGTTTGAAGTATGGGAATCAGAAAGATAAAAATCTTCACAGACTCAAGATGATTTGATTTACAGCCTTAGAAGAAGTCTAGATTGGTGTGAAAGCAAGTTACACAGGCATCCTAAACAGGAGAAATCATAAACTTATATTTGTATAGTTAGAAGGAAGAATATGCCTTAAGTAAGAAACTTTATTAGATAAGATGATAAAAGGTTATATAATATAGTAATGTAGTAATGTGATTTTAATAGAATAAGCTGAGTTTAGATATTATAATAGAGCCATATATGTGTACATGTAATAAGATTTTTTGGACAAAATTATCCACATTGCAATAGAAAGAAGTAGAGGTGATAGGTTAAAAAAAACAAAACATACTCAGTGGTGACTGTCCATTGGACAAGAAAGTTATATATTGTCTTGCAAGAAAGAACTTGTGACCATCTTGGATTTTGGCCAACTGCTTGCTGTCTTATAAGTCTCATGGCCTTTGAGACTGATGGTATCAAAGCAATAAATCGTTTTAGACTGATCGTGGTCCCATCCCTTTGATTAATGCCACAGCTCCTTATGCCTCTTCCTGACCCTCTGTGGAAATAATTGCGCCTACATTCAAGCACTGAGATCCAGAGAACACATTGGTAGATCCAGTGGAGAAAGGAAGGACAAAATGCTCCCGTAAATGTGTTGTGGCTTACGTGTGGCACACAAATGTGCAGCCCTGCACTGGCTTTTACTTCTAGAACCTTTTTTTGTCAGAATAGTTGTTGTATGTTTATCTCATCATTATTCCCTTCAAAGGGGTGTTTGCCTCAAGTCTCTTTATGCTGATTTTCTGCTTGTTCATTTTCGTGATGGCAAGAGGTGTTTTGTAATAGCAAGCGCACAGTCCTATAGCTTGCTTTTCTTTTTATTTGGTCTGTCTAGAAAAGGGAATGACTGACCATCTCAGACAGGATTTTCTCTCCACAATTAGTTTCACTTGACGGGAATGGATTTGCATCGGTAAGATCATCTACCTAGACTCTTAGCACTGAAGAACCTAGTGTTTTGTTCTTGCATATAGGTAAAACCTTACAAAAGGCCTTGTAAAACCATGGCTCAGGCATGTTATTTTGGCTGAATAGAAAGTGACACAGCTGAATTAGAAGTAGAAAAACAAGTTGTGTAATCATCATGTATTCACGTGGTGTATGGTGATTGTCTGAATTATGTTTGTTATGATTTAAAGCTATGTAACCGAGAATGGCCTACTGCTTTAAAAGTCTGGTTTTGCAATAAATTAGCTCTCCTTTGAACTTACCTGGCAACTCTGCGTCATTACGACCCTTCAATCACAGTTTGCCAAGGAGATAGATGATGAGTAGAAATGTTGCAGAGCTGCTATTTGCATATAAACGGAATGGCAAATAGCAAAGTGGTGGACATTTCTAGGGTTTAGTACAATGCTGCTCCATTGATGCCAGTTTAGTCAGTTTTCCATCAGTGGCCCTTCGATCTATAGGTGTGCTGCCCAGAGTCTTTTTAGCATTTGATGCCATTTCCAGTCTGTCATTTTAATACCCTCCTTCAGTTTAAAGGATGATACAATCTTTACATTTTGAAGCTCCTTCTTGGGAAACGCTATGCCAGAGTAGTCTTGCTCCCTTTTCTTTTGCCTGGTTTGTAATTTTCATAGACTCATTGCAAATTTCTGCAAATGTCAGTAAGAATACTGACACTATATAATAGGGTTGATGCTCTCAGCTGCTTTCCTCTTTCATACTGCTTCATACTGTGTGTAACCTAATGGCCTCTTTTTGTCATCAGCATTTTGCTGTGGTTTGGCAAAAACTGGCATACCCTGCCAACTCACAACATGTGTGTTGGGATTTCAAGGGTTTTGATGTCTTCTTTTCTGAGGCTGCCATGCACTAGTCTTTCACATTCACAAAGACTTCATCTTCCATAGGTCGTTTCAGTATTTAATACTCTTTTCTGGAATGTAGACAAGCAATTACGAAATTCCCTACAAGCCCCGTCTTCCCAAAGGACTATTTAAAAAGATTGTTTTTCTCTTCTGACTAATCTGCCAATATTTGCATAGAGAATTTGGTACCTTAAGCAAACCTCTTAGAAGGGATCTCATCACAAGCAATATCTCGGGCTTTCTGGAAATAATTTCTCCTCTGGATCCTAATTCTATTTAGAGTAAATTTAAGATTTTTTTCACTGAAGCCACTCAACAATGCCGCTTCTCTTATAAAATGTGATGCGCGTGACAAAGATGGATCCCCATGAAAAGTTATAGAGGCTAATTTTAAGAATGGTGGCTCCCTCCTGCCGTTACATTTCTAATTGAATTGATACTCCAAATCTAAATATTCCAGGCCTTTGAACACCAAAGGAAGTCTTTGTCTTTAGCAAAATTTACTCCTAGGAGGATTTGTGTTAATTTTGATTTCTATGGTCTTAGGCCTGTTGCAGAGAAAAAGATCATACTCTCTTCTTGTGTACTCTCTTCTTGTCCTCTCATCCTTCCCTCTCTGCTTTGTGTGCCCTAGTTAATCTACCAGTATGACTCATTTGGTATCATCTCATAGTCCCAGTTCTGCATAATTTCATGTACTTACAAATGCTGGTTGCCAAGGATCGTAATCATTCAAAGGGGCAAAGGATTGTAGGGCTGGGCAGCTTCAGTTGCTGAAACTGTAAGAGGTTGAAGTCATGCCATATTAAAGTGACAGAGTGAATCAGTTGATCCAGGACGTTGTCCAGCTGGACACCTCTGCGAATAGCAGCTTGTCAGCAATAACACAGTGATCTTTCTAGCTACAGTAGAGAAAGAGAAAAGGGACACCTTCAGTGATTAAGGTGTTTAACATGAGAAAATAGCAAGAAATATGCCACAAAATACTTGAGTCAGATAAATTGCATTTTTCTAGTGAGAGTTTTGCTCTTGTTCTTTCTTGTCTATGCCTTTACTTTTCACAGAAAATGGTGGGAGTTTTGATTATAATTTTTCTTTCTTAGTTTCTATCTGCCTCCCTCTTTCCACACACAATTAACAATTTTACCCTCCTTTTCTGGTTTCTCTTTCTTTACTTCTATAAGGTTGCATGAGGTCATCCAACCCTGTCATCATAAATATTCTCATACTGTGGGAAAAAGTGTAAGGTACATTTAAAGGGTTAAAACAAACACAAAAAATAGAGGTTTTTTACAGTCCTCTGTGAGAACATCAGCACAAAAGACATCTTTGACTTATGTTAAGCTGTGTTGATTTAACTTTTAGTCCAGTAATTACTATTATAAGTGTTTGGCCTTTAGTACATAGCCTTAGAAATCAAACCAAATATTTTGTTTAACTTTTTTTTTTTTTCCTTAGAGAAAAGGCTTTGTTTCTTAAGTAATATACAAGAGCAAGAGCATCCATGGTAGAGTTATGCTGTCACAATCAAAATAAATTCTGGTACAGTTTGTGCTGGTAATACATCTAGAAATGAAAGATTTTAGATCTTTTTTTACTTTTAAATGCACCCATTCTTTGAAATATTTAAGAGTTGAGGTTTCCTGCCCCCCCAATAATAACTCTCTTTGAAGTATTTCTTAGGATTTACACATAAAAGCCCACCCTGTAAAATATGTTGTTGTTACTCCGTAGCAACTGCAGCTGAGCAACTAGTGATGATAATGTGGGTTAAATGACATTCCTTCTGCAGTGATGGAAACTGAGACTCTCTTCGCAGAGGTTCTCAACAAAGGTTACAATGGCTTAGCTCCTGTCCTAAAGTTAATGTGCATTTTAAAATTTCCCAAGAAGGTGAATTCAAGCTCTTTCATTGCTCTGTGCTGGAGTCCCAAGAGAATATCAGTGTGCTTTTTGTCATTTACAGCTGTCATTGCTTAGCTCTTGAATGTGAGATTCCTTCATGACTGGTGAAAGTTGTCTAGTTAAGAATGGGTCAAAGACATGATCCTGTTCTAGAAGGAGATGAAAAGGTTTCTGCAGTCTTTGTCATCTCTACTGCTTGTGATTTCTATACAAAACTAGTGGAAAGTTTTCTGAAGGTAGTCTAGGGGCTGGCAATATGGACAGCTTAGAATGGAACACTTGCTGCACTGCTACCATAGTGATAATAGAAAGGACTTAAAAAATTTAAAAGGGCAAACAAAGCAATTGAAAGGAAAAGAAAATTAACCATTATTCCATTCTTCAACTATATCATGCTTTAAATCATCATTTTCATGCAGTTTCACAGCTTGAGTTAGTATACTTGAAAAGGAATGTGAGACAGAGTAAGCTTTTTAATGGAGTAGATGTGATAAATGCAGGCTAAGTCACCTTTTTTACATAAACACGGTCATGCTTGAGTTACTCTTTGCTTAAGGTATTTATCTCACGCTTGCTCAAAATTTTACTGTCATGATTGTCATTGAAACTTTTCAAGAAAAGCTCTGATTAAAAATGTTTGTGAAAAAAGAGTAATTTATCTCCTGTATTTGTGTGAAGCAGAAGAGATTTTTGCCATCCACAGTGTTGCCTATCTTTTTAAGGTCGTACCTTTCTTCCATATCCTGCTTAAGGTGTATTAATCTACTTCAGAATTGGCACGGGGAGTGCCTTTTTCTTTTTGAAATCTCATGCAATTTAACCTACTTACAGCAAATATTTCATCAATTTTATGTCCCCAGCTAGCATATTTTATGCACATTCTAACCTTCTAAATAACAAAAGCGCTCTAAAATACTTTACATTATTAAGCACAAAAAATGCATCCCTCCTTCGCAGTTGGCAACTCTAAAATGAACTACATGTCTGCAGCATTTTAACATGTGCCATATTTAGCCAAGTAATTCAAAACAAATAAAATTTTCAATCTGAAAATACTTTAAAATTATTTTTCAATATACAAAATACACCCAACCTTACACATTACCTGCTGATTTTGATCGTTGTGAAAGCAAATCCAATTTCTATGTTTGGATAGCACACTTTTCCACAGTTTTCCACAATTGTTCTTGGCACAGTTTTCTGCTTACATGACTGTTAAGACACTCTAAGGTGCTCCTAAGTTACTGTAGTAAGCAGAAAAGGAGGAGAGGTTGTGCCTTATTTCTGACTTCCTTTGGTTTTCTTTTCTTGTTACTTCCTCTTGTTGTTTTTCATGTCACCTTTCTAAATACTGTGATTTAGATTTAGAGTTGCAGTTTACTAAAATACATTTTTTTTGTCTGGGATTCTTGGAAATTTTAAAAGGAATCCAACCTGTAAATATGCATTTTTTATGATTTGCTACCTACGTATAAAATCTTCCTTCTGCTCTAAAATGCTTTTATTTGATATTCATTTTTTCATCATTCAAATTAAAAGAGAACAGTTCCTATATTCACTGCTTTTGTACTGGATTCAGTTCAACGTGCACTAACAGTACAAAAAGGTCCTGATGGAAAAAGGATCTGCATACAAATTGACCAAGACACATGGTACAAGGGTCTTTTAAAGGTTTGAAGTTTCTTTACCTTTCTGGCAATCTGTCTTCACAGCAAGATTTGATGAGGTATTTGGCTAGTATTTATTTGACAGAAGATAGCAGCAAAATGTACATTATCCTCTCTGCTATTTATCATTGTCTAAACAAATTTATTCTTGCTGTATTACATAAAGTCTACTTATGACAACACCATAAAGATGTTCTCACAAATTTGTCCACTCAGATGACAGATGCACCTTAGGTCACTTCTACAGACCAGTTTTCATAAAGGTCTTTTTACAGATTCTGTTAGCATTTTAAAAGTGGGAATATTGCTGCAGTGGTTTAAAATATAGCTCACGATCTTTATGCTAGTTTTCTGCCAGACACAAAGCATAAATCCTGCCTGCACTGCCGCCATCCCAATTCACAGTGTAGTAGTGCCAGTAAAACCTGATGATGTTACCCTCCAATAGATACATGCTGACAAATGCTGAGAAGCAGGAGTAGTCCTGACAGTCAGCAGCCCATCGTCAAAGGGTCTGTCATTTCTAGGGACAGAAATGTGTCACAACTATTCAGAGTTATTCAGAGTTTTGCCCAGTTAATTACTTGGCCATTACAAAATATTTACTTGGCCATCAATAATATCTGCAATGTTCTTCCCTATTTCTTAAACAGCAGATGTTAATGGAATATACATTTCATGTTCTGAATGAATGGAGATTACATATATGTGGTCAGTGACTTAACAATATTCCAGAGAGATCTGCAATTATTACACTGTACACAAGTACTGTATTTTTTGTTACTCTGCATTGACATTTTTTGTTTGTGTTTTGTTTTTTTTTTTTTATTTCTGAGCTATTTTGCCTTTGTTTTTTCTCTTACTAATTCTACTTTTAGCTTCCATAAGAAGGTGATAGTCCCTTAATTGTGGACAAAGGGAGATCCAAGTGCGTCACAAAAGCTTAGAAACAACAGAGAAGAATTACTTTTCTGTAATGTTTAGCAGACAATTAGGCATTTTGAGCAATTGGCTTTATTAAAAACTTAAATATAATTACAACAACACATAAGGCTTAAGTAGCTTTAAAATTGACTAGTTTTTACTAGATGATTTACAACCTAGCTTCAATATGCTACACAATAATTTCATCATCTTCCCTGAATACTAGGGATTGTGAAAATCTCACCGGTCAGAATAGGCTTCTTCTGTTGCAAGTTTATGATCAAACTCCAATTTGATTTTAGTTCTCAACTTTCTTCTTTTGTATACTACAATCAACAACTTTTGCATACTGCTAAGCAGCAAGTGTAAATTAATACTCAAAGTTCCATTTCCCATAAAATTAATTTAATTGTATTGAACTCCTTTGTAAACACATAGCAGGGAAATCTACCCCTGTCATTTGTCTCTGAGGAAAACATGGTCAAGTTCCCAAAACTGCTGTCACACCTTTACTTAAATAGGCCAACTTGTTGTGAACAGTTCATCATCTGAGACCTTACCACAAGTTTCTTATATACCACAACATTCTTAAAAGCCCTTCTCAAGTAGAAGAATTAATTTTCTTCTTAAACAAAAAAATACAAAAAATTTGCAGTTAAACAGCAGCCATGGACTCTTTCTTACTGACCCCTTCTCTTCTTCACAGGCAGTTTCCCAAGACAAGATAATCAGTTCTCTGATAAACCCAGGCTTAATTTTTTTTCTCTCTCCCAAAGAAAATTCCTGCCTAGACATATTTATTTATGCACTCTTACTCTTGTTCACTGAAGTGAAAAAATAAAAAACAACCTTTCCTGGAATTAGTTTTAGATGTTCTGCAAAAGCCTGTAGGTAAGGCATCACATAAGGAAGACCTGGGCTTTTCTCCTTGATACAAGTTTTTTGTGGACTTTTATGCCAGCATTTACTTCCTCCTCCTTTCTCCCTTCTCTAAACATTAATGTATTCAAATTCAAGGTAGTTTATTACACTCTAGTACATGTATGCTACAAAGCAGTTAAAATTAAACAACAATTTACCTGGATAATACACATAAATTGCAACAACCCCAACCATTAAAGAAAAAACAGAGCACCAACCAAGAAAAGGACCATGTCCTTCTTACCATTCAAATAATCATCTGTTGAAATTGATATATGCCTTTGGGACAATTAACAATACATTAAGGAACTGGATTTACTTGACATGCAACTGAAGGAAATTTAAAAGAACATTCAGACCAGCAATGATTTAAGTCCTTCTTCTCACCCTCCTTCTGTTTACTTTAAACTCTATATTTCTGAATAATACAACAAAAAATGTGTTAGAGATGGCTAATCATTGTATTTGAAAAGAAAGCTTTCTTGTGAAAAATAAACCTGCCTAAAGTCTTCATTTACTAAATTCTGAATAGGTTGGATGAAAAAGAACTGAAAATCCAACAGCTTGTTTTTCCTTGTAGAAAACTTTTGTAGAAAACTAGAGAGTAAAATTTTGATTTTCCTGCTTTGCCTTGGAAAAAAGAAAATAAACCAGAAATTTTTCAAAATATTGACAAATTATGGAAAAGAATAGCCTTCTGCTCAAACAATATTAAAGGTACCTTCTTGTGCCTCTGCCAATTTTTTATAATCACTTTAAGCAGAGCTGTGTCATCCAGGAGAAATAGTTTATAAACCACACCAACAGAGCTTGAGATCGATCTGAGAAGTTCTTCTTCAGGTGAACATTGTCAACAAGGTCATTATTCTGTTCCTTTGACAATGTTATTGTTTTCTTTTATGTTATTTTGTTATATTCCTTCTTTTTCTTCTTTCACTTGGCTGTTCTATCCTTCTCTTAAAAAAAAAAAAAAAGAAGAAAAGAAAAATAAAGTTGGTCTAACCCAGCTAGAAACAGTATAGGGGCACTCAGAGTCCACTTCTCTGCAGAACTGGATCTGACTTTTTTTTTTATTTCTCCCTCCTTTTTCCCACTCCATCTATTTTTGCCCGTCTCTTTTGATTATTTTTATTAATTTGAGTATTCACAAGTATTTTAATGTAAAAGAAATAGCTGTTAAAAATTTAAAACAAGTAAAATAAACACAAACGAAAAACCGGAAGGAAACCCCTCGCACCAACAGCTGTCAATCTTACTGCAGCTTTTCCTTCTATATACTTGTACAGCAATAAATTTTTTAAAACTCCTAAGGAAATTGCAGCATGAAAGTTCTTTTAGCTTAATAAAGATTATCCACTTCTGACACTTCATGTCAGCCTAGTTCTGCATTGGTTGCCTTGTGTAGCAGAATTGAGGCCCTGCAGTGCATTAGTCAAACATCCTTCAATGATTTTCTCATTGTATCTGTATGGGTGACCCAATCTGCCACAGTAATAATGATGCCTTTTTTCACTAGAGGGAGCCAAAATCCCTCTGTATATAACTAAATATGCTATTTCTAAGTTTTCAATCCAGTCTTTTTGTTAGCAGTTACTGGGTAAAAGATAAATGTGCTACTCCTGGAATATTATTTTTATTATCAATAATTTTAATATGTAATTACAACAGAAAAAGGAGCAAATTCAAAATATACAGGCTTAGTCCTGCTAGTACAAGTTTACAGAATTTTGGCAGCTGAACTTAAACATCTTGGCTATAGCAACAAATTTTGACTTTGCATCCTAATACTAGTAAGGAAGTCACTTCACAGCTAATCATCTCACACTAATTCATGCTCAGAACAGGGTTGTCTCAGTGTCTCTGTTTTCCCTGACAGACATTAGTCCAGAAGATATGCTAATTTTAAATATGGTAACTAATTGCTAATAATTGCTATGGGACAGGCATATTTGAGGCTCAGTTTTCACAAGGCAAAACAGGGGTAGTGATTATATGGAAGAACAAGAAGTAGAGGGACAGCACAACAAAGAGCTAAAGTAAATCACCACTCAACTTTGGCAGTCCTTCTAAGAAGAATATTTTGTACCAGACCTCAGAGCTGAGGAGGAGTTGTAGAACAGGATCAGCAACATTACTGCAGCTTGGCTTCATGACATGTATGTTGTGCAGTAACTCAAAGGCAGCATTCACCAAGCAAGCACTTGGGGAAACTACACAACTAAACAAGGCTTAACCATAAAATCACAGCTGGAGAACACAGTGCTAATTTTGAGTGTAACAAGGAGAATGCTCAAATGGGTTTTTCGCTAAAAAACTGATCTTCTCCATCATTTTGATAATGTGAGAAAGGTCAATTTTTTCATATGTATGTTTGACAATTCCAGTGATGTTGCAATACCGGATTTCTATTTGGCAAAAGGCTTCATACAAAGAATGAAAGAATTGTATTTGGGGACTTCAAAGTTTGGAGTTCTCTTTCAGGTTTTCTTTTTTTTCTCTTTCCTTTTTTCCCCCGGTTCCTTAATAGCTTCTGAAAACTATGGCCTTAAGTTACTGAAAATCAAATCTACATTTTCTTAGCTAGACATCCTCTTTAAGCCTCTAAAAAAATTTATACAAGACAGTTTAGTTTTCATTTGTTATCTAGATTACTATTATATTTTGGTTTATATTTGGTTTTAGCTGTTTAAAAAAATTTATTTATGACTAACTACAGCTCACATCAACTCCATTGTATACACCATCACACATTGCTGTTTCTTTAGATTATTTACTGCATGAAATGGATATAACGGAAAATATGCTGATGCTGGTGGAAAAAGACCCCTATCAACCCAAACCGTTCTCTGAATCTATGACATTAGGAAAAAAATTGTTAATAATAATAATAAATATAGCATCTGATCACTTATTAATCTTGAAAGCAACATGTCTTAATTTCTAATTGAGAAGGAAATCGTGCTATTTTTCAGGCAAATTTTTATTGACCACATCAAAATATCTTTTAGAGGATCCTCAATAGAGTTCTTTTGTTTTTTATCTTCTCAGTCAATTTCAGTCATTTCAGTCAATTTTTTTTCCCAGTCAATTTTTTTTTACCTAAAAAAGTTTTACCTTTTATCCAATCTCATTGTTTTGGAGGGGGAAAACATGCAAGAGAGTAGGGGAAATAATTGCCCTTTACCAGGCAAAAGTAACTCTCATAGATTTGCGAATATAGCAGAAGGACAGCAAAGTCATATTCTGATATCTTTATTGCACTGCATTTGTGCTTTGGACATATACTTGCAAAGGTTTGATGAGATTATTGTTTTAAGAAATTACATAAATAATTTGGACACAAAAGTGGAAATTTCTACACATGATAGGAATTAAGGAGAGGTAACATTTTTTATTTTAAAACATCGTCTTGGTCTAATCAAAAAACAAAGTGAACAAAACCAAAATATAAGAACATAACATTCGCTTCAGAATCTAAAATCTCTTCAATCTTCAGTGGACAGTGTCAGATTGTGAATGCATATCTAGTGTCTACATATTAATGACCACTGCAGCTTCAGCTCTCTGTGCTGATGACTCATGACAGTCACTCTTGCACCTCCACTAAGTTAGTGAATTTAAGAGCACTTACAGCTGTCTCTGTTAATGACACAGTTTCCTTGTCCATAATATCTCTCCAAAGTCCAATTGCCTTTTCTCCTTCACCCTTCACCTCTGCACTGTCCAAGTCTGGGTGGAAACACAGTGCAGCTGGGGATATCTTTTAAGGAAGCTCTCTTGGTGAACCCTAAAGCGGTTCAAACCTTACTTTGCATAACAGAACTGTGCTTGAAAGCCCATTATAGATCAAATAAAGCTCTCTAAGTACAGAAGGAGGAAGTAGGGCTAAGCAAATAAAGACTGCCTAATAATAATTTGCACTATAATAATAGAGTTATGCATTACCATCTGTATTCCTGTATTGTCCCTGCTTGGTATATAATTATGTTTCTTAATTTCATAAAGCAGGCTTTATGGTGCCCCACTCTGCATCTGTGACCAAAATGTTTTGGTTATTGAACCAGGCTTGCACAGTCCAGGGCCTCTCTGTTTGTCACTCTGTCCCTGCAGCAAGCACACCAGGGGTGAGCAAGAACCAGGGAAGAGAAGCAGCCAGGACAGGTGACCCAGCTGAAGAAATGCAAACGCCGTATGCCATACAATGACATGCTCAGCAGTCAGATGCAGGGGTGTAGTCTGTCCAAAATAGCCAATCCTCAGACACAAGCTGGGCACTGATATGCTGTTTGGAGATGGCAAGTCACTGCCATAACAATATTTGCTCTTTTTCCTCCTCTCTTGTTCATTATCTATCTGTTCTTATCTCAACCTATAACTTTCTCTTCATACAAAAAGCAAGAAGTACCTCTTTAATTACTGTGCCTATTCAGTCCATGGATCACCTTGCAGAATTTTCATACAAGAGGAAGAGGAATTTGGGGGTTGATGTAGGAAATGTATTTACTCCTTATATCAAATTAGTATGTAGCCTCTTCACATTTTCTGTGAAGGAATAAATTAATTACACAGAAAATAATTTTCCCCATCTTTCATTCTATTAAAATAAAATAAAATTGTTGACTAAAAAATTCAGTTTTGTTAAGACCAGAAGCAATTTCACCGGTCTTTATACTTCAGTATGTTATAAATGATCAATCGAAAGCTAAATTATAAAAAATGCGAAAAGATTTGGTTATCTTTTTCTGAGACCAAAATATACCACCATGGCCAAAGAGACAGCATAGAGCCCAAGATCGGCACTGGGTGAACCTGGATCCGACCTCTATCACATTGAATCCCCCCCATTCATGAAAGTCGCTTCTAGTGGTGCTGTTTTATACAGTTTATTTTGCCCGAGGTGAAGGAGTCCCAATTTCTTTTGTAACTCTTCACATTCATAGTTGGTTCTTTCACTGCGCAGAGCTGGACAAAGGCCATCTCCTGGTTGATAACCAGTGTTGATCGATGTCTGGTTCGGCTGTCTGTCTCTGCCTGGACACGGGTAGGGTGGTTCTTGGGTAGCACGCATTTCAAAGGACGAGTCTGGACTCTTCAGCTTTTCGATCTTCAGATTGTTTATTGTTTCTTATCTACAAAATTTTCTGTCTGCCCAACAGAGGTCTGATCTGCAAGGCAGCCAAGGGCACTCTGACCACTCACGGGGCGGTCATGTCTTTTTATACTAAAATCTACGTACATGATATTTACTTTTATTTTCCAATACTTTTCACCCACGTTGGCAAGTACACCTTCACCATAAACCAATCTCCAAGTGCCAACCTCACCACAGAAGATGGAAGACAAGAAGAAGAAAGAAGAAGGACGAGACACGCCCTGATCCCTCCATCTTGTCTCTATAACCTCCCTGTACCAAAAACCTTAAAGTTTATATTTCACCCTATAAATGTGTCCCTTTTACACCCTTCACTCTAAAGTGATTCTCATGTCCTCAAACTGCTGTCACTTCTGTGGATGGATCAAAATCAAGCCACCAAGCACTCTTGGCAACATTCCAGGATTTCCGAGACCCTCAAGGGTTCTCCTGGCAATTCTCGACATCGGGAGCGACGTGCTGAGTTCCCACATCTCCCCCTTCTGTTTGCACCAAGAATACTTCTTTGGCAACTTGACTCATGACACATCTCACACATAAAAAGATGCATGGGACGATGAGCATGAGGACTTTTAATATTAGAATATAAAATCCCATTTTTAAAAACCCTCTCCATAAGGGAGAAAGATCAAAAAATCCCGCCACATCATCAATCCATGATCCAGTGATTTCGCCGAGTTTCTTTATACTGTCTTTCATTTTTTGAATACTTTCATGAATTGATCTTGAATGATCCGAGAGATTCCTGCAGCACATTCCCTCAAACTCTTCACATCCATGTCCATGAGCAAGCAATAGATAATCGATTGCTGCCCTATTTGAAGAGTTGCCTCTCTCACACTACTTATGTCTTTTAACATATCACTCAAAGCGAGAGAGACTGATTGAGCATGCTTGCTCAACCAACAACCCATGTGGTCCAGTTGAGTCAAGGCCACCCCCGACGCTGTCTGAGGTGAGAAAATTGCTGTTGCAATTCTCCTTGCCTTGTCCCAGGTGTATACTTCATCATCACAATCTGCACTGTAATGTTGCAAGGACTTTTTCTCTTTATGTTTTTGATCTCTCAATACTTTCAAATCTGGTGATAACATTGAAATCCTCCCAATGCTGCATGGACCTCCCTTGGCATTTGCAGGAATGCTGTGCCAAATTCTGTCCCCACAAATTAAAAACAACCCACGTGGCAATTGTACTGGGACCTGGATTGATCCTTTGTCGTCTCGGTGTGATTGCACCAAGCTGACGCGTTTCTATAAAATTTGTGATTTGGAGTGACATCAACGCTTTTGTTTGTCCTTGACACATTTGAAATTTCGAATTTCATGCATAGTCCCATTATTGTGGACCCAAAAATTTCCAATTCCTGCAGTTCGGTAGAAGCCACAGGTAAAAGATGTGTCCAAGCCCACCATTCATTCACAGGATCTTTGATGACCTGCGAAATCTCCATTGGAGAATGCCCTGGAATTGGCCATTCATCCACTGGCAACCCAACCATGCATGTTGTGAATGGTTTCCCTGGTTTCGAATGTGTCAGGCAGAAACTTTCTAAGTTCACTGCCTGGGCCAAAGTTTCCCAAACATTTTGTTTTGGTTGATTGATGGGTAGATTTGCTCCATTGCTTAAAGCAACAGATGAAAGCATGAGCATCATGAAGCTCATGACTTCATCCTTATGAAAAATCATTGTTATGTTCTCACTCAAAGCCCCAAAGGAAAAACCCCCAAAGTTTTATTCTTTTTGTCCCTCTTCTGAGTCATTGCTCACAACTTGAGTTTCTTCCTCCGTCTGCGTGCTCGTTTCTCTGCTTCTGGGATCAGTGCTCTCTTGCTCTCTTGTCCGAAATGGCTTCACGTGTCGCGCTGACACCCACTTCAGCCCTCGCCCTGTGGAAACACAAGCGAAACACTTGCCCCAAGTGATTAGTTTGAAAGGACCCTCTATTTGTCCTGTCTCTGGGTTTCTGATCAAAACCAAAGGATTCTCCCTTAGTTTTGCCTGAGAGCTGTTTGAAAAATGCCTCACGATTGGTGGATTGGGTTCCGAAGACTAACTGTTAAGAAAATTCAACACATACATTGCTTTGTTTAACTTCATATGTGGTGTCGCCTCTGGCTCCCCCCTTTTCTGCCTATCCAAAAGGGATTTCAGGGTATGGTATGTTCTTTCAATGATTGCCTGACCTGTGGGTGAATGTGGAATACCAAATGTGTGTCTGACACCCCATCTTTTCAGGAATCTGTCAAGCACCCTGCCGTATATGTTGGACCATTATCTGTTTTTATTTCTTGAGGTACACCTAATGATGCAAATGCTTGTAAAAAATGTCGACAAGCATGTTCTGCTGTTTCCCCTGCATGTGCTGAAGCAAAGACTGCCCCTGAAAATGTATCTACTGAAACATGAACATTTTTGAGTCTCCCAAATGATGGATATTTTGTGACATCTGTTTGCCACAGCTGAAGACTTTGCAGTCCTCATGGGTTGACTGCTCCTGTTGAAGCAGCTGGTTGCACGAGTTGACAATCTGGACAAGCACTAATGATTTCCCTCGCCTGAGTTTTTGTGAGACGAAAGGATTCCATCAGCGCCTGCGCATTCTGATGAAAAAATGCATGACTCAGTTGTGCTTGCTCAAAAATGTCCGGAAGTGTTTGTGAAATGGGCACTGTCAATCTGTCTGCTTGAGCATTCCCTTCCGCTAGAAATCTTGGAAGTGTGGTGTGCGCTCTGATGTGAGTGATGAAATATTCTTCTTCCCTGCTTTCTAGCACTTTTTCATGCTTGCTAGATAGGAATATAAAACTTCGTTGCTGACTTCTTTCAAGAGCGAACCTTCCAATCGTTTGACCACACCTGCAACATATGCAGAGTCCGTGACCAAATTGAGCGGTTGTTGGAACAACTGAAATGCTCAGACAACAGCTGCCAATTCCACAATTTGTGGAGAGCCTTGAACCGTCTTCACGTTTGATTCCCATTCCCCTGTTGTTGAGTTCATCCACGTGATTACTGACTTATGTGTCTTTCCTGAGCCATCAGTGAACACTGTTATGCCATCCAGAGGTTCTTCACTTATTTTTGGCTTTGCTCTGTAACATATCTGTGACTGCAACATTCCATGTTGCGGAAAGTTGATTGTGCAAGCTCCTGGAAAAGCTAAGAACGCAATTACCTATCTTTTGATTTCTGCATCGCCCAATCAAAATAATCTTTCTTCAAAGGTAGATAATGCTTTGAAAATTCTCGTCCCGCCATTGGCATTGTGCTGCCATCTCCAAATCTGTCAGAATTGTCTTTGAAGGCCTATACGGTAAGAAAATCCACTCTATGATTATCAAAGGATCTCTCTGAGATGCATCCCATTGGAAGATCAAACCATGGAATTGTGCTTTCTTTCCCAACACTGCTAATTGGAAAGGCAATGATTCAACGAATTGATGTGCCTGTCTCTTCTGAATGGCATCTGTAACTTTTTCCAACTCCTTCTTTGGTTCCTCTGTGAGCGTCCTGGGTGATCGAATGTCTGTATCTCCTCTCAAGAGATCAAGCAACGCTGGAATGTCATTGTTTGTGATTCCCAAAATCGACCTCATCCAGTTGATTTCCCCTAGAAGTTGTTGTAAATCATGCAGATTGTTGACTTTTGTGCTGATTTCCATCTTTTGAGGCCTTATTGTTTTCTCCGAGATCTTCCACCTCGGATATTTCCAAGGCGCGACCTCCTGAATCTTTGAAACACTGATTTGCAGACCTGCCTTTTGCACTTCTGAAATCACACAGTCACAAGCCTTTTGCAGCTCTTGTTGTGTCGATGCCGCAATGAGCAAATCATCCATATAGTGAATGATTCTCACCTTCGGGAATTTCTTCCGTGCTGGTGACAAAGCTCGTGCCATGTACCATTGGCAGATTGTCGGGGAGTTCTTGAGGCCTTGAGGAAGGACCACCCAATGGTACCGCTGCAGAGGTGTTTCCTTGTTGATACTTGGAACTGAAAAGGCAAGCCTCGGAGCATCATCCGGATGAAGCGGAATGCTGAAGAAACAGTCCTTGAGGTCAATGACCACAAGGGGCCAATCTCTGGGAATCATTGGAACAGATGGATGACCCAGCTGAAGCGGTCCCATGTCTTTGAGAACTTCATTGATCTTCCTGAGATCGTGCAACAGCCTCCATTTGCCTGACAGCATCTTTTTGATGACGAACACTGGAGAGTTCCAAGGGCTGTTTGTTGGCTTGATGTGTCCCTTCTGCAACTGTTCTTGGACCAGGGTTTTCAATGCACTCAACTTTATTCGCTCCAGGGGCCACTGATCCACCCAGACTGGATCATCTGTTTTCCAAGTCAACTTCAATGTGGCGAGTGCCGCAGTGACCCCGACTAAAAATCCACCTCGATCTTCGTGCCCCATTGTGCCAAGAGATCTCGTCCCCAAACTGTGATTGGCTTTTGCACAACGAAAGGATGAATGATCGCTGTCTTGTTTCCTGGTCCCGTGACAACGATGGCATTCTCGCTCTGCAGACACAGAGAAACTCCCCCTATGCCTGAGAGAGATCCCAAGGGTGCAATCAAGCTCCAGTTGCGAGGCCAAAAGATGTAGGATATTACTGTGACATCTGCCCCTGTGTCGAGCATGCCTCTGACCTCTATTGTTCTGTCTCCACAAGTCAACTGGCATGTGAGGGTGGGTCGATCTTGACCTATGTGTTTTATCCATGTGGTATGTATTTCAACATGTTCCCTCAAAGGAAGCCCTTCTTCATCGAAGATTGACATGACTTCTTCAATGGCGTGTGGTGGCAGAGCAAAAGCTCTCGCGATCTGAGTGTTTTCCGCCACGGTCAATGGTGGACTTTTGCTAGAACTGTCAATTCCGTGTTTTTGTCTGCGGAAACAACTGATGGATAAACAATAAGTCCAAGGATTCTGCTTCTGTCCTGTCCTATTATTAAGAAATCTTGTTTTTTGTATGAATCTCCGCGGATCCCTGTTGGAACCTCTGCATGACTTTCATCCAGAAAGCAAATTAATTTGGAAGTTGCCAGTGTGCACTGTGCTCCTGGTGGAAGGAAGTCTGGGTCGCTTGAGAATCGACTGAAGAGTTTGCTGAGGGTGTCTGCTTGACGATCCCCGATGACTGTCCTGTTGGCTGTTGTGTCACCGCCATCACTTGTGTCGACGCGTGCTGACGGTTTGCGGGTGCGCTCCTTCTCCCGTTTCCCGGAAGTGGTAAAGGATTCCCTTCCACGTCTGTCTGGGAATAACATTCCTTCACAGAGTGTCTTCCTCTTCCGCATTGCGCACAGAGTGGCTTTGCAGATTTTTGTGTCTGCACTTGTGCATGCGCATGTGGACAATTCTTTTTCAAGTGTCCAAACGCTCCACATTTGTAGCATTGTCCTCCCGATGGATCGTTCTTCTTTTGGATGGTTGCAAGAACTTTATTTATGTTTTCATTCTGTTGTTGGAGTACCTTTTCCAGCATCTTTTCAACTACCTTGTCCTTATCTTCTGACTGCCTCTCCGGGTTTCTTCTTATCTGTTCTTCCCACTCTCCTCTCAGCTCATCCCTCACGATCGACGCGACGTGCTGAGGTGTTCCCACTCTGTTGCATGCCTCCACCATCTCTGCCAAGGACGGCCGTCCTGGCATTGCGCTGATGACCCGTTGACAATCCGGGTTGGCATTGCCGAAAGCTAAACTTTCCATGAGAGGTTGCTTCGCCTCGTCAATCGTCACCTGTCGATCCACAGCTTGCCAGAGTCAATCTATGAAAGATGAGAATGGTTCTGTGGGACCTTGCCTGACGCATGAGAATGGGACATCCGGAACTCCCGCCGGAGCAATCTGCAAGATCGCTTTGTGTGCTGCTTCTTTGATGTCATTCAACACCTGCTGTGGAAGCCGTGCTGCTTGCTCCACTGGATTGTCATCTGGAGGATCTCCTGCCAACTGTGTTTCTGTGAGATTTGCATTTGGCCCACCTTGATAGCTGGCTCTCAACTCTGTGAGATATCTTTGCCATCTTCTGTCCCAGATAAGATTTTGTGTGTCAGTGAGAATCATTGACACAAGACATCGTATGTCAAATGGTGTGAAATCATACATATTGAATGTGCCCTTCAGGAGCTATTTGAAGAATTGTGAATTCAGACCATTGTTCTGAATGGCCTTTGATAAGTCTTTGATCACTTCATGACCCAACCTTTCCCACCTTGGATTTTGACTTTGTGCATCATATGTCACTGGCATTATTATGTCTCCTGATCCTCTGATCAGATCCTTTTCTTTTGATAACTTATTTCTAATTTCCTTCCAGTCTATTGGTTCTATCGGTCATTCTTCTTCCTTTTCTAGAAACTCCATTGGCCATTGCCTGCACAATGGAATCGTGGAGGCTCTTGGTGATCCTTCACTCCATGTTCTTTGACTTGAGGTCTTCGGTCTTGCTCCTAAATCTGAAAAAGAAACTTGAGGTTCTCTTGAATGCGTTCTTTTTGCTGCATCAAAAGACTGCAGAAGATTTCTTGCTGCCTCCACACCTGAAAGCATCCATGCTGGAATTCCCTCTCTTGCTGTAATGTGTATCATTTCTTCTCCTTGAGGCTGTGCTTCATCTGAACTGTCTTCAATTCATATGATCCTGAAGTTGATGGAAAATTATCCTTTTGTTGTGTTGTTGTTGTTGTTGTTTTCTTTAATGTGGTTTTCTTTTTGTACATCGTTGGAAAAAATTGTTGCATTGTTGCAGTTTGGCCAGCAAGTGATGTGGTGGCGCTGTTGAGCAGGTTCGACATGTCCGGCATTGCGGTCATCCCTCCACGAGGTGGCGCTGTCATCTGCCTGGACGACCGTGATGACGACACGAACTCGATCGGTTCCTGCTCATCAGACTGCAACGCTTGCAATCATGTTTGAGACCAAGTTTGCATGGCTGTTAACTGAGCTGGCATTGAGGGTTGAATACTTGAATGTTTCTTTTGAGTGGAAGAGGTTTGAACCATAGGGATTAAAGCTGAAGGCATCGGGACTGGAGACAGGGTGGAGCCCTGGGATGTCGAACACCGAACATGGCCCCCTCTTTGCCCGAGACGTCACAGAGGATCGGACCCGCCCCCGACCACGCTCTGTCCGCACCTCCCGCGCACGCGCGCCTTTGGGAACGCCCCCTGCCTCCCCTGTACTGACATCACTGTCTCCGTCCCGCTCCACCTCCGAAGTCTCCTCCCTATTGTCTGTTCCTGTCCCTCTCTCCTCCTCCTCTGACGCTGTATCCACACCCCCTGCCGAAGCGCGCGGCCCTCCCCCTGCTGGTACTTTCTTTCGTGCCGCGATTCGAGCCGATCTCCGCGTCCAGACTTCTGGGTCTGACATCATCACCGCGCGTCCCCTGCATCCCCCCATGGTAGCCTGCTGGAGCCCTGCAGCCGCCCCGCCCTTGCTACCCGTGTCTGACGCTGCCGCGTCGGTTTGATAGCCCTCCCCGGCTCTCCCAGGAGCCTTGCTCCTCGCGCGCACTTTTGGCACTGCGCCAGTTGAGACTGCTGCCGCTCTTGACGCTGTGCTCACAAAAGCCACACCAGAACCCGTGTCTCCCATCGCCTCCGTGCCCCTCCCGCCAGCCGCTGCCGCCGCCACACCGCCATGCCTGCCACGAGAGAGCGCATCCCCCCTTCCCTCTTGTTCCCTTTCAACCCCCCTCCCCAACTCCGCCACTTTTGCCACCTCCTCTCCCTCTGACTCCTGCGAATCGGGGCGGTACGCTCCTAAAGAGCGACCTGTCTCCTCGATATCACTGGGAGAAAACCTCATTTCATCAGGGAGTGGAATGGTATCATCTGTGCCTGAGTCGGAGCCTGAAGCCCCTGCACTCTCTGAGGTCTCAGGATGCTTTGGGGTTCCCTTGGGGCTTCGGGATGGTGGGACTGAAGGCAATAACATTTTTCCTTGTCCCCCTTCCTCAGGCACTTTTTCCCCCGGGCCAATCGGGATCAGAGCCAATCTCTGTTTCGAGCCTTGCTCTCCTCCCTCCGTCCCTGTGGGATTTGCAACAAATTGTTGCCTGGCTGACCCCCTAAATTGAGTTGAGGTCGCCTCTAACATAATTCTTGCTGAAGACAGCAATTTCAAGGCTGTCTTATCATCATTGGTGGCTAAAAAATATAGGTGTCTATTAACTTCTTGCCAAAAACCTACTTCAAACAACAAATGTGTCTCTGAGTACGGGTAATTACACCGCACACACAAAAATAGCTCTCTAAGTTTTTTCTTTGGGATCCCCTTAGTGTGTGTGTCTGCCACGCCCTGTAGGTCGGACAGAATCTCTATTTGTTCCTGGTAAAGTGTACCCCCCATGTTCTTAATTCTTGACCTTCTCACCGAATTTGTTGTCAGAGCAGTCCAAAGGCTCCTGGTCACTGGCCTGCAGATTACAGGAGATGGATTCAGAGGCGCCTTTCCAGTTCTGATCCGGGCTGTCCTGATACGAACTTTCTTCGGCCGAAGTGGAGTGCAATGTTCTCAGTGGCTGCTGCATCTTCAGACCCTCCTGGCTGCTTTCTGGCTGCTTTCCCGAGGAGTTATCAGTGCTCTCCTGGGAATGAGTCCAGCTCAGAAGCTGCCCACTCGGCACTTCAAGGCTGCCCCTGTGCAAGAGGTGCACACCAGAGCTCACCGTGGCTCAGCGAGTGCCCGCCGGATGCTGCTGGGTCGCCAGTCGCCGCAGGGTAGCCCCCCGGGTCGCCCACCGGGAGCCCACCCAGGGACGCCAAATGTCCGGTTCGGCTGTCTGTCTCTGCCTGGACACGGGTAGGGTGGTTCTTGGGTAGCACGCATTTCAAAGGACGAGTCTGGACTCTTCAGCTTTTCGATCTTCAGATTGTTTATTGTTTCTTATCTACAAAATTTTCTGTCTGCCCAACAGAGGTCTGATCTGCAAGGCAGCCAAGGGCACTCTGACCACTCACGGGGCGGTCATGTCTTTTTATACTAAAATCTACGTACATGATATTTACTTTTATTTTCCAATACTTTTCACCCACGTTGGCAAGTACACCTTCACCATAAACCAATCTCCAAGTGCCAACCTCACCACAGAAGATGGAAGACAAGAAGAAGAAAGAAGAAGGACGAGACACGCCCTGATCCCTCCATCTTGTCTCTATAACCTCCCTGTACCAAAAACCTTAAAGTTTATATTTCACCCTATAAATGTGTCCCTTTTACACCCTTCACTCTAAAGTGATTCTCATGTCCTCAAACTGCTGTCACTTCTGTGGATGGATCAAAATCAAGCCACCAAGCACTCTTGGCAACATTCCAGGATTTCCGAGACCCTCAAGGGTTCTCCTGGCAATTCTCGACATCGGGAGCGACGTGCTGAGTTCCCACAGATCGAATCCCGGGAAGTCGCATATTCACATGTATCTTTCTGGCGACTTCGGCTATCTTCATCAATGTTATCCACAGGGCGATGATTGCTCTTAGACGGTTTTCGATTACTCGAGATACTGGTGATAATCGCGTTGGGTGGTCTATTCTTGGGCTAAATGCCGATTGTTATCTGTCCAATTCCAGGAATTTTGGAGTTTGAATAGACACCCACCTCTCAGGCTGCTTGTGGTAGAGACTCATTTGGATTTCACAATCTTTATAAAATACATTCTTTTATAGCATGAATTATTTCTAACATATATTACAAGTATAAGAATGTCAAGAATCTTAACGTCTTTGACTCCTAATTTTAGAGATCTTAGGGAATAGAATCATAGAATCACAGAATATGCTGACTTGGAAGGGACCTATCATTGAGTCCAAGTCTGGGGCTTACACAGGACACCCCAAGAATCACACTATAGGCCTGAGAGCATTGTCCAAACACTTCTTGAACTATTTCAGGCTATTTGTTGTGACAATTTCCCTGGGGATCCTGCCCCAATGCCCAACTATCCTGTGGGTTAAAAACATTTTTCTGATATCCAACCAAAACCTTCCCTGACCCAACTTCATGCCATTTACTTGAGTCCGGTCACCACAGAGAAGAGATCATTGTCTGTTTCTGACGATGATCACAAACAGACAATGTGCCTCATAAGGAAGTTTTAGAGTCTGATCAGGTGTCTCCTCAGTCAGATCAAGTGACCTTAGCTGCTTCTTGTATGGCTTCCCCCCCCAGACCCTTCATCATCCTCATGACCCTCCTTTGGATGCTCTCTAATAGTTTAATGTCTTTCTTATATTGCAGTGCCCAAAACTACCCCCAGTGGTCAAGGTGAGGCTGCCCTACTGCAGAGCAGAGTGGAACAATCCCCTCCCTTGCCCACTGGCAATGCTGGGGCAGGCTACAGTTGGCCACTTGGGCCGCCAAGACACTGCTGACTCATGTTCAACTTGCCATCAACCAAGACCCCATGTCCCTTTCCATGGCACTGCTGTCCAGCACCTCATTCCCCATTGTATACACACAGCCATGGTTGCCCTGTCCCAGAAGCAGAATCCAGCATCTGTCCTTGTTAAAACTTCATAGTAACATATTCTTGATAAATTAGAGGATTAGGCTAATCCTAATCCTCTAATTTGTCAAGAATACCTTCTTTTATAAGATTTTCCTACTGGGTTACCACTATTGGATCATATGTTTCTCCATAAGCAGCACCTTTCACTATCACTGATTTAAAATTTATGATGCAAAAAAACCAGTGACATATCTTATATTCTATTTAGAATATAGAAGCAGATTGATATCTGCTTCTAACAAAATCATTTTTTCCATAGAGGTTTATGTAACAAATTATGTTTCAAAACATTATAGTGAAACTCCCTCCTCTATTTCAGACCTTGTAAAGAACAATAGGCATACTGAGATTCTCTATAGATAACTAATGATTGATTAATGTACATCCTAATGCATTTTAACATTCTTTACTATAATCAATTTACCCTGCTTAAAGCAGTAATTTGCCAGAGCTGTTCATTCAATCAAGAAAGAGCATGACAACACTCTGAAGGATAGAGTCAGTAAGATACTTATTCCAAAATTGACTCACTGTTATGTCCTCAGTGACAAGGCATCTGCATTTTTCAAAAATCAAATAATTTTCTAGTTAGTGATCCAACTAGCCATTTCTTTGTCCCTTTCCAGTATCCATGTTGTCAGATTAGATATCAAAAAGATCAGCAATGAGAGATGAAAGATAAAGGTCTCAATTATAATTTAGTCATTTTGCTTTAATTATCTGTAGACTTCATCCTTCTAGAAAGGAATAAGATCTTCCAGTTTTTTAGTTAATGTAAGTTACCCTTAACAATCTAGGAAAAAAAAAACAACCCCAAAACAACAAAACCAGTAAAATCAAAAGGCAAATCAACAGCAGTGGTTTAGAATTAGCGGACCCACATAGCAGTTTAATAAATATCTTCTGTAGAACATCATCATGTGAGTTATTACCGCTCAACTATGACTACTTCAGGACTATCAGTTCTGATTAAAGTAATACAAAGATATGTAAAACTAACTAACACTTAAAAACTATACTGAAGATTCAATTGAATAATTCTGTTGGGTCTAGCTGGAATTCTCACTGGTGCTCCTTCTATTGCACACTGGCAAATTGTACCAAATTTCATCAAGTTTCAGAATACAAACACAAGAACATGTTACATCATGTTTTTTTTCCATTTAGTCTGAATTAAAGTTCAAGTGCCAGTAGTATCTCACACTGTAACTCATCAATGTTACAACACAGATGTAAAAATTATTACAAAAACGATTCCCATTATTATTAAGAATTATAAACTAAAATAGGGCAGATACTTTACTAGTATAAACAGTTCCAACATTACAGAAGTAGATCAATTTAGTAATGAATAAAAGACTGTCATTGGAGAACATCCACAATTCTAGTTTTTACAAATGCTGATAATTCCACTTATGGTTTTCCAGAGCTTGTTTCATAATAAAATTGTTAATAATGTGGGTGATTTCCCCCAGAATTCTAGTGTGTGTTATGAAAAACTAGTATTTCAAACAAATTAAAATTACTAATACTGCTACAACTACTACTACCAATTGTAAACTAACTGTGAAAGGCTGTAGTTACATACTTGGAAAAAAAAGTTTAAAAACACAGTCAAACTACTTACATTAAATTAGTTTCCAAGTAGAATTTCCAATGAAGAACAGTTTACTTCAAGAAGTAAAAGAGACATCTGTTAATAAAAGAAAATTTACTTATTTCATTTCAAAAATCACTGATTTTTACTGATGTAAGGAATCAACACGAACTACATCTCAGATTTCAGGGACATACAAGTACTAGAAGGTACTGAATACAGACTTCTGCATAACAACTACACAATACCCAGAATCTCTAAGTAAGAGCTACTATTTTTAATTTACCAACAGCTTTCCAAAGTGGAACAGCTGCATAGCATATTTCTTTTTTATCTTCTTAATGTTGGGTAATGTTGGCCACCATAATAATTCCATTTTCTTCTTAAGAATGACCAACAGGATAGTATAAACCTTATAACTCAATATAATTTATAGTACAAAGAAAGACATGATACGGCTATGGATCCATCCAGATGGAGGCAACTTAACTTGGAAACGAAACTTCAGCAAGTCATTACCCCATACTTAATTAGCACTTTCACATAAGCATAAAATAGGCAATTTCTAAGATTTTAAATTACAGCACTACTTTTCTCAACATGTCACAGAATGTTGACAACTCTTTTCAATTAAATTGTTGAACGTGATTCTCAGTAACATAAAAGTGATCATCTGTTTCTTACACAAATATACACTCCAGCTGAAGGCTGAAGTCTTGTAAGTTTCAGTTTGCTCATTCTTTTATACCATATTACATCAACACTTTAACCATAGGCTGCAGTATTCACTAACTGTCTTGTTTTCCTTCCATGTCCTGACTTGGACTCATTGAATTTTCTTAGAAGAAAGAAACTAACATTTTGGGATTTCCTTCTTTATCCAAAATGAGGATAAAATCTGACTTCATAATGAAAAAGGTTACATCTTGCAAGAAAAATCTACCAGAACTTAGATTCAACAATTTAATTACTAGGTCCCAACACAAGAAAAATGCATGTGCAAAATCTACTACTGGGTCAGTGACAAAAAAATTAAACCAATGTTCTAAATGACAGAGGAGGAGCCAAACAATGGATTTACTACCTTTTCTGATTAGTTTTAACTTTTTCTTTCTTAAACATCCTTTGCTCCTCTGCTGGTTGATTCCCAAGGTTACATACTTGTAAGGAAGAAACTACACAATCTGCTGTTTCCTTTTTGGTAGAAATATGCTTTGTAAATACAAAGGACAAACACTATTAAAATCATTATTTGCAAGCAGCTTTCCCAATCTTCCATTTAGGATAATACTTCTGAGTCCTGAAATAATCAGTGTGTATTGAAGGAAGCAACACCTATTCATATTATAATCCAGGCTTTTCTACCAAAGATAGAGATACTGTGGCTCTCATTTACAAGCTGTACATGGACCCCCAAGGTTGTTTTTGAAGGGCTGATTTTCAAAACTATTTAAAATACAAACAAACAAACAAATAAAGCCCTCAAAATCACAGCACTGTAACAGCAAATATTTCTTAGCTAGAAGAAGAATGACTTTAAGACATATTTATTTAGGGACAAATTGATTCAATTATTTGTTACAAAACCATATCTTAATTTTCCAACAGAAGAAATGATGTCTTGGAATTTTAAGAAATTTTTTTCAGGTTTGACTTACCTCATGATTGTGACAGTAAAGAAAAAGTTTTAAAATAGATACTATTTTAAAATCAGTATCAGAAATCCTCAATCACATGATTTGGAAGGTGTATCTCTATTGTCCACTTATCAAGTATAATCCATTCCTGTATCTAGGAGAATTTTGCTTAATTGCCAGAATTGTCTCACACAGCTCTGTGATCTCAAGCAATTCACAATTACTATTTATCATCCCACTTCCATAAATGCAGCTCTGAAATTTTTTCATAGCATTAGTATGCACCAAAGCACTCTGGACCAAAAGCATTCTGTATGTTGAAGCACCTTTCTCACTTGTCTTTACATTTCTCTTATTTTTGGTGCTCAGGAATAAAGTTTAGTAATATACAGCCTAAGTAAGTAGCTTTCTCCCTTTGACTGCGTACTTCCTTAATGCCAACATAGATTTTAAATGATTTATCAAACTGTTTGGTAAACAATGTGAAAGACCCTCATTCCTATTCAACACTTCCTTCATATTTAAAATTATGAAAATATTTTCCTGTCTGGTATTCTCAGCAAAGAGTTAAAAGCACTATTGAATTTATCTTTCCTGGACTTTTAAAACAGAAAGTGCCATTTTATTTTGATCTAGGACTTCTTTCTTCAATTAAAACTCAGAATTTTGTCTATTTCAAATTCGGTAATTGAATTTAGTTTTTCTTTAAGTTCTGACATTGAAAAGAAGGAGGGAGGCAGAATCTCTTTAAGTCCCCCTTTATAGAAAGATGTGGTAGGACTTCTAGTGTATGAAAGTATCTTCAATCAACAACAACAAAAAAGAAAAGCAGCATTTTGGGGGACCAACTAAACTGAGGTGGTAATTTACCTTGAACACTTTTTTTACATTTGCAATACTAGTGAGAATCATCATGATTCCATGGCCAGATTAAGAGAACTAACTGACAACTAGAGATTTATTTGAAATGAAGGCACCTGGTATGGTTCATTGATTTGGTCATATTATTGTATTCTCCATGCCTTCAATGAAAAAAAAGAAATAACAGTTACATCAATAGTGAAGTTTTGGGGGTTGGGAGTTTTTTTCTTTTTCTTTTTTAAATGGGTATTCTAAAAACATATATTAATGTATTTTTGCAGTAAGATTTCTAATTTATGTATCTGGAAATGTATTTCAAACTAAAAAGTTAAATTAAGACTCTCCAGATACACGTGGTTTGAAGAGACAGGTGTCTGCTAAGGAAGGCAGGAGCCTCCCCTGAAATTGAAAATGTAAATCCTCTCCCTCCAAATTGTTATAATTTTGAAACTAAGGGGGCTCTCAGGGAAAGATGCCTGGCAAAGTTGGGAGCAGGAATAATGGTTCTTTATTTGGGAAGAAAATTAAAAACAAAACCAAACTAAACAATGCAGTAATACAAAACAACACTGACAGAGTCAGAATATGACCTGACACCCTGTTGGTCAGGGTGTCGGTAGCAGTCCAATTGAAATGGTGGCTGCAGTCCTCCTGGAATGACAGATGGGGTTCTGTTGAAGCAGTGATCCTGCAGAAGGGTGTTATCTTCTGTTGTGTTGTGTTCTTGTATGTTTTAGTTGCATTAAGTTGTACTTTGGTTTACCCAGTTCCCCCCTGTAATAATGGTTCTGCCCCTACTGCCTCCGCCCTTCTTTTTAATGTCAATCTCCCTACCTCCTCCCCCTGTTCCCCAAAAGAGGCTGAATCCTTCCCTTAACCCCTCCCCAGTGTCCTGTCCTTCACTTGACAGTCCATCCCCTGCTCTAGAAACTTCTACCAAGGGTGTAAAGTGATAGGTTCAAGGCACTGGGGCCCCTTTCTCGGGTGGCCCTTATTGGTCCCCCTACCTGCTTGTTTCCCTGATCCCCACACCCTCCTATATCCCCATTGGCAGGCAGGCAAACCCCTCCCTGGTTTACTTCCCCCTTTATAACACCCTGCAGACCCCACTTTGGTTGTCTTCATTTGGCTGGATTCCGTGCTTTAGAGATTTCGTTTGAGTTCCGGAATAAACGTGGACTTTGCCCTCAACTGGAGTCCACTCTCCTACCTACATCATGCTGCTGTCTTGTCTGAAAGGTGAAAGCCTTAGCTGCTCTCCTGACTTCCCGAGGAACGGGAGAGTGTCCCCCGCTGCTCGCTGTGCCAGAGCAAGCTGGGGTTGACTCCAAGCGCACACTCAGAGAGGCACTGGGACAGTCTTCCTCTGGAGATTCAGCCCCACTGACCAATATGACCCATCCTCTCCACCTCCCTACCCCAACTGGCCCCAGATGCTCATTCCTCCCCTGAGGATTCCCTCTTGGTTAGCTGTTTGTATCCACCCCCTGACTTGTATCTGTACAAAACCCCTTGGAAATATAGCTAGGGGCTTCTTGTCCTGCTCCCTTCACCTGGAATAAACCGTTCCTTGTGGAACCTCAAGATGGGGAGCCTCTTCTTTCTCCTCTGCCTGGTCTCTGTCGTGGCTTGTGTCTAGCATCTTGAAGCAAGTGGCTCTAAAGGTTCTGCCTCTGGTAAATCCTCACACCGAGGCAGTTCCCCATGCCTGGTGTGGCAGTGGAGTTCTAAGAGCTAGCCCAGGTTCCGGAAGTCACATCACAGTCCCACATTCAAATTATATGATACTCTTGCTTTACCAAGTAGTTTGGTATCTGTATCACTGAATGTTCTCAGTTTAGAAACACAGAATGGCCAAATACAGTCCTGCCAAGTATTAATTTCCCGTGATGCTTTTCCTTAGGAAACAATATTATTGCATCTTCCTGCTTCATAATAATTTACTAAGTTGATGAAATGTCTCTGACTTACAGCAGTGCTTTTACTTCCTATCTCCACCTAAAGGGCCATACCATTGAAAGTTCAATGCTGCACTGCAGCTGAGAGAGAGGAGTAAGGAATATGTGAAACCAAGATCAGAGAGCAAGGGGATGAGGCGCTCCAGGCACTGGTCAAGCGATTTCTGTACAGCCCATGCTGGAGTAAGTTTATCTTGATAGAACTGTGGCCCATGTTGAAGCAGTTGGGAAGGACTGTATCCACAGAAAGGACCCACTTGGGAGTAGTGGAAGAGTGTGATAAGGAAAAAGGGAAAGTGAGGAGCTGCTACAGGTTGATCCGAGCAGCCATTTCCTGTATCCTGGCACCACTCAGGGAGAGGAGTCAAGATTAAAGGACTGAAGTTGAGCCTGAGAAAAAGCAGGAGCATGAAGGGAAGGCATGTATAGATATTCTGAATTTGTTTTTCACCATCCACCTCTATTTTAATTGGCAATAAATTAAATTATTTCTCCCATGTCCGTCTGTTTCCCCTGTGATGTTACTTAGTAGATTTTTTCTCTGTCTTTTATCTTGACCCATGAATTTATTCTATATTTCTCTCCATCCTGCTGATGTTCAGGAATGAGAAAACCACTCTGTGTGTGTCTTGCAGGCAGCCAAAGTCAACCCACCTCGTGTAGTGGAATTTGTCACAAAGAAGAAACAGAAAAATCAGATAAAAGGATTTGAATTCATTGACAGACAAGCTATAAGGACAAAAATACCCTGCTCACTTAAAATTGCAAACTGTAGCAGAAACAGAAAATGTTAAAACTCACATTAGAAAGTCTTGTTACTCATGACACCTTCTAAGAAAGTCTATGACACTTTATAACTTCATGGTTCACAACTGCCAAGAATTCACAGAACTTTATCTTTTTTTGCTCCTGCCCTCACATACATCTTCATATTTTCTAGCACGTGATGTAAACCCTCTTATACTTCCTTGCCTTGTATGATTGGACAATGGAGTCTTACATGCTAGTCTGACAGCAAAGGTATTTTTCTTACATTTCTTCAAGTTTTAGGGTTGACTTAGCTCTCTTCTGCCTCAAGTAACAAATCCCTGTCTCTAAGGTGTTTCTTCCTACTAAACTGAGTTCTCAGCTCTACTTCTAAAGTTAAATCATTAACTTCTATAATAATCCTTTGAAAGAATTAAGGCTTGGTATCAATAATTTCAGAATTTTTATCCAATCTTGTTGGTAAAACCTGGAGACAGAGATCTATATTTTAATACATTAATGATCTGTCTTAGACAAGACCTCAGAAATCTGAGGTCCCATTGCCCTTCTTTTATTTACATTAGCAGTAAATGAATTATGTAATTAGTTTAAAAATCAACCTGAGAAAACAGATACAGAGACACTGTTACATCTTCAATGTCTTGCTGTAAAGTACATGCAGTTAACACTTTGTAGCCATTTTTTCTTCTAATGCTATTGTATCCTTTTAATTCTTATTTACTGTTTCTTGCAGGAATATTTTGAGGATTAAATTCTGAATGACAGTACAAACACTGAAGGAATAAATATATTCTTCATTTTTGCAACTCTTCTCAGCTTCAAAATCACTGCTTTCCATCACTCTCTCTATCAAATAATTGATTGGTTTTGTTGTACAGAGCAATATAGTGCAGGTCTTTTCCAAACATGCCTTCATATTTTATATGTTGCATGTCAGGTACAGAAGCACGATTCCTCTTTCAGACAGCGCTCCTGCTTATCCTTCATTTAGTAATTGCAATGAACTGTTCACATATGATTCCTTCAAATTCTTTAGTATATTTTTCCTAACAGCATTAGGATTAAATAACAAATCTTAGCTTTGAGCTGAATTCTGCACACTCAAATAGCTCTTCTCAGAAAGAGACTCAGACACTAAAAACTGTGACTCTTTATAAACTTATTTATACCTAGAAGTACTGAAGTACCAAGACTACTCATTAGTATAACTTCTAGTATGACCTACCCATTATACCTCCACAACTCAGAGAGAAAAAAACAGTCTTACACAACTTGCACTAAGTCTAATGTAATACATTTTTTCAGTTGGTCCAGTTAGAGAATTGCATTACTCCATACAAAGGGCATAGTTTTCAAGGTTTTGGCCAAATGTAACCAATATGCTAGCATAAAATATGTTGGTTTGCTAGAACTGATGCCTAAGAGTGGCCTTCCTGTAGCAGAGAGGAAGCTCCAAACATCTGCATTTGTAAACACTTGTAGTGCAAGCTCTGTCAGATTGGAATATGAGCAGGGGAAACTTGTGAATGAAATAGGCATGCAAATAAAATTTCCAGGTGTAAATATAGTGTTACACATAGTAGCATATAGTTATGCCACTTTATGTGTCTTAACTTCAGTAAATTAGAAAAACTAAGGCTGACACGTTACAAAGAATTGGCATTATATGCATAAGGCTACATAACAATGCTTATCAAATGAAAAACAGGTTCCTGCTAACACATGGTCACAGAGGAGGGCCTGCAGCACAAGAAATGCCTTATGATGGGAGCTCATTAAGCAAGGGTGCAAATTCCAACAGACCTGCCCAGTATAATGCCTCTTGCTGGGATATTCTACCTGCCAAGTGTACCTGATCAATGCTTTACAAACCAGGCCAGCTGGCCAGCCATGTGAATTTGGGAAGACAAATCATGAATGAGACCTCTAGAAGTTCATGATACACCACCAAGCAAACAAGGAAAGCAAGAAAGGTGCCAGATGAACAAGACTTGGATGATATGACTGTTGCAAACCCTGAAAAAGACACTCTGCCCTAGAAATAGTATAACAGATCTGTAAAGGAGAGTTATGGCATATTAAACCTACCAACATGTAGAACCTGACATATTTTGATTACTCAGGTTAATATCTAAGAAGAGAAAGAAAAGTACAGTTTACACTCAATTTATACTTTTGTTAGCTAAACATTGAGAAGGAAACAGTAATAGACATAACGCTTATTTGACATCTATGGTCTACACCCTGCAGCTGCTTCTGGAGAGAATTAATGATTCCAACAATCTCAGGTAAATTAGACCAAACAAAACAGTACTTCAAAGAAAAGTGTGGACTTTTCTCAGATGTCCTGATGCATATTAACTTTAAAGGCTTATTATAACCATATAAATGCCCCTGTTTATATTAGTAATTTCAGCTTTTCAGCAAGATATTCAGCCAATGCAGAGATAGTGTGTTTCTGTAGAGGTCCAGTTGTGTATAGATAATCTGTTCAGACAAGGTAGCAATCTGTTAAAACTTTAGTTGATTGTAATGTGTAGTTTTAAGCAAAGCATTAGTCATGCTTGTCCAGCGACCAGTTTGTTGTTCAATTTAATTAAATCCATATAGTTAAGAAATTTTATGCATACATTTGTACCAGCCAAAGGTGTTATTTTTAAATTGAAAATAATTTAAATTATGTACTGACATATTTTTTTACTAATCACACTAATAATGTAAGAAATTTATAATTAAGTAATGAAAAAAATCTCTATGCTTAGTTGGTCAAACTTAACCAATATATCTAACTACTCACTCTTTCTTTTTTCTTCCATAATTCCAGTTTCTGTGCACTGCAGTTGACAAATCTACCTGCACTTTAAGTATTGGCAGATAATTGATATTTAAATCTAACAAGACTTTGCGTATTACATAAAATTCTTTTGGAATAATCACTTCTGATCAACTGTTTGTGAAGACCTAAGCAAGTCGCAGATCTAAACTAAACTGATTTCTAACAAGAGTAATCTGAAAGAGGCCCACAGACTAAATTGATAAAAAAATTCAGACTTGCTTTTCCCCCTAGACCTGAATGCACTGAATCAAATTATTTTTCTTTCAACTAATTCTATAAAATAACTGAGGTTTTTGTCACTGTTGTTTTTCTCTAAATCTTATCTCTCTAGTCTTTAGCAGTTTGCAGCTGGCTGGTTGGTTAGGCCCAAGTGAGGACAGGATTCTGGGTATCGTAAAAATAAAAGGAGTGTGAGAGGCAAAGAAAGGAAGAAAGAAGGCAAGAAAGACTCAAGTCACAGGATAATGACTGTGTTACTTACATAAATTGCTATTGATTCCTTCTTAGTAGAAGAGAGAATGTAAAATTAAATGGAATAACAGTAGGGATACAAAATGAACAAAAAGAAGCAAACTAGACAATACCTGGTACATTTAACAGCTACTCAAGAGAAAGAAAATCTTTGCTACGAAATTATATCTCAAGTTATGGTCTTTGAGATCTTCAGGACATGTTTCAGAACTACCTGAAGGGTAGAAGCAGAAGAATCAAAGTACTAAGTGTAGTGAAGGAGTTGTTTAGAAAGAAGAGAACAAAAAGCAAAGAAACCAGAATATAATTTAGTGCATAGTTAAATCTTAAGGCTATTTCTTGCATCTATCTTGCCTCACTAAAACTGCTAGATGCAGTATTGAAGGCTTCAATACTTTAAAAAGAAAAAGCTTCTTTATCCAGAATTCTAAATGTTAAGAATAGAACAGTGGTAAGTCCTTTCTTAAACATAAGTTACTGTGATAAAGATGAACCCCTACCAGTGTTAGAAAGATAAATAACCTGAAAACATAGACATTGAAAGTGATTCTGTTCACTGCATAACAGTGCAACTGTGTTGTACAGTGCATTGATTTTCTCTTGTCTATAAGCAAAAATCCAACTCACAAACTGCTGGGGTGAGGTAAATTGGTGACTCCTTAGGCACAATAAATATTCTCACCCACACCCTGGTGAGGTGCCAGAAACTTGCAATACAGCTTCACAAAAAAACAATTTAATTCTTTATTTTATATTTAATTATAATTTATTCCACAGGTGGTAGCTTTCTGTAACGAGAAAAAGCTTTGTCCATCTGTCCCTAAAATGTTGTGCATTACGTGTATTTCTTTCTTGATGCAGACTGAAAGCTGTGCGTACCAAAAGTCAGTTTTACTTACAGTATAAAATGCTGCTAAGATAGCAATGTCAGCTATACTCTACTATGGCATCTGGGAAAGAAGGAATTAGTTAAAGATGCAATATGAAGAAAAGTGAAAGAAAAGTCCTTCTCTCACATGGAAGTGGAGAAAGATCTCCAGACAATGTTTTGGCAATTTTTAAGCACTCTAAGTAACAACTGCTGTTACTATCACACTGCACAGAGATCATTGCATGTGCAGCTGCATGGTGACCTAGTTCAGACAGTTAAGGGGCTAATTTTTGGCTCTCATAGCAGATGAGGTTGGTATCACAGCAGTTCTGACTCCAGTTATTTAAATCATTGTAAAAATATACCTTCAAAAGGGATTTCCAAGGCTCAGAACTGAGAAACTCTACTAAACATATCTAGGGTAAAGAAAACTGAAAAAGCCAAGAAGATTATTAAGTAAAATACAACAAACATGTAGGTGTGCTAGTTTTGGCTGGGATAAAATTAGTTTTATTTACAATAGCTGGAATGGGGCTATGTTTTGGATTTGTGATGGAAACAGTGTTGATAAAGCAAGTATGTTTTAATTACTGCTGAGCAGGGGTTATGCAGAATCAGTGCTTTTAATGCTCCTCCTCCCATCCCACCAGTGAGGAGGCTGGAGGTGCCCAAGGAGTGGAAGCCAGGATGGTGGAGCCCGAAAGACCACAGGGTCAGACCATATGGTGTCATGCTCAGTATATAAAACTGAGGGGAAAAGAAGGATGGTAGGATAGGTGGTAGGGCGCTGCTCCTCTAGGGATGGCTGAACAAGCACCTGCCCATGGAAGGGGATAAGTATTTTTTTTTAATTTACCTTAATTACAAGTTATTTTTATTTTGACACTCTTCAATTCAAACTTGAGTCCATTCCTCTTTGCAGCACTCTTATCTATCACAAAATATTCTCTGTTAAGATGACTTAGGCAAACTTCAGTGCTTCAGTAAGGAACATAGTATAATTATCCTCTTGTTGTAAACTTTCAAGCTGTTTTCTTGTCCAAGCAATTCCTAAATGCATCTTTCTTAACTCCAGAGGGAAATTTTTTTTCTCTGCCATCTATCACTGAGACAATGTATGTGCCTCGTCTGGCCTCTGCAGCTCCTCAGACAGGGAACTGAGTGTGACAGCCAACACCACATCATACTTGGTGCACTGAAGGTTCCTTGGTAGGCTCCAGGAAACCTAACCAACTCAGCTGCAGGGTGGTGTGTGCAACAGCTGTCCCACACATCACTGAGCACCAAGGCAGCCAGCATTGTTCACCCTGGAAGAGTAACCATGACTTAAGGCCTCCAGCTGAGTGACTGTGGCTCACATGTGGGTTCAAGCCAACACAACTCTTCAATCCTGAATTAATTTGACAGCTGCTGTGACTATCTTTCTCTCGTATACCTACAGGGTGAGTAGCTTCCTTCAAGATCTCCTCCACTGATGACAGAACTGTTTTCCTGCTGATCTGACCTCTTTCACCCTTGCAGGGTGTTCAATGGTCTGGTGCCAGATGTCAGTCAGTAATGCCCCCATGTTATAAATGATCAAATCTGTAGTCAGATTTATAAAAATTTAACAGATTTATTAGATTGAATAACAAAAAAATAGAAAATTTCAAAATCCCACCACAGCCAAGTCAGCCTCGGGTGCAGCCACTGGGTGATCTTGGGTTCCTGCTGACAGAGTGACAGTGTTTCCCCTAAGGTTCACCCCGAGTGCTCTTCGCAGCCAGCTTATATACAGTTTATTCTGCCTGAGGCAGAGATGACCACATATTTCTTTGTGTCTCCTTGCATGTAAAGTTGAATCCATACATGTGCAGAAACAGACAAGGACAGTGCCCAAGACCCAGCCAAGTGTCTGAGTACCCAGGCAGAAGACGTATTCACATGGAGTAGGTGATGCTGGGCTCCTTGAGTACCGTAGATTTAATCAGTCCAGGTGTATGGTCTTGTGAGCTTCTCGAGACATTCCATTAATCATCTCCAGGAAGGTCCAGATGATATCTTCCATATGCTGGTGCCAGAGGAAACCCCCTCTGATAGCTCCAGTCTGTCCTATTCAGATCTGGTATTGTCTCTGCGTTGTCCGGGAATCGTTTACAATGTGCATAATTCCGTTCCCAGTCAGAGGAACTGCAAACCTAGCTCATGGCCCAGGGCTTCCCCATTCATACGGTAACAGGTTTGATATTATCTTAACGCCTTCCGGGAATTGGTTATAATGTGAATAGAATGCTGTCCCCGGCCAGAGTGGTTACAAACATAAGTTTGATTTTCTCCTAATATTTTATACATACATATATCTATTTCTACAGCATGAATTATCTCTGTCATATATAACACCCCACAATCCTCTTGCAGAGTGACAGAGCCTTACAGCGCAGGTGTGCTTTCATGGGGAAGAAGGAATGTAAGCTGCTTCCACTTTCCAGCGCCGTGCTGTGTTGTTTACAGCACTCTCTCACTCAGCTGCTACTTTCCTTTGCCACTCACTCTAGGAACATTTGGACACACAAAATAGTTTTTTGCTTGTCTGTTGCTTTTTTCGGGGTTGACTTGTTCGGTTTTTTCCAATAACAACCATGCGTCTCGTTAAACCATGCCGATCACGGGCAAGGAGCAGGTGTAGATATTTGGATTCAAGGAGGAAGGCCAGCTCCCTGCCTGGGAACAGTCCAAACCTCTTTAAGCACGCCTCATCACGCTTGTGACCACGTAAAGTGAGAAACGCCGTTGCATTTGTCGTCGGGCCGTGATTTTACACCGAAAACCGCAAACAAAACCCCTGCGCAGCGCAGAATCAGGCAACCCTGCTCCTCGGGCAGCGCCCTGCGCCCGCACACCGGGATGGGAGTATTCCCAGCACTAGGCAGAAGGGAGGTAAGGGCAGATGGCGAGCGGGAGCTGCAGCGAGCCCGCCGGCTCCCAGAGCGACCGCACGGCTTCGCCGGTGCTGTGCGAGGCCCAGCAGCGGGGCTGCTACTCATCGCCCCCGCCCGAGGCTCCTCCTCCCGCTGCCGGTCGGTCCCAGGGCGCAGGGCTGACATCACGCCCGGGGTTTCCATCCGACCGCGGGAGGGGGAGGCTGAACGGAGCGGCGGCGTGATGGCGGCGGTCGCCAGGACTTAGGAGTCGGCGGCGGAGCGGAGCTGCGCCCACCCCGGTTCTCCCTGCGCCCCTCCCAGCGTGGTCCTGACCCCATTGTTCGAGCGATAGAGCGAGCGAGCCCGCGGCGCGGGCAGAGCGGAGCCGGCAAGAGCAGCGGCGGCCGCACAGGCCCGGCCGCGGCCGCGGGAGCCGCCCGCGACCCGGGGCTGCGGTACGAGCGGCAGTACGCCCCGCGGGGCGCATCATCGGGGTCCCGGGGAGGGTTGGGCCAGTCGGGCCCTACGCACTGCAGGTAGGCAAAGGCCGCCATGGCTCCCTTCGCCGGCCGGGAGATGAAAGCCAGAGGGGGGCGGGCGGTGCGGAGGAAATGCGGGCCCGCTGCCGGTCTCGAGGGGGGTCGATGCCCGGCTGGCTCGTCGGGCCCTCTGCCTGTTCTCTGTGGAGAAGAGGGAGGGATTCTCCGGGACCGAGGTGGGCAGTGTGGCCGAGCTGCTCCCGCGCGCTCCTGCGGGGGGAGCCAGTGCGGAGCCACCCGGGCGGCCCGAGAGCGGCTTCGCTCCGGGCCGTGGGGGGCGCCGGGGGAAGCGATCGTGGAGGGCGGCGGCGATGGCCTTGGAAGCGCTGCCAGAGAGCGGCGCCCGTGCAGGCCGCGCCGATTGCCGTGCGAGCGGGCGGTGCTGCCCGCGCTCCCTGTGGGCGGGCAGCGAGAGAGAGGCGCGGGCGGTGGAGGATGAGAGTCAAGATCGGATCAGCCCGGAGCAGAGAGCAGGCGGCGGGGAGAAAGTTTTGCCGCCGCCCGCGATGTTTCCTGAGTGTCCAGGGCGCGGCGGTTCGTGCTGTCGCGGGATCTCCCGGCGCCCCCCGACTTCCCCGCGGGGTCCCCAGTCGTTCTTCGCGGCCCCGCTGTGGCTGCGGGGCTCCTTCCGATCTCGCTGCCGTTCCTCATCGCCATTGTTCGCGGTCCGGAGCGGCCCGGTGGTGTCAGCGCAGTGTCCGCCCCAGGGCGAGAGTTCCCTCACTACCGCCTCGATGGGCTCGGGTTTGGGCTGTAGCTTGTTCTTGGGGAGCACCCCGGGCAGGCAAGACCCTAATCGCCTTCACACCACTAAGTCCACGAGGGCGCGAGTTGATCTGATTATCACTGAGCTTATACTTGCGGCCTATTTACCGTGAGCCTAAACTTTCTCTGGCTGCATCGAATACTGACTGCGTAGTAATCAGGCCTAGGAGACTAATGTATACGGTATAATGATCATTCCATCTCTGGGATCTTGCTGATTTGATTTTGTGGAAGCTCGTGTACAGTCTTTTATCTTCCTGCTCCTGCCCACAGCTGTAAGTGGGTAGCATTTCTTGTGTTCCTGAAAATGCTTGCACTATATTTTGTGTATGAAATACATTTTACTAAGAAGATCTTAGCAGAATATTAATATTTACTTACCTCATCTAGTAGGCATTTTTTCTTTAATATTTAGATCTGTTTTGTCCTGCATTCAATACTATGCCCAAAGTTAAGACACGACGTATAGTGCAGATAGGCAGTAAATTGTTCTCACTCCACAGTACTACTGAAAATATAATTTCTGTAATTTTTCCTATTCTGGAGCTAGTAGTTCAGCAGAAACTGAGCACCATCCATGAAAAATTGCATAAAGAAGCATAATGGCAAAAAGAAGTCCGCTAGACCGCTGCTGCAGTCAAACAAAAAGCAAGACAATTTTTCCCTGCATTTTGTGTATTTTATTTAGATCTTCCAGTTTTTAAAAAAAATAATTAATATGAAGACCTGGTGTTATCTGGACATTATTTTTTCTTGTTTTCACAGATAGCAGGAATTTTTTTGTTTTTCTTCAGAAAAGGAAATAGTGATAAAATGATCAGCCATGAACAGGTAACACACACACAAAAAAAAGTTTTTTTGAGTTACAGACATGATGTCAAACATGCCCCCTTTCACTGCTAGTGGAAAAAAAAAGTTTATTTTTGGTATATCTTTAATTGCAAACATACTTTAAAATTGTGTTAATGTTTTCCTTTCCTGTTTTAGGTGTTTTGGGAGAAATCTTGAATACCCGCTGAGAACACTAACGCAAACTCATACAGTGTCCGGAAAACATACAGAGTAGCAAGAAGTGGATTCCTGATATCCACCTTGTACCTTGAGTGGACTTCTATTTATTTTTTTAAACTTTTTAATATTTACAATGAATGGGCACAGTGATGAAGAAAGTGTAGGAAACAGTAGTGGAGAGTCAAGGTAAGCACTTGTTTATTTCAGTTATTCTTGGCTATGTATTTTCTTACATTTTATTTACTAAAACTAATTTATATTTCAACTGAATGCTGAAATGTGGTGGTTAGCAGGCAGATCGTCGTAAGGAAGACTGGCTTTGCTTTCTTACAGGTGCTTTATCTGCTTGTTACGTTCACATCATTTCAGCTATGAATGGGAGTGATCATAATAAAGCTGAAGTAGCATTAAAGCCATGTCAGCATCCAGCAGCATAGTATCTCTCTTGAGGGAAAAAAGTGCCTGAAAAAACAAATTCAAAACCATTGAATTAAAGTGTTAAAGCTATCCTCTATAAAGTGCAAGGCACACACGCATAATATATGTTGTATAAAACGCTAATTAGGGTGTCTTTAAAGAAGCAGTGGTTCACGCCAGTTTTTGATATGAAATACTTTATGATTCTGTCATTCTTCAGAGCTGCCAGACTTGTGTAGCTGAAAGTGTTAACTTTGTTTTTGGAAGTGAAAGAACTGTTGTCCAGCTGTGTTCTTAACTAAAAGGAAACCTAAAATCAGTTCTCTAATGTCAAATTACAGGCTTCTATCAAGTGCAGAACGTTAAGATGTTTGGAGAAGGATTAGAATGTCCTTGTGTTTATGCAGGGTGACAGCCAGTTTGTAGGGGGTGGAATTAAGTTCACTTACTGGAACAGTTCTAAGCTCAAAAAGCCCCTCCTGTGCTGCAAAGTTCAGATTTCTAAAACTGGAAATATGATAAACTTAGAGGTTTAAAAATCAACTTATCAATAAAAGGTGAGCATTAGACTTCTCTTCTAAGAGGTGGTTTGTGACTGTGCTGTTTTTCTGCCCCTCTTCCTGTCAGATTACAGCCTGTTCAACTGGTTAGCTAATTCTGTCAGTCAGAGGGCCATAAAGAAAACTACGTTCTGCAGACTATGAAACTTACAGCTGGTTAGAGAGAGATCTGAATTACTGCCTCAAGAGAAGAAATGCAAGAACAACATATAACTGCCAGCTAATCAGACAGCCTGTGCTGGCCATCAAACTTCTACAGTGTATGATGGACTGGGAAGACAGGGAAGAGAGAATTGTTTAGGAGGCCCTGGGTACAAATCACAAGGAAATTTATGAACAGTGAAACTAAAGAGACTTTTATTATTGTGTATTCTTATGTCAAGATTCCGGTTATATGCAGAAGTGTCGTAGAAAGACAGTAGATTCTCAATTTTGTGAATAATTTGTAAGCTCTTAACACATAGTAATTTTTGAAGATTTCTTCTTCCTATAAAGTTGATACTGTTACAGTTAACAAACAAGTATAAAGTCTCTTATGGGAAATAATATTGCTTGTAGCTTAAAAAAAAAGGCAAAACAAAACCTTCCAAGGAACATGAACCTACCTGGGACAAGTTAGCATGTGAATTTTCTTACTGCTTGAAAGAAGCCACCTTGCTAAATGTCTATGGAGAATCTATTTTGTATTGAACTGTGATTGCTCATAACTATCTGTATATCAAAGTTACTTAAAAGCTGTAGCAGTTCATAAGACTAAAGTAATTAAATGTCATAACGTTCCCACGAATTTAATGAAAAATAACTATCAGGAGGATGCACAGTGCTCAAAACTTCATTTTTGCCTGGAAAATGAGGCTTTATTCTTCCTCTTAAATGTCCTGCTGAGCACATCTTAAAACTTTTAAAAATTTTAAAATCCAAACAACTCTGTTTCCTAGACTGTGTCACTTGATAACCCATAGTCTAATTCACAGGCAGGCCTTGGAAAGTTTATTTTCATGTTCATTATCAGAAAGCTGTTTGTATAAGTGAAGCAAGAAAACTTGGCATTTAAAATGATAGAACTCTCTTCAGTCTAACCTAGTTCTGTTATTAAAATAATGCAAAATATTTTTATATGACTTAGCCTTGGTTTATAGCTGAGCAGTTTTTTACTTTAATGTGTAGATTTCGAGTACTCTAGATGATTTTCACCCTGAGGTGAGGTACCTTAGCAAGGTGCAGCTGTAGACGGATACTTTACTGTAACTTGGGATGTGTTGCTGTAATTATCCTTCTAATCTGGATGTATGAATTTTAGAGGATGGAGGTAGAAATTTGCAACAGAATATGTTTCCTAAGCTTATAGTGATCCCATTCTGTTCAGAATGCTAGGGGTGGAAATGAAATAAGTGAAGAAAGCAATTGAGAACTGCTGCTGGGAGTGAATTGCAAAGAAGATCAAATTCAAGAATTAGTAGGAAAAAAGAAGAGGTGAAGATGAGTACAGTGATCATCTAAGCGGCAGCATTGGTGTTAAGTAGGAGAAGTCTTTGAAAATTTGTGTCAGTTTGCAAATTCGATACTGCAGAAGTGCAGTAAAACAGTTTGCTTGCCTTTGGTATATGGTGTCAAGTTGCATTCCTGTGTTGTTTTATTTTCATTACTTTCATTTATTTTCATTCATTTCAAATTTTCATTCATTTTACATTCATTTTATGGAAACACCATGACTTGAAAAAGTTGTTGAAAGCTTGTAGTATTCTTAGCAGTAGGAGGGCTGGAGAAGGGACTGATCATAGACCTTTGACTTGGTGCATTGTGGTAAGGGATTCTAGCTTGCCTTTATTCACTGTGTCTAGCTATGAAGGTGATTGTTTTTTCTTAAGTGAGAAGAATGAACAGTTTGCCACACTGCTTCATACCTTTCCAGCATTGAATCTATTCATCTGTCTGCTAGATCACTAGAAAACTTTCCCTGGTTGCAGGTATTCATCCTGAAGTTCTCTTTTGCTACAGGTGGAAAAGTGCATGGCCACACCATTTGGACTTTGCCTATTTCAGCCTCTGAAGCTCTAAATCACTACTAGAACTGAGCGTGATGGAAATTGTTGTAAACATTGTTAACTAATCTTGTTTCTTGGTATTCCAGTTTCTGTCCAGTAATCACAATGGAGTCTAGTTTCCAGTTTCTTGTTTACTAGAAATAACTATTCTATAATGTTTTTATGTAGCTCAAGGTAAAATATCACAGATACTGTTTATCTGGATAGCAAGTGAGTGTAGACGCAGACTTATTAGCAGTATGCTGAGAAGCTTACTCAAGCAGAGTGTCTTTGTATAGTGTTCTTGACGTCATTCAGTACAATTCATCATATAAACTTCAATATGAATACATACATTCAAGTTACATAGCAATAAGAAAGCTTAATCAGCAAGGAAGGGCAGTTGTACCTGAACTGCAAGACAAGTGCTAGGTAGAACAAGGACTGCAGTCCTTCCTTGCTGGGCACTATTTGAATAACAATCTGATTTCCCATCTCTTTGCTGTTATGTGTTTCTGCAGAACAAGGTATAGAGGACTTTAGCATACCTTTCTTTCCTAGGTAAAAAGGCATGTGCTCAGTGTTGCTTGAGTGGAAGGTAGCTGGCCATTTTTACAGTAAGCAGGAAACAGCTGCTTATACCAAAGACTTCTACAAGTTTTTACACACTTGAAAGTTGATGTTAAAATAAGATAGGAGTTTCAGTGGGTTTAATTTGTTTTGTGAACTGCATAATCTCTGAGCCACATAATTAAGTAAAGAGTAAAGATGTGGTCAACAGGCTTCAATTTACTCTATAAATGCATGCCTTCCATAGAAAGTAAAGATGATTTGTTTAAAGCTGTGAGTTTAGGTTCTTGCTTTCCTGAAATCTAAGTAGGAGTTAAAACAGAGATTGACCAAGCATATTTGCAGAATTATTTGTATGCACTGGCTTCTTTTTAGTTGGAGTTTAAGAGATGGTATTAGTAAAAATGTGTGTATACATCAAGAGAGAGCCTATAAATAAAACTGTATATGTATTTAGATACGTATTTACTGCACAGGAATTCTCAGATCAACAAAAGTACCTGAATGGTGAAGAAAACTGTTGGTAGCATGAACTGTAAATAGCTAGTGGATAAAGCAAGCTCTTTGCAGTATTTTTCTCCTTAATTTACAAATGGTTATTTTATCAGGAACAATCTCTTAAAAAATTAAGCATACTAAAGTATGATAAGGTGTCCAAATCCAAGTTAAAAGCATCTTTTCCCTTCTTTTTGGAAGAGTTCAGAGAGAGCATGTATCCAAGCCCAAGTATTTTTTTCCTAGAAACCTTTCTAACTAAAAGGAAAAATTAAAAATTCATGGTCTGGCTCTTGATCTGCATGTGATCTTAACTTTGGTTTTGTAACTCTTGCTGAGTTTATCCCTGTGTTTTGTGTAACCCAACTGGATGTCACATACCTGTACCACATATTTTGAATTAAATTCCTTTATTCTGAGAGTTTCAGGATTTTAGCTGATGCAAGCTTTTCATGTTCCTCAAAACAAAGTGTTACGATCCCAGCAGTGTATACATCAGACCTGTCCAGATGTGGTCCCTCAGCTGTCTTCAACTGTTTTCTTTGGTTGGGTTTTTTTGTCTGTTTGTTTGTTGGTTGTTTGTTTGGGTTTTTAAAGGTTTGTTTTGTTTGTTTGTTAAATTCCATGTAATACTTTTTTTGCTGGTAGTCTCTAAGGAGCTTCCAGTAAAGACATCATTGTGTTGCTGCTGGATCCAGCTATGTGTTGAAGGTTTCTCAGATTACACAACAAAGTAGTAGACCCCTGGTAATCACTGATACCTCCTGCATGTGAAGCGTTCCTGGAACAACTTTGTGCTCTTAAGATGTGTGACTTGCATCTTTCAAATAAAGACTTCCAATGTAGTTCATAGATTCATGAAAGTTGGTAGGTAATCAGTTTAATTTTGATAACATTGCTTTGCTTACAGTAGCAGCAGCAAATAATTAGTCTGCAGGACAGGAAACACAATATTGGTGAATGTTAGCCCATACCAGGAAAATTCAATGCAGTTCATACTCTGTAATAGCTGAGAACAGGAAATAACATTTGGCAGATTGAACATTGTACTCTTTGTGCCCTCTGTTCTTTACTGGCAGTGATGAATAAGATAAATCTGCCTTATGCATTGTAATTAAGTTAAATAGTTAAGATTTCTGGAAGAAATAAAACTGTTTACATAACATTTGCATATAGAAACTTATTTGTAATTTTATGAGTTTGGCATTTAGTATCTGTTACTTCTGCATATTTTGAATGGGCTCTTCATATTCCTATGCTTTTCTTCCTTCAGCTTTTTTTAACAAACCCAGTAACCAAGCATCAAAGGAGACAGTCCATTGTCATCTCAGATATCTAAGTTTCAAAGACTTTGCAGATAGAAATCTCTTTACTTTTTAGTGTGTTGAGTTTTAGTTTGCTTAAATAGTTATGCTCTGTCTTACTAGCCTTGAAACAGAAGATAACTAAGGTAACATTGTCTAATGAATGCACTTGAAATCAGTGATGTTAAATTAGCTGTTATTGGTTCAGTTACTATCCTAGACAGGAGTCTAAATTTTCTGTCAGTTCCTCCAGAATGTGGCTTGTTTAGCTTTCCATTTTAGGATTTGTATTCCTAGTGCCTAGTTTCTCAGTGTACGATCCTCTCAGGGGCATCTTGTTCTAAAGAATCAGCTAGTGAAGCTGAACTTGAGACTGTGGCAGCTAAACTAATGGCTATGTGGCAGGACTTGTTTTGAGCCTGTCATTTCCCCAAAGTGTTCCCCAGTTTCATTACATAGGTATTTATTCGGGGAAGTTGGAAAAAAAAAATATTTGTTTTAACCTGTTACCTGCTTTGGTACCTTCTTTAACCTATGTTTCTTTTCTTTCAAAGAGTTCATAAATAAATACTGCATTCAGGCGTAGATTTGAATATGTAGGGAGTACCCAGAGACAGTGTTCATTAAAACAACAGGCAAATTCTTTTCAGAGTGTTTCTAAATTCCATACGAAATCAGATTTGACATGTGCTGCTGTACAGTTGGAACTATCAAGGGCTGGAAGTAAGAGATTTCTTAAGTGTATATCCTGGAAAATGTTCTTTCTAGACTTTACACCTCAGTTTGTCAACATACACGAAACTAATTTTTCATGTACAACTTCCGTCCTGACATCTGCTATTCATTTTCAGTATATGCTGTTGGCCTGCTACTGAAAGTTACTGTTGACTGGTAAATTTATCATCATTACTGGGGTTTGTGTGCACAGTAAAGAAATCGTCTCACTTCAGCAGTACCAAGAAGATCATTAGTGCTTTATCCATCATGCTTGTTTCTACTTTCCATATCCTTATGAAGGTCCACTGTTCTGCAAAGTCTTTTATACTAGTGTTAGTTTAGTTTGGAGAGGGGACATTCAGTGTTTTAGGAAATGCCTAATGTTCCTTGCCATCGTTCCCCTAGAGATATGGCACCAGAATCTCATTAATTTGTGATATCAATTCAGATGCCTAGTTTTGTGAAAGTCAGTGGTGCTGCTTTGCACTAATGGGCATTACTTGTTGCAAGGAAAGTTGGTCAAATTATGCACCTAGTTAAATTGTATTAGCTGACGCTTAAAGTTCTTTGGCTAGAAAATAAATTGCTTATAGACTGTGCCTGGAAAAATGAAGGTGAAGTTAAAGAATCCCATAGGCCAACATGGAAAAGAAAGCAATCAGATATTATGACTACCTCACTGCTATTATCTCCCTGTGTTATTAATACCTGCATTGCAGAACTTAGGTTCTGTTTCTTAAGTGCAGGTAAACCGCCTTTCTGTCAGACAGGCTTTTTGTCTTTATCGTAGCAATAATTTTAAAAGTCAAATTTTAGCATAGTGTGAAATATTCTCACTTATCGTTTGGTTTGCATTAGTAGCTTCCATTGAGTATTTTCAGAACATATATGTTTTCGTCTTATTTCACATTTCCTTTCCTTTTCCACTTCAAGGAATATTAAACCATTTCTGAAATTCTGCTAATACAAGTTGTTGAAATCAGAGATTACTTAAGAGATTATTTGTCTTCATGCTCTGAAAAACTTTTAGATCTCTCTCCAGCTGATTATAATTATTTTTGCCTTGTTATAGCTGATTGTTGGGGTGTCCCATTTCAGCAGATGAAGAAAATGTCAGCTGAGCTACTAAAAATCTGTCTGAAACTTCTGTATGTATTTTCCTATGACCTTCAGAAACTGAAAACAATTGCATTTCAAAAACTGGTAAATGGGCTCTAAATTTGCAGTGGTGCTGCTAGACACTGCAGTGTGGTTTGAGTTGTCTATGCTGTTGCCTGTTTTATCAGTCACATCTGCAGTTCCATGTGCTAGGGAAAAGGAGAGATGGTGTTACACCATGTAGTAGATGTGCTGAAATTGAATAATACCAAAGACGTCTTTTTCATTTGAAATTGGTTTAGTGTTTTTTCCTAGATTATATGTTGATTTCCACTGGTTTATGCCTTGGTTTCAGGACAGCAGTCTCAAGAAATACTGCCTGATTGTTCCTGCTTGTTTCTTCCACATTTTCATAGATGCTTAAGGATGTTTATGAGAACAGAAGTGGTTTTGAAAAGCTCTGTCTTCTCTTTGACACCGTAGGGGACATTGGAGAGGGCAAAAATATCAGTGTCAGAAAAAGTTGTTTTTATATATCCTCACCAATAGATGAATGTATTGGTGAGGACTGAATGTGTTTTCGAAGTGTGGCAGGGCATTCTGTTCCCAGTATGAATTGTGTAAATATTTCTGTAACTCAGAGCAAAGGTAGGAGCAGTTAAAGAAAAGTTTTACAGTTCTGTTTCTCGTTTCTGTGTTCCCCTTTTACTATGAGGAGATGACAGATGTAAATACTCTCTTTGAATCTATGTGTGTAAATGTATATCCCTCTTCTTAAGTAATTCCCATTTCTATAAGTTTAGCATCTAGCATACTAGGATTTAATTACTGCTCATGTGGAAGAGGGTCATAGTTAATCTTGCAAAATAGATTACAGACTGATCTTTGTTTTTAATAACCAAGGCTTGCTCTTTGTCTGGGTGAAGGAGGACATCTCTCCTTTACCTTTTTTATTTAATGCCTTAGTGCAGTGGTCTCCAAAACTGTTGTTTGTGCACTCCTGTCAATATTTCAGCATGCATCTCAATGTATATATATTTCATTTATGAAGTATATAAATGTAATAATACTTGTACTAAAATCTACCTTTATAAAACATATTCAAGAATTAGAAAATTTAAAATTCTGAGATAAAGATTTAATATTTGAAAATATTAGATTTTTATTGATAAAAGAGCTCTTTTAGCACTTACTAAAAATATTAAGAATATTATTGTTTAGTAATATCTTGGTTTAACATTTTGTGACACAGTGGCTTGAAGGTATGGTTCCTCATTAAGTTTATTTTGTTACCTTATTTTAATGACTAGCACATCTAAGAAGATACCCAGCAAATATAAATGGCTTCATATGGAGAAGTGCATTGTCAACTGCACTTACTAAGTTGTAGTACTATTTTTTTTCAATCCCATCAGCTAATTATGTGAAGCTTTTTATTATAATTTGTCTAGTAAATTTCCAAGTACCCTGTCAATCATTTCATGCCTGTTAATCTGAAGGGATAGCAGTTTTCATGTTTTTAACAAATGGATTCAAAACCCACTGAAACTTCTTGGAAGATTTTTATAAAGGCTGGAAATTTTTATCTCCCAGCTTTTAATGTGTATATATACAATAGCTTTTTTTAGGTAACAGGCATTGGTTTTAGTAATATCATACAATGATGGAAACCTTTCCAAATATGTGTTTTCAAAATGCTATCTCTATGGCATGAGTTTCTTTTGAAAAGCACCTGCTTTTTCACTGTTAAAAATGTCACCTTCACTTGGAAGGGATACATAAAGTCTGTTTATTTTTTTGAAAAATATCTGCTAGGTAGCATACTGCTGGTAACAAATTATTTCCACAGAAATGGTTAGTATATTTGAAGCACTCTTCTTTTTAAAACAAACACCCTCAGAGCTCACCTAGAGCTAATATTCCTTGTCGACAGTGCTTCTTAGCAGTTAAACCTCTTATAGCATAAATAGTTTCGTAAGTTAATTTTCTATCTTGTTACAAAATATGGTAAATATTTTACTATTGCATAGACTTATTTTCATAAAATTAAGAACATCAGTGACTTCCTGCGTTCTTCTGGCTCCAGATTCTTTGCTGCAATAGCTTACCTGTTGTTGATGGAGTGGATGAACATATTTTGTAGTGCAATCTCTTACCACCCTTACTAGACTGTTTTTTATTCCAGTCAAAGCAACCACACATTCCTAGTTATATTTGCATAGTTTTTTCATAAAACTTTTTTTAACTTTTTTTAATTAAAGAAGTAGTTTACTGTTGATAAAGTAACTTCTCTAATGCTTTTCCTTTAATGGCTTAGGAAAAGTAATTTTTAATGTACCTCATTATTAAAATTCCAGAATTTGAGACATGTTAGAAACATCTGTACTTTGATCCAATTGTAGAGCAAACCTTCTGAAATGGATGATTTGTTCTAGTACTTGTTTTTTTCAAATCTTCAGCAATGTTTTCTGTGTGTCTTTGAACAGCATTTCCTGACAAAGAAATGAGCTTCAGGTTGTCACTGTAGTTTTCCATGCATTATTTTACCTATTTTTAAGTCACAAAAATTCAATTCTCAGATGGCATGATGGTTTTTCCCCCTTGATCTTAGGTAAGAAAACCTCAGAGTAGGCTGCTAGTTTAATTTATCATTAAAATAAGGGACATTTTTAAAAGTCCAAGATTTACTATTATTGTATTACTTGAAACATTGCTGGAAAAAAATGAAGGTTTATTTTTGTGTTTTGGATGGTTAGTTTTCAGATGTCTTGTTAATTGTGATGGTTTCATGCTACCATTGGCTAATAATCTCAAGATATGATACACATTTAGGGTATGAGTAATTGTTAACAATGGTCAACAAGTAATTGTTAACAATGAGTAATTGTTAAAAAGTAGTATTTTGAATAGTCTTGATAACTGAAATTTTCTTTAATCCAAATTCTTGTCAGATGTCACTAATAGTCATTGTTATCTTGGAGTGTGACTTATGAAGAGCTCCTACTGTAGTAGAAGTGTAGTGCTGCCATTTTCTTTTCACATGCATTCACAGTACTTTGAGTCCATTGTTTCCTTACAGGACTCTTTTTAAACTACTCCATTCTGTAAGGGTTAATTTGGTCAAAACTAAGTAATATGATCCAGGAATCCACCTCATCAGGCAGAGATAAGCTGCACACAAGTCTGTCTCACTTGCACACAGAAGGAATGGAGTGATTGTGCCACTGTCACCCTTCTGGGTGGTGGAGCACATACTTACTCCAGGGCCCCTCAACTGCCTTACTTGACACAGGGCCATCAGACAGACATACGGGCTGAGTGAGCTTACAGGTGTCAAACTGTTGGCGATGGAGAGAGACTGGGAAGACTTATTCGTTGATCAGAATCCAGTTTTATTGGTGGATACAAGCGCTTATATGCTATTTCAGAGAGACTAGTAATGTGTACTACAATGATTAAGTTAAAATCACATACACAAACCTAAGCATATTACATCTCTTGCTTGCAGAGTTTAGGGTTAGGTTTTTTTTCCGATAAACCTGTCTGATTTAGTCTTCTTGCAATTTAGGTCTAATTTTCAAAGTTCCGTTTGCTTTTGTCAAGGCATCCTGTAATCAAATCTCTTATGTTAACCAGGTCCAAAGTCCATTATCTGTCTTATGTCCCTCAATATTCCAACATCAAACCATTTATTTAATAGTTGAATGTTTGTAGAGTTGAATTTGTGGTTTGGGGTCTCCCTTCCTCCCCTTCCTTCCTTTCTGTCCCTTGCTGTCCTTCCCATCCTTTCCTTCTTGCATTTCATAGGTTGTTACTTTGGTTTGGGTGGGGTTTTTTGCTTTGTTTACTTGTTTTAGATAAAAATTAAATCTTAATATCGGTTCCAATATATTCTTTACATACCCCCACTGATTGTCTTGTCTGCTTATGTGCACTCCTCTTTGATAACCATTGTCTTCATGTGCCAGTTTTCTTTCATCTGCAAAGTGTTGGTGAGGCTGGGAGAGGGGGAAGTTATTTCTCATACATAAAACACCTTAGGGCAAATACTGCAGCTCCAAGGCTGACTCCTTGGAGCATGATAAAGCCTTTAGGTAAATCTTGGCATTCCTCACATCAGTTTGAAGTATGGATTGTCTTTATCACTAGGAAGGCTGTCTTTAAGAGCTGGTTTCTCAGCTAAGTCCTGAGGCAGGGTCAGTCTGGCTCATGCGATAATGTGAAGCAACGACTCATTGTTTTGTTCTGTGAAACAAAAGTAGAAGTACAGATAATGTCCCAGTGATGTTATATCTGCAGAGGCAAGGTGCTAGAAATCATTGGTATCTCTGTGTGTTAAATTGATATGATATAGTAACTGCTAGTATCTATGCTTAATAGAAGTTGAAAAGGAAAACTGCTGCTACATTGGGTTTTCAGTAAGACTTAATTTTTACTTTCATTATGGACAGTGCTTAAGAGATATGGCTAGAAAATGCCACAGATATATTTAACTTTTCCATCTGTTGTGATGGGAAACGTAATTCTTTATTCTCCTCTTTACATAGCTCTTCTCCCTTTGTCCCAAATAAGTCTGTGCACATTTTGGTGGATTTGTTCATTGTCAGAAAAAGTTACATAGGTCTATGCTTTTACTTCATTGCTGCTGCTTTTTTACAGGTGTTTTGTAAAAAACTAATAAGGTGCTCTGTTATATCGATAGTGGATTGTTAGTTGAGTCTGATATCAGTCTAAAACTGCTTTACATGAGATATGTGAAGAAATAAAAAAAAGAAACAGTTGATAATCAACTCTATTCTTTCTGTCTGTCTTGTAGATACAGAACTTTATAGCTAATTAAGAACTAATTCTTGGACTGAAAAATTATATTCAATTTCTGTTTGAATAGATACCTAGCCCTGTTAGACAACAGAGGTTTTGTTGTTGCTGTGTTTATACAAAAATGTTTTCTTTAAACTGCTGTGTTACACAAAATATTATAATTAAAAGTGCTAGACAAATATTTTATTTTTTTTAAGTAGGGGAAAAGCAAAAGGACAGTATGCATCCAGAAGTGTATAAAATTTTGATCTTGGCATAAACATGCTCTCTTTTGGGTCTTTGACTTATAGAAAGAAAAATACTAATTTTCTCTCTAATATTGAAAATATTTTACACACTGAAAACTGAGCCCTAAACCTGTAGTTCTTCCTGTAGATGTGTTTTTTGCCTTATGTGCCCCATCTCTGTTACTATTGCTTCAAATCCTTCATATTTCTGTGGAGGAAAGTCCTTTGAAGTATGGACTGTTGCAGCTGTCGGGGATTTGTAAGTGTTCTAGCTCATGCAGTGCTGCTTGTCTATACTGTCTTGAAGATCTGCAATTTGTTGTTATGCAGAGCTTATTTATTATTCAACTTTCTATCTCCTTTGCAAACAAGAGCTTTAGATTTCTGACTTATAGTGCTATCTTTGTAGAGTTTGTGCCTTCAGGTTTCAGGCTGAAAGAGTCTATGAAAGTACATGATAAAAGAAACATTGCTTTGGTAGCCCTCAAGAGAGCCTTTCAGTTACTTGTTCTGCAGTAAGTCAACCAAGAAGAAGTCAACAGGCAAGTCAACAGTAGAAATGAAAACCTATTTGTTATTCTTACCTAATTTTCTTAATACACACTGTAGTTCTATGAAGATATCTGAGATTTTTATCTGAAGATATCTGCACAGGCAGAACTTGTAGTTCACACAAGTTTCGCGCAACTGCATTAATTTTGATGATAATAGTTGAAGTAGGCTCTTCCCAACATAGAGTAGCCTTGTGTGTTTGAACTTCTGTAGTGCTTTTTGTGAGTTAATTTCAAATGTTTTATGCATGTATGTAAACTGTCATGGATTACTAAGCTTTGATAAATATTTCAGCAAGTTGTTGCTGTTACCCTGATTGTAAAATTATTTCAGGATACCTCAGTTTGTCATTTCCCCTTTCCTTGTTCTGATTTGACACTGTGGGATAAGAAAGCCTAGTAAGTTATTATTGGTGCTATAATGTTTGTATTTCATTTGACTATTTTTTCTATGTACCATATATTAATCTCTCGTAGGGATCCTACATTGTCCTTCATGCATGGTATCGTGAGGGAAGCTCTAAATCAGTTGTGGTGAACTTTATTATTTGTTTTTTTCTTCTTGTAATTTCCTGTAATTTTCTTGTAATTTCTCTCCCCATTTCTTTTACTTCTGTGTGCAGGTTTGTTTTGTAGTCTTACATTTATTAGTAATGTGGTTGAATTAAGATTTTTACTCTTTGTCAGATGTTACTGTGTGTTGTGATGTGAGTTCTATTAGGCTGTTCTTCTCCAAATCAGGCCAATTTATTTTGAGAAACAAGGGTTATGTTTGCTTCTTATAAGCCTAGTGGAAATTTGTTACCAGACTCAGAGGTTCAATGAGAGGTAGCTGGCAAGATAAGGAGGAGCCCATGTTCTTGTTTTCGAATACTACATGATCTACATCAAAATCCACATGTTGACATGTTGGTATTGTTTACAGAGACCTTAGATGATAGGTAGCTGATCTCTTAATAAATAATAAAATCTGGCATTAGCTTTTTTTTTTTGCATTGAACTCTACAGCAAATAGCATTACCCACTACAGTTTTATTTTCCCTTTTTCAGTCCCCTTTGGTTTTGAACTTCACTCAATTTCTGGGAAGAACATAAAACAACTTAAAATTTCCCATCAATTGTTTATCCCTGGAGATGTCCAAGAGGCATTTCGTCTGGTGCTGGGTGAAGTGGTTTAGGAGTTAGAGTGATAGTGCTCGGTTCACTGGATGTTCTTGAAAGGCTCTTCCAATCTTGATGATTCTGTGCTTCTGTCTAATCAGTGTAATTCTTGCTTACTTATCTGAGTAAACTGAAATTTTTTTTGTATTTTCTTTTATCTCTCCACCATTCTCTTCTGTATCTGGTTTAGATATTTCTTACAGTGTTAGCAAGTTGACAAAGATGTATTATTCCAGTGTTAGTTTCCCCATGCTACCTTAGAAAACAGGCACTTTGTCTTGGTCGCCTCTGTCTCTGTTATGCTGTTAAACCTATGGTTAGCACTGTATTAGTATGTGTGAACAATTTTACTGCTATATGGAAAGCTAACTTAATTACCATCCATATGGCTTAGTGTTTTGCATAAGTTTTTGATTTGGTAATACATGTTATTAATGTCCTCTTCAAGCAAGCCTTGTCCTGCATGAAGGTACTTGATTCCTTTCCCCTCCTTCAAGGTTCTGTAGGATTTACATATTTTTGTTAGCTTTTTATGACTAGAACTTTGTCCGGTATCTACTTGTGTCTCTCCATGCTGAGTTTTCTTTTATATATCTTCATTTACAGTTAGTAAAGGCCTTCTGTAGTCTCTCTGGCATGTATTGATGGCACTTTGCTTTGCTGAGCAATATGGTTGTTTTATAAAGGTGCAATTCACCTAGGATTTAAGGTAAGGCAATACTTGTGTGCAAAAACTCTATTACAATAGTTTTTCCTTCTCTTAAGAAGACAGTCATGGAGTGTCATTAATTTGTGGTGTTATTAAACCTCCAGTCATATATTGTAGCATCATATTCTGTAACCTGCTTTTTGGGCAGGTGGAGTTAGTGTTACAGCACCATGCCTGAAGTAAGACTTTATTGAAAGAAATTAGAAATTTCGGAGCAGCCTTCTTGTTTCCTAGCTTTCCTTTTGGCAAGTGCAAGGAACCCAGTAGCAACATGTTTCTCCGCATCTTGCTCTTCAGAGCAAGGAAGCTTTACTGTGTTCACTTTGCCCCTCTTTCTTTTCCTGGTTGCTGGTTGCAGATGGCTGATGGAGGTGCATTCTGCAGGGATCTGTTAATGAATAGCTTCATTTCTTCTTTTCTGGCACAGTTTTGTTGGTGGCAGCAAAAGCAGAGGAGCGATTTTGCTTTGTTCTGCAGTTCTAAAATAGTCAGTTAAGTATATTCTGGGGCAAATGATCAATCTTCCCTCTCCCCCACCTCACCTCCAGCTGATTGTCAGCCAGATGAATTGTGCTGGCAGAGACAACTGGGCTTTGATATGGCTTTGGCTTTAACATTTTCAGTTCCAGCTTCATGTTTACTCTGGTTTTTAAGCATTTGTGTCAGTGTGTACATAATTTGAAATAATTTTGCTATGTGGTGTTTCTTTCTCATGATATCTTTGAAATATAGTATTAATCTAGTAAGGAATTTTACTAAAGTTTCAAACTCATCTTCTCTGTGAAAAACAAATGCTAAAATTTTAAAAGAAGAATCTTTAATTAATGCGTGTTCTAATTATGTTAAATGTGGTGTAAGATGAATATACAGATGAAGTAATTTAGACAGCTCAAGTGTATGCCAAGGAAAGTGCTTTGGCATAAGTCATACCACCTCTGACAAATTCAGAGTTGCCTGTGTGGGAAAAGTTTGTACTGCTCTTTTAACAGAAGACCACAATCTGTGTAGCTTTTTGTTTTGTTCTAAGGACTACCACAGCTTTATGAAGATTGAAAACAATATTGGATAGTCTTTTGTGAAGTAGACAAAACCATTAGCTAGTATGGCATTTGATGGCACTAAAGCAGGGATTTTGAAGGGAGTGAAGCTTGTTTGTATGGCTACAAAGCATTTCTACCGCTTTTAATTTCCCTGTATGACACTGCTGTATTAATTTGATGGTTTTGCTTTATCTTTATTTTGGCTTCACATAAAGTATCTAATTACACTTGAAATTCTTATTCCCTGTTTATTTTTAGTTTTATTCAACTCAGCTTATGTAGTCTGGTCTGACTTAGCACTCGAGTTATAGGTAAAGCTAAGATGACTTATTTTTTAATCTTAACTTTTAATCCTGTTACTTTGGCACTTGTGTAATATCCTACTAACTTGTCATTGCAGCCGATCAGATGATGATTCTGGGTCAGCATCAGCTTCTGGATCTGGTTCAAGCTCTGGAAGCAGTAGTGACGGAAGCAGCAGCCAGTCAGGCAGCAGTGACTCTGACTCTGGTTCAGAGTCAGGGACTCAGTCAGAATCAGAGTCTGACACATCTAGAGAGAAGAAACAAATTCAATCTAAACCACCAAAAGTTGACGGATCTGAGGTAAACAAGATATATAAATGAATTCTTTGTCAAGGAAATGGCAAAGGAAATACTAAAAAATTGGCAAGGAAATAGTAAAAAAATATGTTAAAATTATTTTAAAGATCAGTGCTCATTAAAAAAAAAACAGGTAATGAAATGTTCTTAATTAGATTTTAGCTTGATTGGGGCAGTGAAAGCATGTACTTTGCTGCCTTAAACATTGGGCAGGTTTCTCATATAAGTGTTCAGATTTGTGCTTTTAAAATTCTCACATTTGTAAGTATTTTCAGTTAAAAGGCTGCCTAAATTTCATCATACAGAAGCATGTGCTAATTTACTGGAACTTACTTAAGAGAAAAATAACATATACTGTTGTTCCTGAATTCTGTTTTTACATTGTTTCTCAAATGCTTGGTTTCATTGTATGTATACATAATTGTGTAAAAATTTCAAGCTTACATATGGTTAGCTTTCTTTATCAATAAGTGTGCTAAGAGCAGGAAAAAAGTGATGTTGAGAAATCTCTTCAATCCAGTGGGCCAGAATTACATGCACTCTCCCATGTTTATGGAGTGGTATACCATATTTATGAAGGTAGTCATGGATGAGTCACAGCAAGAACTGAAGATTGTTAAGGATTTTCTGTTAAATTTTTTCCCATATGTTTAACTGTTACTGTATGAAACAAAATCATAGCAGTTGAGCAATCTGAAAGAATTTATCTGTGTGAATTTAAAAATGTACTTTACGAAGTTTTGCTTTAACAATTACCTACACAACTACGGTTAAACATGTTTCAGTAATCATCCTAGTGATTAGCATATAACATTCTGTTTTGTAGAAATCTTACGACTTTAAAAAGCTCTCTGATATTGTTAGTTAATGTTAGTGTTTTGTAGTGAATTTTTTTTGTAGTGAAATGTTTTAATTGATAAAATTAAGATGCTACTTAGGAAAAGTAAATATGTGGTAAACTGGAGATTTTCAGTATGTTTAACTGACTCTTGCATGTCTATTCCTGTTTAGTTTTGGAAGTCTAGTCCAAGTGTACTTGCCGTACAAAGATCAGCAGTACTCAAGAAGCAGCAACAACAAAAGGCAGCCTCATCAGACAGTGTTTCAGAAGAGGTGATTAATGTAATTTTTAAAATGTACACACTGCAATAAAATTACATTGAGCGAATTTATATTCTCTGAGTGAGCATAGAAGCCTGGGCTTAGTCTATAAAATTAACATTCAAATAACTGACATTTTTATGCAGAAAAGTAAAGATACCTCTGGTTACTTGTTTCCAAGTGAGTTGTCCCAAAATTATAGCAGTGCTATTCTGTGCTTTTTTTAGGTAGCTATTCTGTGCTGTCTAGACGAAATTTTCAAGCCACACAGTACTGACTTACACTGTATTTCTGGCTTCTTGAGTTTATTGTAAAGACAAATAAAAATGCTAAATTATTTTTTCAACGTGTTTTTGGAAAAGATATCAGCTATAGTTTTCAGAAAATCCACATGAAGTAGAAAACTAATTTTTACAAGTCTTGTAATAGTTACTACAGAAGAATTCTTGTATTTTAAGTATGAGGCCTGTATTCCAGGTATTTCAAAACCTTAATCATAGGCTAAAGAAATACTGACTTTTTGCAGTAGGAATATCTTTTAAGAACACTAATCAAAACTATGAACTGTATTTTATTTGTAAAGATGTCTTTTTGTCCTGTATTACAAAGACTTTGTACTGTAGTCACACTCATTTGGTTGAATTTCTGGTTTTGTCTGATTTAGGAGCTCATCTTTTAAACAGAAAACTTAATCATGTATCATTAAAATTTTAATTTACACCTGTTAAGCACTCTCTTCCAGAAAGATGCTTTTCAGGATAAAAGTTCTTCTAAACTAAGTTTAAGACAATGAGACTGGCCTTAAGAAAACCTAGCCTTAAGGGGGTTCTTGTTTTTACTTCTACTGTAAAGAAAGAAGGGATATGCTATTCTCAAAATTTTCTTAAACTGGTGTTTTAATGTGAATGGATATGAAAAGTGGAAAAGCTCTTGAGG